>NC_140589.1:627645636-628117134 GCF_964204655.1 Triturus cristatus | reverse complement strand
GCTCGTTAAGCTTTTCAAGCTCTTTAAGCTTTTTTAGTACACACAGTTAGGGAAGATGATGACACGCACTGGGAAAGGGAGGAAAATAGCGAAAGGTGGGAGGTTTACTGGGGGGGTTACTGGGACCTTGGACCAATTCATAACTAGGGCCGCAAATGTATTGGAACATGAAATAGCTATTGCTGAACGCCGCCTGTCATTAGAACCTCTTTTTAATAAACGTTCTTCACTGGGTCCCACAGCGACAGCTACTAGTTCAGTAATATTTGGAAAAGAAATATCTCATGTTGATGCTAACAGGGGGAACAGTAATGACCAATCATTAGAGGTGTTGTCCAACATAAATGTAACAATGGAGGACAGTAGTATTATTGACACAAGTATTGAATTGGTCTTAGATCCTATACCTAATGAGCCTATACCACATCCCCCTACAAGGTCTATAGATAAAAATAATTTGTTAAAAACAGCATATGGGCAAGTTGCCGTAACAAAAAGGAAAAGCGGAGGGAGTAAACAGAGGGGAAGATGTCCTAAGACTGTTAAAACAGCAAAAACATCTAGAACAGTTGTTACAGAGATGCAACCCATACCAACCTCAACATCTGCATCGATCAATATACCCTCATCAACTGTAATAGCGCTAAGTCAGCCAGAGTTCCCATCTTTTTCACCCCAATTTATGGAGGGATTTATGGAAAAAGTATTACATCTCATGAAATGTATGATGGACCCACTCTTGGAAAGGGTAAAACGGATCAGCGAAAAATTAGACGCTTTAGAACAAGTAACTTATCTAGTTCTGATACATTAAGGCAACTAGCAGACAGTTTACAAAATCTGTCTATAGTAACACAAAACCTAACTAGAGACCCAATTAGCAATCACAACGCTACTATCGCTTTATCCTTACCCTCCGTGACCCCAACTGCCCCGATATTAAATGGCAAGACTGATAAACTTTCTGGGAGTGGGACTATGATGGATGAAAAGGGGAGTATGTATGCTGGAGAGAGTGAGATGGACAAGGTGGATAAGGTTCCGGGACATGTGGGACAGATCAATAAGGCTGCATACCCAGTTAAGGAATCCTCCACAACTGTACTCCCAAAGAGAACGTTCCAACATATTGATTTACCCTCAGAATCATCCCCATACACAGTAGTGTTATCTGGTGTCCGGGAGTTAAACCTCGCAAAAACTGAATCTTATTCTGAATTAAAAAATAAGGTTACATATTGGCTGAATACGAATAGACCCCTCCCGCCAAACATGCACGGAAAAATCTTATTTGTCAGAAGATTAAGCTGGGTGGGGTCCAGAGAAAAGGATACACAGGGGGACTGTATTATTGTACATATTAGTGACAGAAGGGTGGTTAGCTACATCTGTGACTGGTATCAACAGAGAGGAGAAGGTGGTATATACACTCGTGATCTAAGCTATTTTTATCCCCCCATCTTCCTCTCTGGCACTAAACAAGCGTCAATCGGGGCCCCTGCATAACGGTTTGATGGAGGGGCATAGTACTAGATTTAATATTCCCACGTTCAATCAATTTGATAGGCTTTCAGAATTGGAGGGGGTGGATTGACTTAGTATAGAGGGCACAATTGATAGTTTGATCCCTAACCTGGTGGAGGTGATCTCCTCCCCCAAACGGCTAATAACTGCCACCATTAACACTGAAATTTACACCTCGATTGAGAATTCACAAAATCTGTCAGCTATTTTGGGTTCAGCCGACAGGAACAACCAAGTAATTTCGATCAGTAAGACCCAGAGTATCTCTTTAAGGGAGAATACAAGTACAGGTAAAGTCCATGCTAGCTCATGGGGCAACTCTAACTTGAATATACTTTATTGGAACACTGCAGGTCTGCGCTCAAAAGTGGTGAATGACATTTGGCTTAGCTTTGTCCACAAGTTTAGTATCCTTTGTATCCAAGAAACATGGGCTACATCGGAGATACACTTAGAGGGCTACAAAACGTACTTTTCTCCCGCATTACCATCACCCTCTGGTAGAGCAAAAGGTGGTCTGACTATATTTGTTTCTAATCTTGTGCAGATCAAGAAAATAGTTCCAAGTAAATTGGAATCAAATTTCCAAATCTTAATCCTGTACCTGAGTAAAACTTACATTGTTATATTGGTCAATTTTTACAATAATCTCCATCCAGGAGAGTTTATAAGAGTGATAAAAGAATTTTTTCTTTCTGTCCAGGATATAATTAACAAGGTCACCAAAGATGTGGTTATTATTTGGGGTGGCGATTTTAACCAAACTCTTTGTAATATTAGCGATTACCTAGTTTGTGGTATTGAGGACGAGAACAAAAACCCGATAACTCATTTTCCCCATACCGCATTAGGGGATTCCTTGAATGAAATCTTATGTGGCTTAGACATAGCTCTGGCAAATGACATGGTGAACCCCTCAATTCCGCTTATCCCTACTTTTAATGGTAGAGGAAGGTTAAGCATAATGGATTTTATATTCATCTCCTCCAAAGCTGGACCTCGAGTCTTGAACTTCAAGAGCCATGATATCACTATTAGTGATCATTATCCAAACAGTATTACCCTAAATCTTCTGCAGAAGCAAGATAGGCACAATACAATGAGGATCCTTGGGCAAAACACCTTGATTTTAGATAGGCTTAATGGGTATTCACTTAAGTGGGAAAAAGTGGACCCATTGGACATCACCACGAGCGTGATTAAAAATTCACGAAAAGCGATAGAAAAATGTCTTGATTTGGCCACCACTAATGAGGATGTCATGACTAATTTTGCGATTGTAACTAAATCAATAAAAGAAGCCCTTCACGTCAAATTGAAAAATAGTAAGCCCAAAACCAAAGGATGGTTTGATAGTAGTTTTACTAATGCATATAGAAAACTAAAGCAGCATTACATAAAACAAAAAGGGACACCATGGAAATTGTCACTCTTAGAAGGGAATATAACCGAGTTATAAAACTCAGGAAAATAGAACTGAAAAAAGAACTATGGGCCCAACTCCATAACTCTAGCACTTTAAGAGATAGTGCTGCTTTTTGGGCGGTCATAAAGTCACCTTTTCTGTCAGATTCTAGAGACAAGCCCAAAATTGATGTCGCAATAGATGAACAACTATGGGTCGAGCACTTTGTGCAGATTTTCGGCACCGCCCATAATGGGCATGAAACACATAATGTACAGGTTCCAACCATTACTGAGTCCTAAATAACTCCATTCCCGATTGCTTTAGATATAACGCTCGAAGAAGTGGAGTTCGCAGTAATGGCTAGCAAAAATGGAAAGGCTCCAGGATCTGATGGGGTCCCAATAGATCTTTTTAAATTCAACATGGACTTGTGGATCCCAATTTTGACCAGAGTCCTACGAGCATCCTGTGTTGTAGGGCTTGTGGACTCGTGGTCAAAATCCATTCTTGTTCCCATTTTTAAAAAAGGGGACCGCCAATCCCCTTTCTGTTACTGTCCCATCTCTTTGCTGGACTCTCTGGGGAAAGTGGCGGGGCGAGTTATCCTTGAGCGACTCCAGCAGTGGGCGGACGATAACAAGATCATATCAGATATTCAATTTGGGTTTCGAGAAGGACTTGGTACTACTAAACAAGCCCTTAACTTGTCTCTTTTGATGGACAAGTATGTAAATGCCAAGGGGGGGGGGCTTTATATATGGCATACGTTGATCTGTCGGCAGCTTTCGACTGTGTTTGCCATACTAAGTTATGGTCCACTTTACTGGATATGGGGTAGACCAGTCTCTCGTAAGTTTTTTGCACGAATTATACTCTGATGCCACAGCCAGAATTAGGTATGGTGTTGGGGGGGAACCAACGGCGTCATTTAGGGTAGAGAGAGGGGTTAGGCAGGGCTGGGTCCTGGCCCCCTTTTTGTTTACCCTTTATACAAATGGCCTGGAACAGGATATGGTAAAAGGGTGCCAGGACCTGCCTATTATTAACAATCGCCCAATACCGGCTTTACTCTATGCCGATGATGTCGTGATTTTAGCTCACTCCCCCTTGGAATTACAACGTGCTCTGGTGAGATACAGCACTTTTATGGCCAACCTGGATCTAAAAATTAACATTAAAAAAACTTTTATTATGTCCTCAGGTTCCCGAATTAAGAAAACTAAGCCTATCTTTATTGATAATGTAAAACTTGAGAGCACTAACACATACCCGTACCTAGGAATTCTAATAGATCATAAAGGTTCCTGGAGGCAGGCTATTGAGTCGAGGAAATTGCTTTTTATGAGGGCAACAACCACGTTAGTTAATTTCTTGAGGAGATTGGGAACGAGGTCACCCATTGAACTCATCAAGATATATAAAGCTAAATGCGTAGCTATTGCTATATATGGGGCCGGCGTGTGGGGGTATGGGAAGGTCGAAGCCCTACAAAAGGTTGAAAATATTTTTTTAAGGTTTCTTCTCGCTTTTCCTCAGGGCACTGCGACTTATTCGTGCCATTTGGAACTGGGCCTGTCTTATTTGACAGACTTAGTTAAAATCCAACCTCTCCTTTTATAGCACCGTATTTGGACATCAGAAAAAACTATCTTCTGCCAAGGGTTTATTCAGGATTGTATTTCTCTAGAGAACGTTCATAAGATTGGATGGATAGCTTACATTAAAAACTTTATGTATGACTTGGATATGGCGCAATATTATCATACTCCTATCCTAATCTCGGAACTCTCTAGAAAAGCGTTTAAAGAACATTGCTTGACGCATCTAGAATACCTGCGGCTGACCAACAAGGCCAGCAAAATAACAGTCCAACATATGTTATTAATTCAAACAACTTTGTCCACCCAACCCTACCTAACTTTTAATCTTTCTAGCTATGAAAGATTTTTGTTAACTCGGTTTAGGTTGGATATTTTCCACCGTCTGGTCACTTTTCCAATAACTAACGACTGGGGAAAGATTTTACAATCATGTCCTTATGATGACGTCTCTGCCCAATCTACAATCCACACAATCCTATTTTGTAAGTTTTATTGTGAACCAAGGAAACGTTGGCTTGTACCGATTTTAAAAACTCTGGGTTTTCGAAGGTGTCGCATCGCATTTCTCTCCCTCCAATATTTGGATGAAGAATGCTCTGCTAAAGCTATAGCTAAATTTTTGAAGTTTTTTATCAGACAAAGGCCAAATTTAGACTAAGTTGAGAAATGTATTCGTCAGGATTATACTTACTTTTTTTTTTTTAGCTGTACAGCCTAAGACGTTTTTTTAAAAAAAATTGTTCTTAATTGTTTTTATCTCTGTATCTTATCAATTGTGAAAATCGTGATAGTTCTAGATGAAGTTTCGTATTCGCTTTACCGGAAGAACATAACTGAAATTTAAATGTATTTCATCTGTGTAAATCTTCTTTTAACATGTACTTTTATGGTTTTTTATTTTCCAAATATATAAAAACCGAATAAAGGACAAATTGAATTGAATTGAATTGAATTGAACTGCATTAGTATGTACAGTCTGCAATGGGTTATTTTTGTCTAGTTGTATCCTGTATTTTTAATGATTGTAGATATGGGCTTAAAACTATGATATTTTTGTGGGTTTTAGCTATGTTTATAATAGTGTGTTTTAGGAAGTTGGTTGCACTTGCACTTTACATTGTTGGGAAATTTTGATATTAGAATGGCACTTTAATTTGCACCTGGCACTTTTATTGCAAGATTTTCTTGTTGGTATTAGGCACTTGAGTTTCTCCTTGATGCATTTAAGCAGATATTTGTTGAAGAAAATAATACGAGAAGTATCTGGATAAGTAGAACTCTGAATTATAAGATGTTTCTTAGAAAATATGCGCTCTTTGCACAGTTAATAAGCTTAATATATATTATATAATATTTTTAAATAATAACATATATGTTTAGAGATGCAATATATGTATTTTAGCTATTTATGAATATTTATATTAAGCGTGAAATATTTATTTAACTGTGTTAAGCTTTGCCCTAACAAACATAAGTTGAAATTTAATGTATTAACTTCTAAATTATTGAAGTTTTTTTTTCTTTTCTTGAGTTTATTGGGAGGTTCAAGTTAAATGAATTACAATGCATTTATGCAGTTATATTATACATCTTTGCCATAGAATTTATGGCAGATCTATGGTGCAGACAACATGTTTGAAAAACAGACAATTTTGTTGCAAGAGAAAAGAGATGCAAGTTTTTCTTTTATGTCTATTTATCACTATTTATCACATGGTAATAGCAAAAAAAGCACAAACACATATAAAAAATGGTGAACAAAATGCAAACTGACCTGTGAGCAAGGGCACTTTGCGTCCGAAACGCGTCAGGCTTGAGGGTTTTCAGTGTATCTGCCTCATATTACCGGGTTCAAGTCTCTGTTTGCCAGACTGGAAATGCAGAGAACGTTGTTGAAGTATATATATATATATATATATTCACTTAAAAATCCATAGGTTTCACACATGTTATAGTTAGCTGGACATTTCACTCGTAAAAAACCATTGAAATTCCCCCGTTATAGTTAGTTCAGATAACTATAACTCGCGCGACCGCAATCCACTGCTGATGACGTCACATATTACATCACTCATGACATGATCAGTGACATCACTCATGACATCACTGATGACATCATTCTTGTGATAGAGTGGCGGTCGCGCGAGTTATAGTTATCTGAACTAACTATAACAGGGGAATTTCAATGGTTTTTTACGAGTGAAATGTCCAGCTAACTATAACATGTGGGAAACCTATGGTTTTTTAAGTGAATTTGCAAGGTTTTTTAAATGCTAATTCCTAACTATAACGTGTATGAAACCTATGGTTTTTTAAGTGAATTTGTAAGGTTTTTTAAATGCTAATTTATGTATGTATTATTATATTTTTTATATATTTATTTTACAATAAACTACCTATGTATATAGTTATAGATTGACTGTATCCTGTAATATGGAATGGCTCAGCTCTTTATTTTTGTATTTTGATAAAGTTGAACAGCATAGTTAATATCTTCTATAAACTTATAAACAGTTGAAATTTTTTTCACCGTGCTCGCACCCCGCAATTTTTTGAAAAAAAAATAAAATGTTTTTTTCACCCTTCGGGTTCCTTCAGGGACCCCCTGACAAAGGCTAAGGGGTCAGGAACTCTCTACTCTGCCCTCTTTTCACGTTCTCCACCTTTCTTTTTCACTGTCACACACAAAATGGCGGCCGACACTTCCTGATTTCGACCGATTCGAATGTTGACTGACATGTAACCACCAATCAGAATTACTCTTGCGCACGTTATGGTGCGCGCACGGTGCGCGCCTATAGATATTTATGTACTTTTAACTGCAATTTTCCCAGGAACTGCTGAACAGATTGACACCATATATGCAAAAGGCACATGCCTGACCTGAGGACTACCTCTTTGCCAAATTTCAAGTAATTCTGTTCAGCCGTTCGGGCTGTACCTTCGACTAAAGGTCCTATGGGAAAATGCATGGGGAAAACGCGTTTTAGGACCCCCTTTTTTCTCAGCCCCCGCTTGATGAATCACCCCGAGACTTTCAGGGTAGGAGCTAGTATTCAATTTATAGTATTAAATTTAATAAGCCCCGGGAGGTGGTGGTCCCCAGGGCTGCAGATACCACCGCGGGCTGCCGCTGCATAAATAAATTGCCCCTGGGGCCCATACTATTGAAGGGGACTTAATCCCCCAACTTACAACGCACCAGGGGGCGTGTTTGCACAGTGGTGCATGGAAAGGGTGGGGCCTGATATAAGAAGTGTGCAAACACGCCCCCTGGTGTGTTGTAAATTGGGGGATTAAGTCCCCTTCAATCCTGAGGGTCCCTGGGGGCCAACTAGCCCACCAAGTACCTCCAGTAAGTGCCACAGAGCTGTGTTGCAGAGAGATGGTCCGAGGCCATGCCCCTTTTTACATCACTCTGCAAACGCAGCTTCTGGTGCACTGCTGGTGGGGCGATGAGGTCCTCTTGTGTCCTGAGGACCTTAGGACACATGTGGACTTCATCCTCCGAGCAGCAGTGTGTCAGAAGCCGAATTTGCAGCGTGGTGTAATAAGGGGCATGGCCTCAGAACACCTCTCTGCAATGCAGCTCTTAGGCGCTTACTGGAGGTACCTGGTGGGCTAGTTGAGCCCCTGGGACCCTCAGGATTCAAATGGACTTAATAGGGACGTTATAGTTAAAATTAGCATTTAAAAAAAACCTTTGAAATTCAATGAAAAACCACAGGTTTTAGGGACGTTATAGACAGAAATTAGAATTTAAAAAGCTTAGAAATTCACTGAAAAAAACATAGGTTTCAGGGATGTTATAGTTAGAAATTAGCATTTGAAAAACCTTAGAAATTCACTGACAAAAATAACGCTTTGTAAACATTTTGAGTCCACAGCAGGCTGTTTCTTTAATACGACAAGCAGCGTCTAATTGGATCTGCTGGGACCCGCCACCCCGCCACGTGAACAACATCATAAAAGGCTTGGGTAAGAGTGAACTTTCTGGCTCGATATATATATATATATATATATTTATATATTACCTACTGGCGGTCGCCAGTAGGTAGTTATAGTTAGGACCCTGTTTCCATAGGAAATCCGCAACATTCTATTTTGAATAACTTTGGCGCCGGTTGACGAATCCTCGCGAATTTCTCAAAATAGGTGGGGCACTACGCTCCGATCCTACCCTGAAAGTCTCGGGGGGATTCGTCAAGCGGGGGCTGAGATAAAAGGGGGGTCCCAAAACGCGTTTTTCCCATGCATTTTTCCATAGGACCTTTAGACAGGGCTACAGCCCGAACGGCTGAACAGAATTACTAGAAATTTGGCAGAGAGGTAGTCCTCAGGTCAAGGAAGTGCCTTTTGTAGGTTTGGTGTAAATCTGTTCAGTAGATTCTGAGAAAATAGCCTTTAAATCAATATATATATCTGAGCCAGCTTACGGTACGCTTACCGTAAGCTTACCGTACGCGTACGGTGGCGTGCGCGAGCGCGATTCTGATTGGCTGTTAGATCTTAGTAAACATTCGAATCGGCCGAAACCAGGAAGCGGCGGCCGCCATTTTGTGTATTTCACTCCGGTAAAAAAGAGTGATATCTTGAAAAGGGGGCAAGGGAGAGAGTTACAGACCCCCTCACATTTGTAAGGGGGTAAAAGAAGGACAGAAAAGTACAAAGGAAACATTTATTGATTTTAAAAAAAATCACGGGGTACGCGTACGGTAAGCTTACGGTAAGCGTACGGTAAAAAAAAAAAACAAAAAAAAAATGAAATTCAGATTTAAGTGTTTAGATATTAGGGGGCTCTAAAAAGAGCCGTTGTGTTTATGAAGTGATTTTTTAGTGGTACCTACAAGTAAGTACCGATGCAGAGTCTAAGGTTCAAGAGGAAGACTCTGTTCCCTTCATCATTGAAGTGCACACCATCTCCTCTATAAATGTCTTGCAAGTCGTAACGCAAGTTGTTGTGGTAAATGGAACCCATACCATAGTCACGGAGGAAAGCAGAAACAGATTTGTTGACGTGCTTTCTTGCTTTGTCAATCTGCGGACAGAAATGATTGGACCAGTTCCATTTTTGCCTTTGGCATATGTTAGAAAACACAAAGGCAGTTTTAGGGAAAAGTGAAAACAGTTGTGCAAAGGTGTCCTTCATAAGCATTTCCAGACCTACCCCAGTCAAAGTGCCGAGGTCATTGCCACCACAGTGCACTATTATGAGGTCAGGGTGTTGGATTTGCATGAAGGATTTCACCAATGGCATCAATTGGTGCCACTTTAACCCTCTCTGACCAATCCATTTAATGTCTACATTTGGCAAAGCAAGGTCTCTCACCATACCTGTTTTCTCTGCAAACTTTTCACTCCGGAAGACATAACTGTGCCCTACAATCCACACTGTGAACATCTTCAAAGGAGAACTGGATGCACTCAGGAGGTGTCTTTCAGTAGAATGGCAATATGAAAAGAAAGACAGTTTGGAAATGGAGGCATACATATTTTTTTCAAAACAAAAAGAACTGATTGGCTGTTTCATACCATTCTAGAATAAAAACTAGGCTGTATGTGTAAATTAATAGAAGCATGTTTTGTATTGGTACAAAAAAATGTGTTACCAAAGAACAGTACTATGGATTTGCTGTTAGGTTTGAAAAGTCAAGCACTCTTGCTCTGTGGAATTGAAACATTGTGTGGCGAACTTCTGACCTAACTCCACACAGCAGTGTTCCATGAGCTGTTGCTATGGTAGCAGGCAGAAGTCAAGTTGGGGGAAGGGTACTAGGCAGAAGTCAAGTTGGGGGCAGGGTACTTTTGGAAAAGGGTTGGTTTTCAACCAATAGAAATGTGTGATTACATTTGAAAAAAAGGGGGAAGCACTGAGATTTAAAACTTACATGTATATGTGTGGAAAATAGAGGGAAAGTTTGCCATTATCTGGTTCTGCTGAGAGGAGAGAGGTGTAGAGAACAGAGATCCTGGCTCTGATAATCTGCTGTTTGAGTGCCACATTTCTTTCACAACTAACTAATTTAAAAGGTGAGTTTAGAGTTTGAGAGGGGATGTATATGGTAAATTAAGAAATGAAAAATAGAAATGTAATTCTTTTTGTTGAAAATGCGTTTATTATTTTCTGTTTTGGGAGAAATTTAAATGTGAGGAACATGTAAAATAATATGGACTATGTTTTCACGATAAATTAAGGTGTATTGGTATAAAAAATGAATAGTTTAAGGGTTTGAGGTTGGACTCAGTAATGCAAATACATTCAGCATCACTAAGGCTGGTTGCCCTTGGTGGAATGTAGGCAGTCACCCAGGTTACACATGTTGGGAAATATAGGCAGAGATTTATTGTGTACAACTCTGGTAATTTTATATTTGCATTAGTAGGAAAAAGGGGGAGCGATTTTTTGGTGCAGAAGCAGACTCTTAGCACACACCCAGCTCCTTTCCATGTATAATCATGCACAGTATTTACAAGCGAGTGGGTTTTGAGGTTTCAGTCTGTAATGCAAAGACATTCAGCATCACTAAGGCTGGTTGCCCTTGCTGGAGTGTAGGCAGTCACCCAGGATACACATGGTGGTGGTCTGAAAAAGCAGTCTGGACATGTGCATTTAAAAAAATCTGAAAAGTGGATTCATAATGTGTCAGTCTGTAAAAGTGATTATCACTTGCCAAAAAAAAGAGCAGTAAGTGTGCATTCAAATTGGCAAAGAAATTTCGTTTTGTGACTAATGTGAAAACATGACTCTGTGTGCAAATAGGAATTACAGGCAGAGATTTATTGCGTTTTGCTCTGGTGATTTCACAGTTGCATTAGTAGAAAAAAGGGGGAGCGATTTTTTGGTGCAGAAGCAGACTCTTAGCACACACCCAGCTCCTTTCCATGTATAATCATGCACAGTATTTACAAGCGAGTGGGTTTTGAGGTTTCAGTCTGTAATGCAAGACATTCAGCATCACTAAGGCTGGTTGCCCTTGCTGGAGTGTAGGCAGTCACCCAGGATACACATGGTGGTGGTCTGAAAAAGCAGTCTGGACATGGGCTTTTTTAAAAATCTGAAAAGTGGATTCATAATGTGTCAGTCTGTAAAAGTGATTATCACTTGCCAAAAAAAAAGAGCAGTAAGTGTGCATTCAAATTGGCAAAGAAATTTCGTTTTGTGACTAATGTGAAAACATGACTCTGTGTGCAAATAGGAATTACAGGCAGAGATTTATTGCGTTTTGCTCTGGTGATTTCACAGTTGCATTAGTAGGAAAAAGGGGGAGCGATTTTTTGGTGCAGAAGCAGACTCTTAGCACACACCCAGCTCCTTTCCATGTATAATCATGCACAGTATTTACAAGCGAGTGAGTTTTGAGGTTTCAGTCTGTAATGCAAAGACATTCAGCATCACTAAGGCTGGTTGCCCTTGCTGGAGTGTAGGCAGTCACCCAGGATACACATGGTGGTGGTCTGAAAAAGCAGTCTGGACATGGGCTTTTTAAAAAAATCTGAAAAGTGGATTCATAATGTGTCAGTCTGTAAAAGTGATTATCACTTGCCAAAAAAAAAGAGCAGTAAGTGTGCATTCAAATTGGCAAAGAAATTTTGTTTTGTGACTAATGTGAAAACATGACTCTGTGTGCAAATAGGAATTACAGGCAGAGATTTATTGCGTTTTGCTCTGGTGATTTCACAGTTGCATTAGTAGGAAAAAGGGGGAGCGATTTTTTGGTGCAGAAGCAGACTCTTAGCACACACCCAGCTCCTTTCCATGTATAATCATGCACAGTATTTACAAGCGAGTGGGTTTTGAGGTTTCAGTCTGTAATGCAAAGACATTCAGCATCACTAAGGCTGGTTGCCCTTGCTGGAGTGTAGGCAGTCACCCAGGATACACATGGTGGTGGTCTGAAAAAGCAGTCTGGACATGTGCATTTAAAAAAATCTGAAAAGTGGATTCATAATGTGTCAGTCTGTAAAAGTGATTATCACTTGCCAAAAAAAAAGAGCAGTAAGTGTGCATTCAAATTGGCAAAGAAATTTCGTTTTGTGACTAATGTGAAAACATGACTCTGTGTGCAAATAGGAATTACAGGCAGAGATTTATTGCGTTTTGCTCTGGTGATTTCACAGTTGCATTAGTAGGAAAAAGGGGGAGCGATTTTTTGGTGCAGAAGCAGACTCTTAGCACACACCCAGCTCCTTTCCATGTATAATCATGCACAGTATTTACAAGCGAGTGGGTTTTGAGGTTTCAGTCTGTAATGCAAAGACATTCAGCATCACTAAGGCTGGTTGCCCTTGCTGGAGTGTAGGCAGTCACACAGGATACACATGGTGGTGGTCTGAAAAAGCAGTCTGGACATGGGCTTTTTTAAAAATCTGAAAAGTGGATTCATAATGTGCCAGTCTGTAAAAGTGATTATCACTTGCCAAAAAAAAAGAGCAGTAAGTGTGCATTCAAATTGGCAAAGAAATTTCGTTTTGTGACTAATGTGAAAACATGACTCTGTGTGCAAATAGGAATTACAGGCAGAGATTTATTGCGTTTTGCTCTGGTGATTTCACAGTTGCATTAGTAGGAAAAAGGGGGAGCGATTTTTTGGTGCAGAAGCAGACTCTTAGCACACACCCAGCTCCTTTCCATGTATAATCATGCACAGTATTTACAAGCGAGTGGGTTTTGAGGTTTCAGTCTGTAATGCAAAGACATTCAGCATCACTAAGGCTGGTTGCCCTTGCTGGAGTGTAGGCAGTCACACAGGATACACATGGTGGTGGTCTGAAAAAGCAGTCTGGACATGGGCTTTTTTAAAAATCTGAAAAGTGGATTCATAATGTGCCAGTCTGTAAAAGTGATTATCACTTGCCAAAAAAAAAGAGCAGTAAGTGTGCATTCAAATTGGCAAAGAAATTTCGTTTTGTGACTAATGTGAAAACATGACTCTGTGTGCAAATAGGAATTACAGGCAGAGATTTATTGCGTTTTGCTCTGGTGATTTCACAGTTGCATTAGTAGGAAAAAGGGGGAGCGATTTTTTGGTGCAGAAGCAGACTCTTAGCACACACCCAGCTCCTTTCCATGTATAATCATGCACAGTATTTACAAGCGAGTGGGTTTTGAGGTTTCAGTCTGTAATGCAAAGACATTCAGCATCACTAAGGCTGGTTGCCCTTGCTGGAGTGTAGGCAGTCACCCAGGATACACATGGTGGTGGTCTGAAAAAGCAGTCTGGACATGGGCTTTTTAAAAAAATCTGAAAAGTGGATTCATAATGTGTCAGTCTGTAAAAGTGATTATCACTTGCCAAAAAACAAGAGCAGTAAGTGTGCATTCAAATTGGCAAAGAAATTTCGTTTTGTGACTAATGTGAAAACATGACTCTGTGTGCAAATAGGAATTACAGGCAGAGATTTATTGCGTTTTGCTCTGGTGATTTCACAGTTGCATTAGTAGGAAAAAGGGGGAGCGATTTTTTGGTGCAGAAGCAGACTCTTAGCACACACCCAGCTCCTTTCCATGTATAATCATGCACAGTATTTACAAGCGAGTGGGTTTTGAGGTTTCAGTCTGTAATGCAAAGACATTCAGCATCACTAAGGCTGGTTGCCCTTGCTGGAGTGTAGGCAGTCACCCAGGATACACATGGTGGTGGTCTGAAAAAGCAGTCTGGACATGGGCTTTTTAAAAAAATCTGAAAAGTGGATTCATAATGTGTCAGTCTGTAAAAGTGATTATCACTTGCCAAAAAAAAAGAGCAGTAAGTGTGCATTCAAATTGGCAAAGAAATTTTGTTTTGTGACTAATGTGAAAACATGACTCTGTGTGCAAATAGGAATTACAGGCAGAGATTTATTGCGTTTTGCTCTGGTGATTTCACAGTTGCATTAGTAGGAAAAAGGGGGAGCGATTTTTTGGTGCAGAAGCAGACTCTTAGCACACACCCAGCTCCTTTCCATGTATAATCATGCACAGTATTTACAAGCGAGTGGGTTTTGAGGTTTCAGTCTGTAATGCAAAGACATTCAGCATCACTAAGGCTGGTTGCCCTTGCTGGAGTGTAGGCAGTCACCCAGGATACACATGGTGGTGGTCTGAAAAAGCAGTCTGGACATGTGCATTTAAAAAAATCTGAAAAGTGGATTCATAATGTGTCAGTCTGTAAAAGTGATTATCACTTGCCAAAAAAAAAGAGCAGTAAGTGTGCATTCAAATTGGCAAAGAAATTTCGTTTTGTGACTAATGTGAAAACATGACTCTGTGTGCAAATAGGAATTACAGGCAGAGATTTATTGCGTTTTGCTCTGGTGATTTCACAGTTGCATTAGTAGGAAAAAGGGGGAGCGATTTTTTGGTGCAGAAGCAGACTCTTAGCACACACCCAGCTCCTTTCCATGTATAATCATGCACAGTATTTACAAGCGAGTGGGTTTTGAGGTTTCAGTCTGTAATGCAAAGACATTCAGCATCACTAAGGCTGGTTGCCCTTGCTGGAGTGTAGGCAGTCACCCAGGATACACATGGTGGTGGTCTGAAAAAGCAGTCTGGACATGGGCTTTTTTAAAAATCTGAAAAGTGGATTCATAATGTGCCAGTCTGTAAAAGTGATTATCACTTGCCAAAAAAAAAGAGCAGTAAGTGTGCATTCAAATTGGCAAAGAAATTTCGTTTTGTGACTAATGTGAAAACATGACTCTGTGTGCAAATAGGAATTAGAGGCAGAGATTTATTGCGTTTTGCTCTGGTGATTTCACAGTTGCATTAGTAGGAAAAAGGGGGAGCGATTTTTTGGTGCAGAAGCAGACTCTTAGCACACACCCAGCTCCTTTCCATGTATAATCATGCACAGTATTTACAAGCGAGTGGGTTTTGAGGTTTCAGTCTGTAATGCAAAGACATTCAGCATCACTAAGGCTGGTTGCCCTTGCTGGAGTGTAGGCAGTCACCCAGGATACACATGGTGGTGGTCTGAAAAAGCAGTCTGGACATGGGCTTTTTAAAAAAATCTGAAAAGTGGATTCATAATGTGTCAGTCTGTAAAAGTGATTATCACTTGCCAAAAAAAAGAGCAGTAAGTGTGCATTAAGATTGGCAAAGAAATTTCGTTTTGTGACTAATGTGAAAACATGACTCTGTGTGCAAATAGGAATTACAGGCAGAGATTTATTGCGTTTTGCTCTGGTGATTTCACAGTTGCATTAGTAGGAAAAAGGGGGAGCGATTTTTTGGTGCAGAAGCAGACTCTTAGCACACACCCAGCTCCTTTCCATGTATAATCATGCACAGTATTTACAAGCGAGTGGGTTTTGAGGTTTCAGTCTGTAATGCAAAGACATTCAGCATCACTAAGGCTGGTTGCCCTTGCTGGAGTGTAGGCAGTCACCCAGGATACACATGGTGGTGGTCTGAAAAAGCAGTCTGGACATGGGCTTTTTAAAAAAATCTGAAAAGTGGATTCATAATGTGTCAGTCTGTAAAAGTGATTATCACTTGCCAAAAAAAAAGAGCAGTAAGTGTGCATTCAAATTGGCAAAGAAATTTCGTTTTGTGACTAATGTGAAAACATGACTCTGTGTGCAAATAGGAATTACAGGCAGAGATTTATTGCGTTTTGCTCTGGTGATTTCACAGTTGCATTAGTAGGAAAAAGGGGGAGCGATTTTTTGGTGCAGAAGCAGACTCTTAGCACACACCCAGCTCCTTTCCATGTATAATCATGCACAGTATTTACAAGCGAGTGGGTTTTGAGGTTTCAGTCTGTAATGCAAAGACATTCAGCATCACTAAGGCTGGTTGCCCTTGCTGGAGTGTAGGCAGTCACCCAGGATACACATGGTGGTGGTCTGAAAAAGCAGTCTGGACATGTGCATTTAAAAAAATCTGAAAAGTGGATTCATAATGTGTCAGTCTGTAAAAGTGATTATCACTTGCCAAAAAAAAAGAGCAGTAAGTGTGCATTCAAATTGGCAAAGAAATTTCGTTTTGTGACTAATGTGAAAACATGACTCTGTGTGCAAATAGGAATTACAGGCAGAGATTTATTGCGTTTTGCTCTGGTGATTTCACAGTTGCATTAGTAGGAAAAAGGGGGAGCGATTTTTTGGTGCAGAAGCAGACTCTTAGCACACACCCAGCTCCTTTCCATGTATAATCATGCACAGTATTTACAAGCGAGTGGGTTTTGAGGTTTCAGTCTGTAATGCAAAGACATTCAGCATCACTAAGGCTGGTTGCCCTTGCTGGAGTGTAGGCAGTCACCCAGGATACACATGGTGGTGGTCTGAAAAAGCAGTCTGGACATGGGCTTTTTTAAAAATCTGAAAAGTGGATTCATAATGTGTCAGTCTGTAAAAGTGATTATCACTTGCCAAAAAAAAAGAGCAGTAAGTGTGCATTCAAATTGGCAAAGAAATTTCGTTTTGTGACTAATGTGAAAACATGACTCTGTGTGCAAATAGGAATTACAGGCAGAAATGTATTGCGTTTTGCTCTGGTGATTTCACAGTTGCATTAGTAGGAAAAAGGGGGAGCGATTTTTTGGTGCAGAAGCAGACTCTTAGCACACACCCAGCTCCTTTCCATGTATAATCATGCACAGTATTTACAAGCGAGTGGGTTTTGAGGTTTCAGTCTGTAATGCAAAGACATTCAGCATCACTAAGGCTGGTTTCCCTTGCTGGAGTGTAGGCAGTCACCCAGGATACACATGGTGGTGGTCTGAAAAAGTAGTCTGGACATGGGCTTTTTAAAAAAATCTGAAAAGTGGATTCATAATGTGTCAGTCTGTAAAAGTGATTATCACTTGCCAAAAAAAAAGAGCAGTAAGTGTGCATTCAAATTGGCAAAGAAATTTCGTTTTGTGACTAATGTGAAAACATGACTCTGTGTGCAAATAGGAATTACAGGCAGAGATTTATTGCGTTTTGCTCTGGTGATTTCACAGTTGCATTAGTAGGAAAAAGGGGGAGCGATTTTTTGGTGCAGAAGCAGACTCTTAGCACACATCCAGCTCCTTTCCATGTATAATCATGCACAGTATTTACAAGCGAGTGGGTTTTGAGGTTTCAGTCTGTAATGCAAAGACATTCAGCATCACTAAGGCTGGTTGCCCTTGCTGGAGTGTAGGCAGTCACCCAGGATACACATGGTGGTGGTCTGAAAAAGCAGTTTGGACATGTGCATTTAAAAAAATCTGACAAGTGGATTCATAATGTGTCAGTCTGTAAAAGTGATTATCACTTGCCAAAAAAAAAGAGCAGTAAGTGTGCATTCAAATTGGCAAAGAAATTTCGTTTTGTGACTAATGTGAAAACATGACTCTGTGTGCAAATAGGAATTACAGGCAGAGATTTATTGCGTTTTGCTCTGGTGATTTCACAGTTGCATTAGTAGGAAAAAGGGGGAGCGATTTTTTGGTGCAGAAGCAGACTCTTAGCACACACCCAGCTCCTTTCCATGTATAATCATGCACAGTATTTACAAGCGAGTGGGTTTTGAGGTTTCAGTCTGTAATGCAAAGACATTCAGCATCACTAAGGCTGGTTGCCCTTGCTGGAGTGTAGGCAGTCACCCAGGATACACATGGTGGTGGTCTGAAAAAGCAGTCTGGACATGGGCTTTTTAAAAAAATCTGAAAAGTGGATTCATAATGTGTCAGTCTGTAAAAGTGATTATCACTTGCCAAAAAAAAAGAGCAGTAAGTGTGCATTCAAATTGGCAAAGAAATTTTGTTTTGTGACTAATGTGAAAACATGACTCTGTGTGCAAATAGGAATTACAGGCAGAGATTTATTGCGTTTTGCTCTGGTGATTTCACAGTTGCATTAGTAGGAAAAAGGGGGAGCGATTTTTTGGTGCAGAAGCAGACTCTTAGCACACACCCAGCTCCTTTCCATGTATAATCATGCACAGTATTTACAAGCGAGTGGGTTTTGAGGTTTCAGTCTGTAATGCAAAGACATTCAGCATCACTAAGGCTGGTTGCCCTTGCTGGAGTGTAGGCAGTCACCCAGGATACACATGGTGGTGGTCTGAAAAAGCAGTCTGGACATGTGCATTTAAAAAAATCTGAAAAGTGGATTCATAATGTGTCAGTCTGTAAAAGTGATTATCACTTGCCAAAAAAAAAGAGCAGTAAGTGTGCATTCAAATTGGCAAAGAAATTTCGTTTTGTGACTAATGTGAAAACATGACTCTGTGTGCAAATAGGAATTACAGGCAGAGATTTATTGCGTTTTGCTCTGGTGATTTCACAGTTGCATTAGTAGGAAAAAGGGGGAGCGATTTTTTGGTGCAGAAGCAGACTCTTAGCACACACCCAGCTCCTTTCCATGTATAATCATGCACAGTATTTACAAGCGAGTGGGTTTTGAGGTTTCAGTCTGTAATGCAAAGACATTCAGCATCACTAAGGCTGGTTGCCCTTGCTGGAGTGTAGGCAGTCACCCAGGATACACATGGTGGTGGTCTGAAAAAGCAGTCTGGACATGGGCTTTTTAAAAAAATCTGAAAAGTGGATTCATAATGTGTCAGTCTGTAAAAGTGATTATCACTTGCCAAAAAAAAAGAGCAGTAAGTGTGCATTCAAATTGGCAAAGAAATTTTGTTTTGTGACTAATGTGAAAACATGACTCTGTGTGCAAATAGGAATTACAGGCAGAGATTTATTGCGTTTTGCTCTGGTGATTTCACAGTTGCATTAGTAGGAAAAAGGGGGAGCGATTTTTTGGTGCAGAAGCAGACTCTTAGCACACACCCAGCTCCTTTCCATGTATAATCATGCACAGTATTTACAAGCGAGTGGGTTCAGTCTGTAATGCAAAGACATTCAGCATCACTAAGGCTGGTTGCCCTTGCTGGAGTGTAGGCAGTCACCCAGGATACACATGGTGGTGGTCTGAAAAAGCAGTCTGGACATGGGCTTTTTAAAAAAATCTGAAAAGTGGATTCATAATGTGTCAGTCTGTAAAAGTGATTATCACTTGCCAAAAAAAAAGAGCAGTAAGTGTGCATTCAAATTGGCAAAGAAATTTCGTTTTGTGACTAATGTGAAAACATGACTCTGTGTGCAAATAGGAATTACAGGCAGAGATTTATTGCGTTTTGCTCTGGTGATTTCACAGTTGCATTAGTAGGAAAAAGGGGGAGCGATTTTTTGGTGCAGAAGCAGACTCTTAGCACACACCCAGCTCCTTTCCATGTATAATCATGCACAGTATTTACAAGCGAGTGGGTTTTGAGGTTTCAGTCTGTAATGCAAAGACATTCAGCATCACTAAGGCTGGTTGCCCTTGCTGGAGTGTAGGCAGTCACCCAGGATACACATGGTGGTGGTCTGAAAAAGCAGTCTGGACATGGGCTTTTTAAAAAAATCTGAAAAGTGGATTCATAATGTGTCAGTCTGTAAAAGTGATTATCACTTGCCAAAAAAAAAGAGCAGTAAGTGTGCATTCAGATTGGCAAAGAAATTTCGTTTTGTGACTAATGTGAAAACATGACTCTGTGTGCAAATAGGAATTACAGGCAGAGATTTATTGCGTTTTGCTCTGGTGATTTCACAGTTGCATTAGTAGGAAAAAGGGGGAGCGATTTTTTGGTGCAGAAGCAGACTCTTAGCACACACCCAGCTCCTTTCCATGTATAATCATGCACAGTATTTACAAGCGAGTGGGTTTTGAGGTTTCAGTCTGTAATGCAAAGACATTCAGCATCACTAAGGCTGGTTGCCCTTGCTGGAGTGTAGGCAGTCACCCAGGATACACATGGTGGTGGTCTGAAAAAGCAGTCTGGACATGGGCTTTTTAAAAAAATCTGAAAAGTGGATTCATAATGTGTCAGTCTGTAAAAGTGATTATCACTTGCCAAAAAAAAAGAGCAGTAAGTGTGCATTCAAATTGGCAAAGAAATTTCGTTTTGTGACTAATGTGAAAACATGACTCTGTGTGCAAATAGGAATTACAGGCAGAGATTTATTGCGTTTTGCTCTGGTGATTTCACAGTTGCATTAGTAGGAAAAAGGGGGAGCGATTTTTTGGTGCAGAAGCAGACTCTTAGCACACACCCAGCTCCTTTCCATGTATAATCATGCACAGTATTTACAAGCGAGTGGGTTTTGAGGTTTCAGTCTGTAATGCAAAGACATTCAGCATCACTAAGGCTGGTTGCCCTTGCTGGAGTGTAGGCAGTCACCCAGGATACACATGGTGGTGGTCTGAAAAAGCAGTCTGGACATGTGCATTTAAAAAAATCTGAAAAGTGGATTCATAATGTGTCAGTCTGTAAAAGTGATTATCACTTGCCAAAAAAAAAGAGCAGTAAGTGTGCATTCAAATTGGCAAAGAAATTTCGTTTTGTGACTAATGTGAAAACATGACTCTGTGTGCAAATAGGAATTACAGGCAGAGATTTATTGCGTTTTGCTCTGGTGATTTCACAGTTGCATTAGTAGGAAAAAGGGGGAGCGATTTTTTGGTGCAGAAGCAGACTCTTAGCACACACCCAGCTCCTTTCCATGTATAATCATGCACAGTATTTACAAGCGAGTGGGTTTTGAGGTTTCAGTCTGTAATGCAAAGACATTCAGCATCACTAAGGCTGGTTGCCCTTGCTGGAGTGTAGGCAGTCACCCAGGATACACATGGTGGTGGTCTGAAAAAGCAGTCTGGACATGGGCTTTTTTAAAAATCTGAAAAGTGGATTCATAATGTGTCAGTCTGTAAAAGTGATTATCACTTGCCAAAAAAAAAGAGCAGTAAGTGTGCATTCAAATTGGCAAAGAAATTTCGTTTTGTGACTAATGTGAAAACATGACTCTGTGTGCAAATAGGAATTACAGGCAGAAATTTATTGCGTTTTGCTCTGGTGATTTCACAGTTGCATTAGTAGGAAAAAGGGGGAGCGATTTTTTGGTGCAGAAGCAGACTCTTAGCACACACCCAGCTCCTTTCCATGTATAATCATGCACAGTATTTACAAGCGAGTGGGTTTTGAGGTTTCAGTCTGTAATGCAAAGACATTCAGCATCACTAAGGCTGGTTGCCCTTGCTGGAGTGTAGGCAGTCACCCAGGATACACATGGTGGTGGTCTGAAAAAGCAGTCTGGACATGGGCTTTTTAAAAAAATCTGAAAAGTGGATTCATAATGTGTCAGTCTGTAAAAGTGATTATCACTTGCCAAAAAAAAAGAGCAGTAAGTGTGCATTCAAATTGGCAAAGAAATTTCGTTTTGTGACTAATGTGAAAACATGACTCTGTGTGCAAATAGGAATTACAGGCAGAGATTTATTGCGTTTTGCTCTGGTGATTTCACAGTTGCATTAGTAGGAAAAAGGGGGAGCGATTTTTTGGTGCAGAAGCAGACTCTTAGCACACACCCAGCTCCTTTCCATGTATAATCATGCACAGTATTTACAAGCGAGTGGGTTTTGAGGTTTCAGTCTGTAATGCAAAGACATTCAGCATCACTAAGGCTGGTTGCCCTTGCTGGAGTGTAGGCAGTCACCCAGGATACACATGGTGGTGGTCTGAAAAAGCAGTCTGGACATGTGCATTTAAAAAAATCTGAAAAGTGGATTCATAATGTGTCAGTCTGTAAAAGTGATTATCACTTGCCAAAAAAAAAGAGCAGTAAGTGTGCATTCAAATTGGCAAAGAAATTTCGTTTTGTGACTAATGTGAAAACATGACTCTGTGTGCAAATAGGAATTACAGGCAGAGATTTATTGCGTTTTGCTCTGGTGATTTCACAGTTGCATTAGTAGGAAAAAGGGGGAGCGATTTTTTGGTGCAGAAGCAGACTCTTAGCACACACCCAGCTCCTTTCCATGTATAATCATGCACAGTATTTACAAGCGAGTGGGTTTTGAGGTTTCAGTCTGTAATGCAAAGACATTCAGCATCACTAAGGCTGGTTGCCCTTGCTGGAGTGTAGGCAGTCACCCAGGATACACATGGTGGTGGTCTGAAAAAGCAGTCTGGACATGGGCTTTTTTAAAAATCTGAAAAGTGGATTCATAATGTGTCAGTCTGTAAAAGTGATTATCACTTGCCAAAAAAAAAGAGCAGTAAGTGTGCATTCAAATTGGCAAAGAAATTTCGTTTTGTGACTAATGTGAAAACATGACTCTGTGTGCAAATAGGAATTACAGGCAGAAATTTATTGCGTTTTGCTCTGGTGATTTCACAGTTGCATTAGTAGGAAAAAGGGGGAGCGATTTTTTGGTGCAGAAGCAGACTCTTAGCACACACCCAGCTCCTTTCCATGTATAATCATGCACAGTATTTACAAGCGAGTGGGTTTTGAGGTTTCAGTCTGTAATGCAAAGACATTCAGCATCACTAAGGCTGGTTGCCCTTGCTGGAGTGTAGGCAGTCACCCAGGATACACATGGTGGTGGTCTGAAAAAGCAGTCTGGACATGGGCTTTTTAAAAAAATCTGAAAAGTGGATTCATAATGTGTCAGTCTGTAAAAGTGATTATCACTTGCCAAAAAAAAGAGCAGTAAGTGTGCATTCAAATTGGCAAAGAAATTTCGTTTTGTGACTAATGTGAAAACATGACTCTGTGTGCAAATAGGAATTACAGGCAGAGATTTATTGCGTTTTGCTCTGGTGATTTCACAGTTGCATTAGTAGGAAAAAGGGGGAGCGATTTTTTGGTGCAGAAGCAGACTCTTAGCACACACCCAGCTCCTTTCCATGTATAATCATGCACAGTATTTACAAGCGAGTGGGTTTTGAGGTTTCAGTCTGTAATGCAAAGACATTCAGCATCACTAAGGCTGGTTGCCCTTGCTGGAGTGTAGGCAGTCACCCAGGATACACATGGTGGTGGTCTGAAAAAGCAGTTTGGACATGTGCATTTAAAAAAATCTGACAAGTGGATTCATAATGTGTCAGTCTGTAAAAGTGATTATCACTTGCCAAAAAAAAAGAGCAGTAAGTGTGCATTCAAATTGGCAAAGAAATTTCGTTTTTGTGACTAATGTGAAAACATGACTGTGTGCAAATAGGAATTACAGGCAGAGATTTATTGCGTTTTGCTCTGGTGATTTCACAGTGGGATTAGTAGAAAAAAGGGGGAGCAATTTTCTGGTGCAGAAGCAGACTCTTAGCACACACCCAGCTCCTTTCCATGTATAATCATGCACAGTATTTACAAGCGAGTGGGTTTTGAGGTTTCAGTCTGTAATGCAAAGACATTCAGCATCACTAAGGCTGGTTGCCCTTGCTGGAGTGTAGGCAGTCACCCAGGATACACATGGTGGTGGTCTGAAAAAGCAGTCTGGACATGGGCTTTTTTAAAAATCTGAAAAGTGGATTCATAATGTGTCAGTCTGTAAAAGTGATTATCACTTGCCAAAAAAAAAGAGCAGTAAGTGTGCATTCAAATTGGCAAAGAAATTTCGTTTTGTGACTAATGTGAAAACATGACCCTGTGTGCAAATAGGAATTACAGGCAGAGATTTATTGCGTTTTGCTCTGGTGATTTCACAGTTGCATTAGTAGGAAAAAGGGGGAGCGATTTTTTGGTGCAGAAGCAGACTCTTAGCACACACCCAGTTCCTTTCCATGTATAATCATGCACAGTATTTACAAGCGAGTGGGTTTTGAGGTTTCAGTCTGTAATGCAAAGACATTCAGCATCACTAAGGCTGGTTGCCCTTGCTGGAGTGTAGGCAGTCACCCAGGATACACATGGTGGTGGTCTGAAAAAGCAGTCTGGACATGGGCTTTTTAAAAAAATCTGAAAAGTGGATTCATAATGTGTCAGTCTGTAAAAGTGATTATCACTTGCCAAAAAAAAGGAGCAGTAAGTGTGCATTCAAATTGGCAAAGAAATTTCGTTTTGTGACTAATGTGAAAACATGACTCTGTGTGCAAATAGGAATTACAGGCAGAGATTTATTGCGTTTTGCTCTGGTGATTTCACAGTTGCATTAGTAGGAAAAAGGGGGAGCAATTTTTTGGTGCAGAAGCAGACTCTTAGCACACACCCAGCTCCTTTCCATGTATAATCATGCACAGTATTTACAAGCGAGTGGGTTTTGAGGTTTCAGTCTGTAATGCAAAGACATTCAGCATCACTAAGGCTGGTTGCCCTTGCTGGAGTGTAGGCAGTCACCCAGGATACACATGGTGGTGGTCTGAAAAAGCAGTCTGGACATGGGCTTTTTAAAAAAATCTGAAAAGTGGATTCATAATGTGTCAGTCTGTAAAAGTGATTATCACTTGCCAAAAAAAAAGAGCAGTAAGTGTGCATTCAGATTGGCAAAGAAATTTCGTTTTGTGACTAATGTGAAAACATGACTCTGTGTGCAAATAGGAATTACAGGCAGAGATTTATTGCGTTTTGCTCTGGTGATTTCACAGTTGCATTAGTAGGAAAAAGGGGGAGCGATTTTTTGGTGCAGAAGCAGACTCTTAGCACACACCCAGCTCCTTTCCATGTATAATCATGCACAGTATTTACAAGCGAGTGGGTTTTGAGGTTTCAGTCTGTAATGCAAAGAAATTCAGCATCACTAAGGCTGGTTGCCCTTGCTGGAGTGTAGGCAGTCACCCAGGATACACATGGTGGTGGTCTGAAAAAGCAGTCTGGACATGGGCTTTTTAAAAAAATCTGAAAAGTGGATTCATAATGTGTCAGTCTGTAAAAGTGATTATCACTTGCCAAAAAAAAAGAGCAGTAAGTGTGCATTCAAATTGGCAAAGAAATTTCGTTTTGTGACTAATGTGAAAACATGACTCTGTGTGCAAATAGGAATTACAGGCAGAGATTTATTGCGTTTTGCTCTGGTGATTTCACAGTTGCATTAGTAGGAAAAAGGGGGAGCGATTTTTTGGTGCAGAAGCAGACTCTTAGCACACACCCAGTTCCTTTCCATGTATAATCATGCACAGTATTTACAAGCGAGTGGGTTTTGAGGTTTCAGTCTGTAATGCAAAGACATTCAGCATCACTAAGGCTGGTTGCCCTTGCTGGAGTGTAGGCAGTCACCCAGGATACACATGGTGGTGGTCTGAAAAAGCAGTCTGGACATGGGCTTTTTAAAAAAATCTGAAAAGTGGATTCATAATGTGTCAGTCTGTAAAAGTGATTATCACTTGCCAAAAAAAAAGAGCAGTAAGTGTGCATTCAAATTGGCAAAGAAATTTTGTTTTGTGACTAATGTGAAAACATGACTCTGTGTGCAAATAGGAATTACAGGCAGAGATTTATTGCGTTTTGCTCTGGTGATTTCACAGTTGCATTAGTAGGAAAAAGGGGGAGCGATTTTTTGGTGCAGAAGCAGACTCTTAGCACACACCCAGCTCCTTTCCATGTATAATCATGCACAGTATTTACAAGCGAGTGGGTTTTGAGGTTTCAGTCTGTAATGCAAAGACATTCAGCATCACTAAGGCTGGTTGCCCTTGCTGGAGTGTAGGCAGTCACCCAGGATACACATGGTGGTGGTCTGAAAAAGCAGTCTGGACATGTGCATTTAAAAAAATCTGAAAAGTGGATTCATAATGTGTCAGTCTGTAAAAGTGATTATCACTTGCCAAAAAAAAAGAGCAGTAAGTGTGCATTCAAATTGGCAAAGAAATTTCGTTTTGTGACTAATGTGAAAACATGACTCTGTGTGCAAATAGGAATTACAGGCAGAGATTTATTGCGTTTTGCTCTGGTGATTTCACAGTTGCATTAGTAGGAAAAAGGGGGAGCGATTTTTTGGTGCAGAAGCAGACTCTTAGCACACACCCAGCTCCTTTCCATGTATAATCATGCACAGTATTTACAAGCGAGTGGGTTTTGAGGTTTCAGTCTGTAATGCAAAG
The DNA here is from genome assembly GCF_964204655.1 of Triturus cristatus. Classification (NCBI taxonomy): domain Eukaryota; kingdom Metazoa; phylum Chordata; class Amphibia; order Caudata; family Salamandridae; genus Triturus; species Triturus cristatus. The sequence continues at coordinate 628,090,793 of NC_140589.1, read as the reverse complement.
ACATTCAGCATCACTAAGGCTGGTTGCCCTTGCTGGAGTGTAGGCAGTCACCCAGGATACACATGGTGGTGGTCTGAAAAAGCAGTCTGGAAATGGGCTTTTTTAAAAATCTGAAAAGTGGATTCATAATGTGCCAGTCTGTAAAAGTGATTATCACTTGCCAAAAAAAAAGAGCAGTAAGTGTGCATTCAAATTGGCAAAGAAATTTCGTTTTGTGACTAATGTGAAAACATGACTCTGTGTGCAAATAGGAATTACAGGCAGAGATTTATTGCGTTTTGCTCTGGTGATTTCACAGTTGCATTAGTAGGAAAAAGGGGGAGCGATTTTTTGGTGCAGAAGCAGACTCTTAGCACACACCCAGCTCCTTTCCATGTATAATCATGCACAGTATTTACAAGCGAGTGGGTTCAGTCTGTAATGCAAAGACATTCAGCATCACTAAGGCTGGTTGCCCTTGCTGGAGTGTAGGCAGTCACCCAGGATACACATGGTGGTGGTCTGAAAAAGCAGTCTGGACATGGGCTTTTTAAAAAAATCTGAAAAGTGGATTCATAATGTGTCAGTCTGTAAAAGTGATTATCACTTGCCAAAAAAAAAGAGCAGTAAGTGTGCATTCAGATTGGCAAAGAAATTTCGTTTTGTGACTAATGTGAAAACATGACTCTGTGTGCAAATAGGAATTACAGGCAGAGATTTATTGCGTTTTGCTCTGGTGATTTCACAGTTGCATTAGTAGGAAAAAGGGGGAGCGATTTTTTGGTGCAGAAGCAGACTCTTAGCACACACCCAGCTCCTTTCCATGTATAATCATGCACAGTATTTACAAGCGAGTGGGTTTTGAGGTTTCAGTCTGTAATGCAAAGACATTCAGCATCACTAAGGCTGGTTGCCCTTGCTGGAGTGTAGGCAGTCACCCAGGATACACATGGTGGTGGTCTGAAAAAGCAGTCTGGACATGGGCTTTTTAAAAAAATCTGAAAAGTGGATTCATAATGTGTCAGTCTGTAAAAGTGATTATCACTTGCCAAAAAAAAAGAGCAGTAAGTGTGCATTCAAATTGGCAAAGAAATTTCGTTTTGTGACTAATGTGAAAACATGACTCTGTGTGCAAATAGGAATTACAGGCAGAGATTTATTGCGTTTTGCTCTGGTGATTTCACAGTTGCATTAGTAGGAAAAAGGGGGAGCGATTTTTTGGTGCAGAAGCAGACTCTTAGCACACACCCAGCTCCTTTCCATGTATAATCATGCACAGTATTTACAAGCGAGTGGGTTTTGAGGTTTCAGTCTGTAATGCAAAGACATTCAGCATCACTAAGGCTGGTTGCCCTTGCTGGAGTGTAGGCAGTCACCCAGGATACACATGGTGGTGGTCTGAAAAAGCAGTCTGGACATGTGCATTTAAAAAAATCTGAAAAGTGGATTCATAATGTGTCAGTCTGTAAAAGTGATTATCACTTGCCAAAAAAAAAGAGCAGTAAGTGTGCATTCAAATTGGCAAAGAAATTTCGTTTTGTGACTAATGTGAAAACATGACTCTGTGTGCAAATAGGAATTACAGGCAGAGATTTATTGCGTTTTGCTCTGGTGATTTCACAGTTGCATTAGTAGGAAAAAGGGGGAGCGATTTTTTGGTGCAGAAGCAGACTCTTAGCACACACCCAGCTCCTTTCCATGTATAATCATGCACAGTATTTACAAGCGAGTGGGTTTTGAGGTTTCAGTCTGTAATGCAAAGACATTCAGCATCACTAAGGCTGGTTGCCCTTGCTGGAGTGTAGGCAGTCACCCAGGATACACATGGTGGTGGTCTGAAAAAGCAGTCTGGACATGGGCTTTTTTAAAAATCTGAAAAGTGGATTCATAATGTGTCAGTCTGTAAAAGTGATTATCACTTGCCAAAAAAAAAGAGCAGTAAGTGTGCATTCAAATTGGCAAAGAAATTTCGTTTTGTGACTAATGTGAAAACATGACTCTGTGTGCAAATAGGAATTACAGGCAGAAATTTATTGCGTTTTGCTCTGGTGATTTCACAGTTGCATTAGTAGGAAAAAGGGGGAGCGATTTTTTGGTGCAGAAGCAGACTCTTAGCACACACCCAGCTCCTTTCCATGTATAATCATGCACAGTATTTACAAGCGAGTGGGTTTTGAGGTTTCAGTCTGTAATGCAAAGACATTCAGCATCACTAAGGCTGGTTGCCCTTGCTGGAGTGTAGGCAGTCACCCAGGATACACATGGTGGTGGTCTGAAAAAGCAGTCTGGACATGGGCTTTTTAAAAAAATCTGAAAAGTGGATTCATAATGTGTCAGTCTGTAAAAGTGATTATCACTTGCCAAAAAAAAAGAGCAGTAAGTGTGCATTCAAATTGGCAAAGAAATTTCGTTTTGTGACTAATGTGAAAACATGACTCTGTGTGCAAATAGGAATTACAGGCAGAGATTTATTGCGTTTTGCTCTGGTGATTTCACAGTTGCATTAGTAGGAAAAAGGGGGAGCGATTTTTTGGTGCAGAAGCAGACTCTTAGCACACACCCAGCTCCTTTCCATGTATAATCATGCACAGTATTTACAAGCGAGTGGGTTTTGAGGTTTCAGTCTGTAATGCAAAGACATTCAGCATCACTAAGGCTGGTTGCCCTTGCTGGAGTGTAGGCAGTCACCCAGGATACACATGGTGGTGGTCTGAAAAAGCAGTCTGGACATGTGCATTTAAAAAAATCTGAAAAGTGGATTCATAATGTGTCAGTCTGTAAAAGTGATTATCACTTGCCAAAAAAAAAGAGCAGTAAGTGTGCATTCAAATTGGCAAAGAAATTTCGTTTTGTGACTAATGTGAAAACATGACTCTGTGTGCAAATAGGAATTACAGGCAGAGATTTATTGCGTTTTGCTCTGGTGATTTCACAGTTGCATTAGTAGGAAAAAGGGGGAGCGATTTTTTGGTGCAGAAGCAGACTCTTAGCACACACCCAGCTCCTTTCCATGTATAATCATGCACAGTATTTACAAGCGAGTGGGTTTTGAGGTTTCAGTCTGTAATGCAAAGACATTCAGCATCACTAAGGCTGGTTGCCCTTGCTGGAGTGTAGGCAGTCACCCAGGATACACATGGTGGTGGTCTGAAAAAGCAGTCTGGACATGGGCTTTTTTAAAAATCTGAAAAGTGGATTCATAATGTGTCAGTCTGTAAAAGTGATTATCACTTGCCAAAAAAAAAGAGCAGTAAGTGTGCATTCAAATTGGCAAAGAAATTTCGTTTTGTGACTAATGTGAAAACATGACTCTGTGTGCAAATAGGAATTACAGGCAGAAATTTATTGCGTTTTGCTCTGGTGATTTCACAGTTGCATTAGTAGGAAAAAGGGGGAGCGATTTTTTGGTGCAGAAGCAGACTCTTAGCACACACCCAGCTCCTTTCCATGTATAATCATGCACAGTATTTACAAGCGAGTGGGTTTTGAGGTTTCAGTCTGTAATGCAAAGACATTCAGCATCACTAAGGCTGGTTGCCCTTGCTGGAGTGTAGGCAGTCACCCAGGATACACATGGTGGTGGTCTGAAAAAGCAGTCTGGACATGGGCTTTTTAAAAAAATCTGAAAAGTGGATTCATAATGTGTCAGTCTGTAAAAGTGATTATCACTTGCCAAAAAAAAGAGCAGTAAGTGTGCATTCAAATTGGCAAAGAAATTTCGTTTTGTGACTAATGTGAAAACATGACTCTGTGTGCAAATAGGAATTACAGGCAGAGATTTATTGCGTTTTGCTCTGGTGATTTCACAGTTGCATTAGTAGGAAAAAGGGGGAGCGATTTTTTGGTGCAGAAGCAGACTCTTAGCACACACCCAGCTCCTTTCCATGTATAATCATGCACAGTATTTACAAGCGAGTGGGTTTTGAGGTTTCAGTCTGTAATGCAAAGACATTCAGCATCACTAAGGCTGGTTGCCCTTGCTGGAGTGTAGGCAGTCACCCAGGATACACATGGTGGTGGTCTGAAAAAGCAGTTTGGACATGTGCATTTAAAAAAATCTGACAAGTGGATTCATAATGTGTCAGTCTGTAAAAGTGATTATCACTTGCCAAAAAAAAAGAGCAGTAAGTGTGCATTCAAATTGGCAAAGAAATTTCGTTTTTGTGACTAATGTGAAAACATGACTGTGTGCAAATAGGAATTACAGGCAGAGATTTATTGCGTTTTGCTCTGGTGATTTCACAGTGGGATTAGTAGAAAAAAGGGGGAGCAATTTTCTGGTGCAGAAGCAGACTCTTAGCACACACCCAGCTCCTTTCCATGTATAATCATGCACAGTATTTACAAGCGAGTGGGTTTTGAGGTTTCAGTCTGTAATGCAAAGACATTCAGCATCACTAAGGCTGGTTGCCCTTGCTGGAGTGTAGGCAGTCACCCAGGATACACATGGTGGTGGTCTGAAAAAGCAGTCTGGACATGGGCTTTTTTAAAAATCTGAAAAGTGGATTCATAATGTGTCAGTCTGTAAAAGTGATTATCACTTGCCAAAAAAAAAGAGCAGTAAGTGTGCATTCAAATTGGCAAAGAAATTTCGTTTTGTGACTAATGTGAAAACATGACCCTGTGTGCAAATAGGAATTACAGGCAGAGATTTATTGCGTTTTGCTCTGGTGATTTCACAGTTGCATTAGTAGGAAAAAGGGGGAGCGATTTTTTGGTGCAGAAGCAGACTCTTAGCACACACCCAGTTCCTTTCCATGTATAATCATGCACAGTATTTACAAGCGAGTGGGTTTTGAGGTTTCAGTCTGTAATGCAAAGACATTCAGCATCACTAAGGCTGGTTGCCCTTGCTGGAGTGTAGGCAGTCACCCAGGATACACATGGTGGTGGTCTGAAAAAGCAGTCTGGACATGGGCTTTTTTAAAAATCTGAAAAGTGGATTCATAATGTGTCAGTCTGTAAAAGTGATTATCACTTGCCAAAAAAAAGGAGCAGTAAGTGTGCATTCAAATTGGCAAAGAAATTTCGTTTTGTGACTAATGTGAAAACATGACTCTGTGTGCAAATAGGAATTACAGGCAGAGATTTATTGCGTTTTGCTCTGGTGATTTCACAGTTGCATTAGTAGGAAAAAGGGGGAGCAATTTTTTGGTGCAGAAGCAGACTCTTAGCACACACCCAGCTCCTTTCCATGTATAATCATGCACAGTATTTACAAGCGAGTGGGTTTTGAGGTTTCAGTCTGTAATGCAAAGACATTCAGCATCACTAAGGCTGGTTGCCCTTGCTGGAGTGTAGGCAGTCACCCAGGATACACATGGTGGTGGTCTGAAAAAGCAGTCTGGACATGGGCTTTTTAAAAAAATCTGAAAAGTGGATTCATAATGTGTCAGTCTGTAAAAGTGATTATCACTTGCCAAAAAAAAAGAGCAGTAAGTGTGCATTCAGATTGGCAAAGAAATTTCGTTTTGTGACTAATGTGAAAACATGACTCTGTGTGCAAATAGGAATTACAGGCAGAGATTTATTGCGTTTTGCTCTGGTGATTTCACAGTTGCATTAGTAGGAAAAAGGGGGAGCGATTTTTTGGTGCAGAAGCAGACTCTTAGCACACACCCAGCTCCTTTCCATGTATAATCATGCACAGTATTTACAAGCGAGTGGGTTTTGAGGTTTCAGTCTGTAATGCAAAGAAATTCAGCATCACTAAGGCTGGTTGCCCTTGCTGGAGTGTAGGCAGTCACCCAGGATACACATGGTGGTGGTCTGAAAAAGCAGTCTGGACATGGGCTTTTTAAAAAAATCTGAAAAGTGGATTCATAATGTGTCAGTCTGTAAAAGTGATTATCACTTGCCAAAAAAAAAGAGCAGTAAGTGTGCATTCAAATTGGCAAAGAAATTTCGTTTTGTGACTAATGTGAAAACATGACTCTGTGTGCAAATAGGAATTACAGGCAGAGATTTATTGCGTTTTGCTCTGGTGATTTCACAGTTGCATTAGTAGGAAAAAGGGGGAGCGATTTTTTGGTGCAGAAGCAGACTCTTAGCACACACCCAGCTCCTTTCCATGTATAATCATGCACAGTATTTACAAGCGAGTGGGTTTTGAGGTTTCAGTCTGTAATGCAAAGACATTCAGCATCACTAAGGCTGGTTGCCCTTGCTGGAGTGTAGGCAGTCACCCAGGATACACATGGTGGTGGTCTGAAAAAGCAGTCTGGACATGTGCATTTAAAAAAATCTGAAAAGTGGATTCATAATGTGTCAGTCTGTAAAAGTGATTATCACTTGCCAAAAAAAAAGAGCAGTAAGTGTGCATTCAAATTGGCAAAGAAATTTCGTTTTGTGACTAATGTGAAAACATGACTCTGTGTGCAAATAGGAATTACAGGCAGAGATTTATTGCGTTTTGCTCTGGTGATTTCACAGTTGCATTAGTAGGAAAAAGGGGGAGCGATTTTTTGGTGCAGAAGCAGACTCTTAGCACACACCCAGCTCCTTTCCATGTATAATCATGCACAGTATTTACAAGCGAGTGGGTTTTGAGGTTTCAGTCTGTAATGCAAAGACATTCAGCATCACTAAGGCTGGTTGCCCTTGCTGGAGTGTAGGCAGTCACCCAGGATACACATGGTGGTGGTCTGAAAAAGCAGTCTGGACATGGGCTTTTTTAAAAATCTGAAAAGTGGATTCATAATGTGTCAGTCTGTAAAAGTGATTATCACTTGCCAAAAAAAAAGAGCAGTAAGTGTGCATTCAAATTGGCAAAGAAATTTCGTTTTGTGACTAATGTGAAAACATGACTCTGTGTGCAAATAGGAATTACAGGCAGAAATTTATTGCGTTTTGCTCTGGTGATTTCACAGTTGCATTAGTAGGAAAAAGGGGGAGCGATTTTTTGGTGCAGAAGCAGACTCTTAGCACACACCCAGCTCCTTTCCATGTATAATCATGCACAGTATTTACAAGCGAGTGGGTTTTGAGGTTTCAGTCTGTAATGCAAAGACATTCAGCATCACTAAGGCTGGTTGCCCTTGCTGGAGTGTAGGCAGTCACCCAGGATACACATGGTGGTGGTCTGAAAAAGCAGTCTGGACATGTGCATTTAAAAAAATCTGAAAAGTGGATTCATAATGTGTCAGTCTGTAAAAGTGATTATCACTTGCCAAAAAAAAAGAACAGTAAGTGTGCATTCAAATTGGCAAAGAAATTTCGTTTTGTGACTAATGTGAAAACATGACTCTGTGTGCAAATAGGAATTACAGGCAGAGATTTATTGCGTTTTGCTCTGGTGATTTCACAGTTGCATTAGTAGGAAAAAGGGGGAGCGATTTTTTGGTGCAGAAGCAGACTCTTAGCACACACCCAGCTCCTTTCCATGTATAATCATGCACAGTATTTACAAGCGAGTGGGTTTTGAGGTTTCAGTCTGTAATGCAAAGACATTCAGCATCACTAAGGCTGGTTGCCCTTGCTGGAGTGTAGGCAGTCACCCAGGATACACATGGTGGTGGTCTGAAAAAGCAGTCTGGACATGGGCTTTTTTAAAAATCTGAAAAGTGGATTCATAATGTGTCAGTCTGTAAAAGTGATTATCACTTGCCAAAAAAAAAGAGCAGTAAGTGTGCATTCAAATTGGCAAAGAAATTTCGTTTTGTGACTAATGTGAAAACATGACTCTGTGTGCAAATAGGGATTACAGGCAGAAATTTATTGCGTTTTGCTCTGGTGATTTCACAGTTGCATTAGTAGGAAAAAGGGGGAGCGATTTTTTGGTGCAGAAGCAGACTCTTAGCACACACCCAGCTCCTTTCCATGTATAATCATGCACAGTATTTACAAGCGAGTGGGTTTTGAGGTTTCAGTCTGTAATGCAAAGACATTCAGCATCACTAAGGCTGGTTGCCCTTGCTGGAGTGTAGGCAGTCACCCAGGATACACATGGTGGTGGTCTGAAAAAGCAGTCTGGACATGGGCTTTTTAAAAAAATCTGAAAAGTGGATTCATAATGTGTCAGTCTGTAAAAGTGATTATCACTTGCCAAAAAAAAAGAGCAGTAAGTGTGCATTCAAATTGGCAAAGAAATTTCGTTTTGTGACTAATGTGAAAACATGACTCTGTGTGCAAATAGGAATTACAGGCAGAGATTTATTGCGTTTTGCTCTGGTGATTTCACAGTTGCATTAGTAGGAAAAAGGGGGAGCGATTTTTTGGTGCAGAAGCAGACTCTTAGCACACACCCAGCTCCTTTCCATGTATAATCATGCACAGTATTTACAAGCGAGTGGGTTTTGAGGTTTCAGTCTGTAATGCAAAGACATTCAGCATCACTAAGGCTGGTTGCCCTTGCTGGAGTGTAGGCAGTCACCCAGGATACACATGGTGGTGGTCTGAAAAAGCAGTTTGGACATGTGCATTTAAAAAAATCTGACAAGTGGATTCATAATGTGTCAGTCTGTAAAAGTGATTATCACTTGCCAAAAAAAAAGAGCAGTAAGTGTGCATTCAAATTGGCAAAGAAATTTCGTTTTGTGACTAATGTGAAAACATGACTCTGTGTGCAAATAGGAATTACAGGCAGAGATTTATTGCGTTTTGCTCTGGTGATTTCACAGTTGCATTAGTAGGAAAAAGGGGGAGCGATTTTCTGGTGCAGAAGCAGACTCTTAGCACACACCCAGCTCCTTTCCATGTATAATCATGCACAGTATTTACAAGCGAGTGGGTTTTGAGGTTTCAGTCTGTAATGCAAAGACATTCAGCATCACTAAGGCTGGTTGCCCTTGCTGGAGTGTAGGCAGTCACCCAGGATACACATGGTGGTGGTCTGAAAAAGCAGTCTGGACATGGGCTTTTTTAAAAATCTGAAAAGTGGATTCATAATGTGTCAGTCTGTAAAAGTGATTATCACTTGCCAAAAAAAAAGAGCAGTAAGTGTGCATTCAAACTGGCAAAGAAATTTCGTTTTGTGACTAATGTGAAAACATGACCCTGTGTGCAAATAGGAATTACAGGCAGAGATTTATTGCGTTTTGCTCTGGTGATTTCACAGTTGCATTAGTAGGAAAAAGGGGGAGCGATTTTTTGGTGCAGAAGCAGACTCTTAGCACACACCCAGTTCCTTTCCATGTATAATCATGCACAGTATTTACAAGCGAGTGGGTTTTGAGGTTTCAGTCTGTAATGCAAAGACATTCAGCATCACTAAGGCTGGTTGCCCTTGCTGGAGTGTAGGCAGTCACCCAGGATACACATGGTGGTGGTCTGAAAAAGCAGTCTGGACATGGGCTTTTTAAAAAAATCTGAAAAGTGGATTCATAATGTGTCAGTCTGTAAAAGTGATTATCACTTGCCAAAAAAAAGGAGCAGTAAGTGTGCATTCAAATTGGCAAAGAAATTTCGTTTTGTGACTAATGTGAAAACATGACTCTGTGTGCAAATAGGAATTACAGGCAGAGATTTATTGCGTTTTGCTCTGGTGATTTCACAGTTGCATTAGTAGGAAAAAGGGGGAGCGATTTTTTGGTGCAGAAGCAGACTCCTAGCACACACCCAGCTCCTTTCCATGTATAATCATGCACAGTATTTACAAGCGAGTGGGTTTTGAGGTTTCAGTCTGTAATGCAAAGACATTCAGCATCACTAAGGCTGGTTGCCCTTGCTGGAGTGTAGGCAGTCACCCAGGATACACATGGTGGTGGTCTGAAAAAGCAGTCTGGACATGTGCATTTAAAAAAATCTGAAAAGTGGATTCATAATGTGTCAGTCTGTAAAAGTGATTATCACTTGCCAAAAAAAAGAGCAGTAAGTGTGCATTCAAATTGGCAAAGAAATTTCGTTTTGTGACTAATGTGAAAACATGACTCTGTGTGCAAATAGGAATTACAGGCAGAGATTTATTGCGTTTTGCTCTGGTGATTTCACAGTTGCATTAGTAGGAAAAAGGGGGAGCGATTTTTTGGTGCAGAAGCAGACTCTTAGCACACACCCAGCTCCTTTCCATGTATAATCATGCACAGTATTTACAAGCGAGTGGGTTTTGAGGTTTCAGTCTGTAATGCAAAGACATTCAGCATCACTAAGGCTGGTTGCCCTTGCTGGAGTGTAGGCAGTCACCCAGGATACACATGGTGGTGGTCTGAAAAAGCAGTTTGGACATATGCATTTAAAAAAATCTGACAAGTGGATTCATAATGTGTCAGTCTGTAAAAGTGATTATCACTTGCCAAAAAAAAAGAGCAGTAAGTGTGCATTCAAATTGGCAAAGAAATTTCGTTTTGTGACTAATGTGAAAACATGACTCTGTGTGCAAATAGGAATTACAGGCAGAGATTTATTGCGTTTTGCTCTGGTGATTTCACAGTTGCATTAGTAGGAAAAAGGGGGAGCGATTTTTTGGTGCAGAAGCAGACTCTTAGCACACACCCAGCTCCTTTCCATGTATAATCATGCACAGTATTTACAAGCGAGTGGGTTTTGAGGTTTCAGTCTGTAATGCAAAGATATTCAGCATCACTAAGGCTGGTTGCCCTTGCTGGAGTGTAGGCAGTCACCCAGGATACACATGGTGGTGGTCTGAAAAAGCAGTCTGGACATGTGCATTTAAAAAAATCTGAAAAGTGGATTCATAATGTGTCAGTCTGTAAAAGTGATTATCACTTGCCAAAAAAAAAGAGCAGTAAGTGTGCATTCAAATTGGCAAAGAAATTTCGTTTTGTGACTAATGTGAAAACATGACTCTGTGTGCAAATAGGAATTACAGGCAGAGATTTATTGCGTTTTGCTCTGGTGATTTCACAGTTGCATCAGTAGGAAAAAGGGGGAGCGATTTTTTGGTGCAGAAGCAGACTCTTAGCACACACCCAGCTCCTTTCCATGTATAATCATGCACAGTATTTACAAGCGAGTGGGTTTTGAGGTTTCAGTCTGTAATGCAAAGACATTCAGCATCACTAAGGCTGGTTGCCCTTGCTGGAGTGTAGGCAGTCACCCAGGATACACATGGTGGTGGTCTGAAAAAGCAGTCTGGACATGTGCATTTAAAAAAATCTGAAAAGTGGATTCATAATGTGTCAGTCTGTAAAAGTGATTATCACTTGCCAAAAAAAAAGAGCAGTAAGTGTGCATTCAAATTGGCAAAGAAATTTCGTTTTGTGACTAATGTGAAAACATGACTCTGTGTGTAAATAGGAATTACAGGCAGAGATTTATTGCGTTTTGCTCTGGTGATTTCACAGTTGCATTAGTAGGAAAAAGGGGGAGCGATTTTTTGGTGCAGAAGCAGACTCTTAGCACACACCCAGCTCCTTTCCATGTATAATCATGCACAGTATTTACAAGCGAGTGGGTTTTGAGGTTTCAGTCTGTAATGCAAAGACATTCAGCATCACTAAGGCTGGTTGCCCTTGCTGGAGTGTAGGCAGTCACCCAGGATACACATGGTGGTGGTCTGAAAAAGCAGTCTGGACATGGGCTTTTTTAAAAATCTGAAAAGTGGATTCATAATGTGCCAGTCTGTAAAAGTGATTATCACTTGCCAAAAAAAAAGAGCAGTAAGTGTGCATTCAAATTGGCAAAGAAATTTCGTTTTGTGACTAATGTGAAAACATGACTCTGTGTGCAAATAGGAATTACAGGCAGAGATTTATTGCGTTTTGCTCTGGTGATTTCACAGTTGCATTAGTAGGAAAAAGGGGGAGCGATTTTTTGGTGCAGAAGCAGACTCTTAGCACACACCCAGCTCCTTTCCATGTATAATCATGCACAGTATTTACAAGCGAGTGGGTTTTGAGGTTTCAGTCTGTAATGCAAAGACATTCAGCATCACTAAGGCTGGTTGCCCTTGCTGGAGTGTAGGCAGTCACCCAGGATACACATGGTGGTGGTCTGAAAAAGCAGTCTGGACATGGGCTTTTTAAAAAAATCTGAAAAGTGGATTCATAATGTGTCAGTCTGTAAAAGTGATTATCACTTGCCAAAAAAAAAGAGCAGTAAGTGTGCATTCAAATTGGCAAAGAAATTTCGTTTTGTGACTAATGTGAAAACATGACTCTGTGTGCAAATAGGAATTACAGGCAGAGATTTATTGCGTTTTGCTCTGGTGATTTCACAGTTGCATTAGTAGGAAAAAGGGGGAGCGATTTTTTGGTGCAGAAGCAGACTCTTAGCACACACCCAGCTCCTTTCCATGTATAATCATGCACAGTATTTACAAGCGAGTGGGTTTTGAGGTTTCAGTCTGTAATGCAAAGACATTCAGCATCACTAAGGCTGGTTGCCCTTGCTGGAGTGTAGGCAGTCACCCAGGATACACATGGTGGTGGTCTGAAAAAGCAGTCTGGACATGGGCTTTTTAAAAAAATCTGAAAAGTGGATTCATAATGTGTCAGTCTGTAAAAGTGATTATCACTTGCCAAAAAAATAGAGCAGTAAGTGTGCATTCAAATTGGCAAAGAAATTTCGTTTTGTGACTAATGTGAAAACATGACTCTGTGTGCAAATAGGAATTACAGGCAGAGATTTATTGCGTTTTGCTCTGGTGATTTCACAGTTGCATTAGTAGGAAAAAGGGGGAGCGATTTTTTGGTGCAAAAGCAGACTCTTAGCACACACCCAGCTCCTTTCCATGTATAATCATGCACAGTATTTACAAGCGAGTGGGTTTTGAGGTTTCAGTCTGTAATGCAAAGACATTCAGCATCACTAAGGCTGGTTGCCCTTGCTGGAGTGTAGGCAGTCACCCAGGATACACATGGTGGTGGTCTGAAAAAGCAGTCTGGACATGTGCATTTAAAAAAATCTGAAAAGTGGATTCATAATGTGTCAGTCTGTAAAAGTGATTATCACTTGCCAAAAAAAAAGAGCAGTAAGTGTGCATTCAAATTGGCAAAGAAATTTCGTTTTGTGACTAATGTGAAAACATGACTCTGTGTGTAAATAGGAATTACAGGCAGAGATTTATTGCGTTTTGCTCTGGTGATTTCACAGTTGCATTAGTAGGAAAAAGGGGGAGCGATTTTTTGGTGCAAAAGCAGACTCTTAGCACACACCCAGCTCCTTTCCATGTATAATCATGCACAGTATTTACAAGCGAGTGGGTTTTGAGGTTTCAGTCTGTAATGCAAAGACATTCAGCATCACTAAGGCTGGTTGCCCTTGCTGGAGTGTAGGCAGTCACCCAGGATACACATGGTGGTGGTCTGAAAAAGCAGTCTGGACATGGGCTTTTTTAAAAATCTGAAAAGTGGATTCATAATGTGTCAGTCTGTAAAAGTGATTATCACTTGCCAAAAAAAAAGAGCAGTAAGTGTGCATTCAAATTGGCAAAGAAATTTCGTTTTGTGACTAATGTGAAAACATGACTCTGTGTGCAAATAGGAATTACAGGCAGAAATTTATTGCGTTTTGCTCTGGTGATTTCACAGTTGCATTAGTAGGAAAAAGGGGGAGCGATTTTTTGGTGCAGAAGCAGACTCTTAGCACACACCCAGCTCCTTTCCATGTATAATCATGCACAGTATTTACAAGCGAGTGGGTTTTGAGATTTCAGTCTGTAATGCAAAGACATTCAGCATCACTAAGGCTGGTTGCCCTTGCTGGAGTGTAGGGAGTCACCCAGGATACACATGGTGGTGGTCTGAAAAAGCAGTCTGGACATGGGCTTTTTAAAAAAATCTGAAAAGTGGATTCATAATGTGTCAGTCTGTAAAAGTGATTATCACTTGCCAAAAAAAAAGAGCAGTAAGTGTGCATTCAAATTGGCAAAGAAATTTCGTTTTGTGACTAATGTGAAAACATGACTCTGTGTGCAAATAGGAATTACAGGCAGAGATTTATTGCGTTTTGCTCTGGTGATTTCACAGTTGCATTAGTAGGAAAAAGGGGGAGCGATTTTTTGGTGCAGAAGCAGACTCTTAGCACACACCCAGCTCCTTTCCATGTATAATCATGCACAGTATTTACAAGCGAGTGGGTTTTGAGGTTTCAGTCTGTAATGCAAAGACATTCAGCATCACTAAGGCTGGTTGCCCTTGCTGGAGTGTAGGCAGTCACCCAGGATACACATGGTGGTGGTCTGAAAAAGCAGTTTGGACATGTGCATTTAAAAAAATCTGACAAGTGGATTCATAATGTGTCAGTCTGTAAAAGTGATTATCACTTGCCAAAAAAAAAGAGCAGTAAGTGTGCATTCAAATTGGCAAAGAAATTTCGTTTTGTGACTAATGTGAAAACATGACTCTGTGTGCAAATAGGAATTACAGGCAGAGATTTATTGCGTTTTGCTCTGGTGATTTCACAGTTGCATTAGTAGGAAAAAGGGGGAGCGATTTTTTGGTGCAGAAGCAGACTCTTAGCACACACCCAGCTCCTTTCCATGTATAATCATGCACAGTATTTACAAGCGAGTGGGTTTTGAGGTTTCAGTCTGTAATGCAAAGACATTCAGCATCACTAAGGCTGGTTGCCCTTGCTGGAGTGTAGGCAGTCACCCAGGATACACATGGTGGTGGTCTGAAAAAGCAGTCTGGACATGGGCTTTTTTAAAAATCTGAAAAGTGGATTCATAATGTGTCAGTCTGTAAAAGTGATTATCACTTGCCAAAAAAAAAGAGCAGTAAGTGTGCATTCAAATTGGCAAAGAAATTTCCTTTTGTGACTAATGTGAAAACATGACCCTGTGTGCAAATAGGAATTACAGGCAGAGATTTATTGCGTTTTGCTCTGGTGATTTCACAGTTGCATTAGTAGGAAAAAGGGGGAGCGATTTTTTGGTGCAGAAGCAGACTCTTAGCACACACCCAGTTCCTTTCCATGTATAATCATGCACAGTATTTACAAGCGAGTGGGTTTTGAGGTTTCAGTCTGTAATGCAAAGACATTCAGCATCACTAAGGCTGGTTGCCCTTGCTGGAGTGTAGGCAGTCACCCAGGATACACATGGTGGTGGTCTGAAAAAGCAGTCTGGACATGGGCTTTTTAAAAAAATCTGAAAAGTGGATTCATAATGTGTCAGTCTGTAAAAGTGATTATCACTTGCCAAAAAAAAGGAGCAGTAAGTGTGCATTCAAATTGGCAAAGAAATTTCGTTTTGTGACTAATGTGAAAACATGACTCTGTGTGCAAATAGGAATTACAGGCAGAGATTTATTGCGTTTTGCTCTGGTGATTTCACAGTTGCATTAGTAGGAAAAAGGGGGAGCGATTTTTTGGTGCAGAAGCAGACTCTTAGCACACACCCAGCTCCTTTCCATGTATAATCATTCACAGTATTTACAAGCGAGTGGGTTTTGAGGTTTCAGTCTGTAATGCAAAGACATTCAGCATCACTAAGGCTGGTTGCCCTTGCTGGAGTGTAGGCAGTCACCCAGGATACACATGGTGGTGGTCTGAAAAAGCAGTCTGGACATGGGCTTTTTTAAAAATCTGAAAAGTGGATTCATAATGTGTCAGTCTGTAAAAGTGATTATCACTTGCCAAAAAAAAAAGAGCAGTAAGTGTGCATTCAAATTGGCAAAGAAATTTCGTTTTGTGACTAATGTGAAAACATGACCCTGTGTGCAAATAGGAATTACAGGCAGAGATTTATTGCGTTTTGCTCTGGTGATTTCACAGTTGCATTAGTAGGAAAAAGGGGGAGCGATTTTTTGGTGCAGAAGCAGACTCTTAGCACACACCCAGTTCCTTTCCATGTATAATCATGCACAGTATTTACAAGCGAGTGGGTTTTGAGGTTTCAGTCTGTAATGCAAAGACATTCAGCATCACTAAGGCTGGTTGCCCTTGCTGGAGTGTAGGCAGTCACCCAGGATACACATGGTGGTGGTCTGAAAAAGCAGTCTGGACATGGGCTTTTTAAAAAAATCTGAAAAGTGGATTCATAATGTGTCAGTCTGTAAAAGTGATTATCACTTGCCAAAAAAAGGAGCAGTAAGTGTGCATTCAAATTGGCAAAGAAATTTCGTTTTGTGACTAATGTGAAAACATGACTCTGTATGCAAATAGGAATTACAGGCAGAGATTTATTGCGTTTTGCTCTGGTGATTTCACAGTTGCATTAGTAGGAAAAAGGGGGAGCGATTTTTTGGTGCAGAAGCAGACTCTTAGCACACACCCAGCTCCTTTCCATGTATAATCATGCACAGTATTTACAAGCGAGTGGGTTTTGAGGTTTCAGTCTGTAATGCAAAGACATTCAGCATCACTAAGGCTGGTTGCCCTTGCTGGAGTGTAGGCAGTCACCCAGGATACACATGGTGGTGGTCTGAAAAAGCAGTCTGGACATGTGCATTTAAAAAAATCTGAAAAGTGGATTCATAATGTGTCAGTCTGTAAAAGTGATTATCACTTGCCAAACAAAAAGAGCAGTAAGTGTGCATTCAAATTGGCAAAGAAATTTCGTTTTGTGACTAATGTGAAAACATGACTCTGTGTGCAAATAGGAATTACAGGCAGAGATTTATTGCGTTTTGCTCTGGTGATTTCACAGTTGCATTAGTAGGAAAAAGGGGGAGCGATTTTTTGGTGCAGAAGCAGACTCTTAGCACACACCCAGCTCCTTTCCATGTATAATCATGCACAGTATTTACAAGCGAGTGGGTTTTGAGGTTTCAGTCTGTAATGCAAAGACATTCAGCATCACTAAGGCTGGTTGCCCTTGCTGGAGTGTAGGCAGTCACCCAGGATACACATGGTGGTGGTCTGAAAAAGCAGTTTGGACATATGCATTTAAAAAAATCTGACAAGTGGATTCATAATGTGTCAGTCTGTAAAAGTGATTATCACTTGCCAAAAAAAAAGAGCAGTAAGTGTGCATTCAAATTGGCAAAGAAATTTCGTTTTGTGACTAATGTGAAAACATGACTCTGTGTGCAAATAGGAATTACAGGCAGAGATTTATTGCGTTTTGCTCTGGTGATTTCACAGTTGCATTAGTAGGAAAAAGGGGGAGCGATTTTTTGGTGCAGAAGCAGACTCTTAGCACACACCCAGCTCCTTTCCATGTATAATCATGCACAGTATTTACAAGCGAGTGGGTTTTGAGGTTTCAGTCTGTAATGCAAAGATATTCAGCATCACTAAGGCTGGTTGCCCTTGCTGGAGTGTAGGCAGTCACCCAGGATACACATGGTGGTGGTCTGAAAAAGCAGTCTGGACATGTGCATTTAAAAAAATCTGAAAAGTGGATTCATAATGTGTCAGTCTGTAAAAGTGATTATCACTTGCCAAAAAAAAAAGAGCAGTAAGTGTGCATTCAAATTGGCAAAGAAATTTCGTTTTGTGACTAATGTGAAAACATGACTCTGTGTGCAAATAGGAATTACAGGCAGAGATTTATTGCGTTTTGCTCTGGTGATTTCACAGTTGCATTAGTAGGAAAAAGGGGGAGCGATTTTTTGGTGCAGAAGCAGACTCTTAGCACACACCCAGCTCCTTTCCATGTATAATCATGCACAGTATTTACAAGCGAGTGGGTTTTGAGGTTTCAGTCTGTAATGCAAAGACATTCAGCATCACTAAGGCTGGTTGCCCTTGCTGGAGTGTAGGCAGTCACCCAGGATACACATGGTGGTGGTCTGAAAAAGCAGTCTGGACATGGGCTTTTTAAAAAAATCTGAAAAGTGGATTCATAATGTGTCAGTCTGTAAAAGTGATTATCACTTGCCAAAAAAAAGGAGCAGTAAGTGTGCATTCAAATTGGCAAAGAAATTTCGTTTTGTGACTAATGTGAAAACATGACTCTGTGTGCAAATAGGAATTACAGGCAGAGATTTATTGCGTTTTGCTCTGGTGATTTCACAGTTGCATTAGTAGGAAAAAGGGGGAGCGATTTTTTGGTGCAGAAGCAGACTCTTAGCACACACCCAGCTCCTTTCCATGTATAATCATGCACAGTATTTACAAGCGAGTGGGTTTTGAGGTTTCAGTCTGTAATGCAAAGACATTCAGCATCACTAAGGCTGGTTGCCCTTGCTGGAGTGTAGGCAGTCACCCAGGATACACATGGTGGTGGTCTGAAAAAGCAGTCTGGACATGGGCTTTTTTAAAAATCTGAAAAGTGGATTCATAATGTGTCAGTCTGTAAAAGTGATTATCACTTGCCAAAAAAAAAGAGCAGTAAGTGTGCATTCAAATTGGCAAAGAAATTTCGTTTTGTGACTAATGTGAAAACATGACCCTGTGTGCAAATAGGAATTACAGGCAGAGATTTATTGCGTTTTGCTCTGGTGATTTCACAGTTGCATTAGTAGGAAAAAGGGGGAGCGATTTTTTGGTGCAGAAGCAGACTCTTAGCACACACCCAGTTCCTTTCCATGTATAATCATGCACAGTATTTACAAGCGAGTGGGTTTTGAGGTTTCAGTCTGTAATGCAAAGACATTCAGCATCACTAAGGCTGGTTGCCCTTGCTGGAGTGTAGGCAGTCACCCAGGATACACATGGTGGTGGCCTGAAAAAGCAGTCTGGACATGGGCTTTTTAAAAAAATCTGAAAAGTGGGATTCATAATGTGTCAGTCTGTAAAAGTGATTATCACTTGCCAAAAAAAAGGAGCAGTAAGTGTGCATTCAAATTGGCAAAGAAATTTCGTTTTGTGACTAATGTGAAAACATGACTCTGTGTGCAAATAGGAATTACAGGCAGAGATTTATTGCGTTTTGCTCTGGTGATTTCACAGTTGCATTAGTAGGAAAAAGGGGGAGCGATTTTTTGGTGCAGAAGCAGACTCTTAGCACACACCCAGCTCCTTTCCATGTATAATCATGCACAGTATTTACAAGCGAGTGGGTTTTGAGGTTTCAGTCTGTAATGCAAAGACATTCAGCATCACTAAGGCTGGTTGCCCTTGCTGGAGTGTAGGCAGTCACCCAGGATACACATGGTGGTGGTCTGAAAAAGCAGTCTGGACATGTGCATTTAAAAAAATCTGAAAAGTGGATTCATAATGTGTCAGTCTGTAAAAGTGATTATCACTTGCCAAAAAAAAAAGAGCAGTAAGTGTGCATTCAAATTGGCAAAGAAATTTCGTTTTGTGACTAATGTGAAAACATGACTCTGTGTGCAAATAGGAATTACAGGCAGAGATTTATTGCGTTTTGCTCTGGTGATTTCACAGTTGCATTAGTAGGAAAAAGGGGGAGCGATTTTTTGGTGCAGAAGCAGACTCTTAGCACACACCCAGCTCCTTTCCATGTATAATCATGCACAGTATTTACAAGCGAGTGGGTTTTGAGGTTTCAGTCTGTAATGCAAAGACATTCAGCATCACTAAGGCTGGTTGCCCTTGCTGGAGTGTAGGCAGTCACCCAGGATACACATGGTGGTGGTCTGAAAAAGCAGTCTGGACATGGGCTTTTTTAAAAATCTGAAAAGTGGATTCATAATGTGTCAGTCTGTAAAAGTGATTATCACTTGCCAAAAAAAAAGAGCAGTAAGTGTGCATTCAAATTGGCAAAGAAATTTCGTTTTGTGACTAATGTGAAAACATGACCCTGTGTGCAAATAGGAATTACAGGCAGAGATTTATTGCGTTTTGCTCTGGTGATTTCACAGTTGCATTAGTAGGAAAAAGGGGGAGCGATTTTTTGGTGCAGAAGCAGACTCTTAGCACACACCCAGTTCCTTTCCATGTATAATCATGCACAGTATTTACAAGCGAGTGGGTTTTGAGGTTTCAGTCTGTAATGCAAAGACATTCAGCATCACTAAGGCTGGTTGCCCTTGCTGGAGTGTAGGCAGTCACCCAGGATACACATGGTGGTGGTCTGAAAAAGCAGTCTGGACATGGGCTTTTTAAAAAAATCTGAAAAGTGGATTCATAATGTGTCAGTCTGTAAAAGTGATTATCACTTGCCAAAAAAAAGGAGCAGTAAGTGTGCATTCAAATTGGCAAAGAAATTTCGTTTTGTGACTAATGTGAAAACATGACTCTGTGTGCAAATAGGAATTACAGGCAGAGATTTATTGCGTTTTGCTCTGGTGATTTCACAGTTGCATTAGTAGGAAAAAGGGGGAGCGATTTTTTGGTGCAGAAGCAGACTCTTAGCACACACCCAGCTCCTTTCCATGTATAATCATGCACAGTATTTACAAGCGAGTGGGTTTTGAGGTTTCAGTCTGTAATGCAAAGACATTCAGCATCACTAAGGCTGGTTGCCCTTGCTGGAGTGTAGGCAGTCACCCAGGATACACATGGTGGTGGTCTGAAAAAGCAGTCTGGACATGGGCTTTTTTAAAAATCTGAAAAGTGGATTCATAATGTGTCAGTCTGTAAAAGTGATTATCACTTGCCAAAAAAAAAGAGCAGTAAGTGTGCATTCAAATTGGCAAAGAAATTTCGTTTTGTGACTAATGTGAAAACATGACCCTGTGTGCAAATAGGAATTACAGGCAGAGATTTATTGCGTTTTGCTCTGGTGATTTCACAGTTGCATTAGTAGGAAAAAGGGGGAGCGATTTTTTGGTGCAGAAGCAGACTCTTAGCACACACCCAGTTCCTTTCCATGTATAATCATGCACAGTATTTACAAGCGAGTGGGTTTTGAGGTTTCAGTCTGTAATGCAAAGACATTCAGCATCACTAAGGCTGGTTGCCCTTGCTGGAGTGTAGGCAGTCACCCAGGATACACATGGTGGTGGCCTGAAAAAGCAGTCTGGACATGGGCTTTTTAAAAAAATCTGAAAAGTGGGATTCATAATGTGTCAGTCTGTAAAAGTGATTATCACTTGCCAAAAAAAAGGAGCAGTAAGTGTGCATTCAAATTGGCAAAGAAATTTCGTTTTGTGACTAATGTGAAAACATGACTCTGTGTGCAAATAGGAATTACAGGCAGAGATTTATTGCGTTTTGCTCTGGTGATTTCACAGTTGCATTAGTAGGAAAAAGGGGGAGCGATTTTTTGGTGCAGAAGCAGACTCTTAGCACACACCCAGCTCCTTTCCATGTATAATCATGCACAGTATTTACAAGCGAGTGGGTTTTGAGGTTTCAGTCTGTAATGCAAAGACATTCAGCATCACTAAGGCTGGTTGCCCTTGCTGGAGTGTAGGCAGTCACCCAGGATACACATGGTGGTGGTCTGAAAAAGCAGTCTGGACATGTGCATTTAAAAAAATCTGAAAAGTGGATTCATAATGTGTCAGTCTGTAAAAGTGATTATCACTTGCCAAAAAAAAAGAGCAGTAAGTGTGCATTCAAATTGGCAAAGAAATTTCGTTTTGTGACTAATGTGAAAACATGACTCTGTGTGCAAATAGGAATTACAGGCAGAGATTTATTGCGTTTTGCTCTGGTGATTTCACAGTTGCATTAGTAGGAAAAAGGGGGAGCGATTTTTTGGTGCAGAAGCAGACTCTTAGCACACACCCAGCTCCTTTCCATGTATAATCATGCACAGTATTTACAAGCGAGTGGGTTTTGAGGTTTCAGTCTGTAATGCAAAGACATTCAGCATCACTAAGGCTGGTTGCCCTTGCTGGAGTGTAGGCAGTCACCCAGGATACACATGGTGGTGGTCTGAAAAAGCAGTTTGGACATATGCATTTAAAAAAATCTGACAAGTGGATTCATAATGTGTCAGTCTGTAAAAGTGATTATCACTTGCCAAAAAAAAAGAGCAGTAAGTGTGCATTCAAATTGGCAAAGAAATTTCGTTTTGTGACTAATGTGAAAACATGACTCTGTGTGCAAATAGGAATTACAGGCAGAGATTTATTGCGTTTTGCTCTGGTGATTTCACAGTTGCATTAGTAGGAAAAAGGGGGAGCGATTTTTTGGTGCAGAAGCAGACTCTTAGCACACACCCAGCTCCTTTCCATGTATAATCATGCACAGTATTTACAAGCGAGTGGGTTTTGAGGTTTCAGTCTGTAATGCAAAGATATTCAGCATCACTAAGGCTGGTTGCCCTTGCTGGAGTGTAGGCAGTCACCCAGGATACACATGGTGGTGGTCTGAAAAAGCAGTCTGGACATGTGCATTTAAAAAAATCTGAAAAGTGGATTCATAATGTGTCAGTCTGTAAAAGTGATTATCACTTGCCAAAAAAAAAGAGCAGTAAGTGTGCATTCAAATTGGCAAAGAAATTTCGTTTTGTGACTAATGTGAAAAGAAATGTAGTAATATATTTAAATAAAATAAAGGAATTTTTTTTTAGTTTTTTTCAGGTGTTGCTGAAGAGCAGTGAACAAAATTTAAGATGCCTACAAAATCCAGAGTTCAAAAAACTCACAAAAAAAACCTATATTTGAAGACAACTGGAGGACCAAAGTTAGTAGAAGATGCTCATGTTGGGAAAAAGAAAAAATCTTCTGGTAAGCAGAAAAAACAATTTCTAAAAAATATATTCAAAAGAATGAAAAATTTACAAAATGTCTGTACTGGAAAGAATGTAATGAAAAGAAAAGGACAGGAAAAAATTGAGAATTTAGTTAATGCAAATATACCTTCTGCAACTGAAAAGATTTACATAAATAGAAAAACTGCGTTTAAAGAGATACGTAGAAAAATGTTTCAGAGAAGAGTTATGTCCAATTTGATAAAGGATGTGAAGAAATATAAGCAAAAGAGTAAGTTTTATAAAAGAAAAAAAGAAATTGAAGCCATTGCAGCAAAGGCATTAGAATTAAAAAGGAAACTATTCATTTTAATTTTGAATAGGATGCGTACATTAGACAAAATGGTTAATGTACTAAAATCACATAGCAAAAGGAAAAGAGTAGTGAACAGAACAAACTTTTGTAAAGTGTTTTTAGGAAAGTGGATGCATAGTTCAAGTAGTGAACCTTTCTTTAATGAAGAGAGTTATTTTCAAAGTAATAGTTTGCTGCATGCAGTTGACACCAGAGGTCGTGCTTACGAAGTAAAAAATGGTTGCATAATGGAGAAGGAGATAATGGTTCCAAGAGATGAGGTACAAGTGATGGCGTATGAGGCTATGGGGAGACGTCCTAAAGCCCCAGTGTACACTTGGAATTGTAGTAGTATTTGCACTGTGCGTCAGGAATCTATTGACAAATTTCGTGAGTTTCTAAGAGAATTTAGTAAAAAAAGTATAAAACAGAAGATTAAGGTGCTTCAAAGTCTAGATCCGTGCAGAGTGAGAGAGAATACTGGTTTGCAGGGTCATTCTCTGGCTTGTCTATCTAGGAAAGTGTGTAATAGTGTTTTCCATCATTTTAGGATGTTGGCTGTTCATCATACTGAAATGAGAAAGTTTGTGAGACGGTTGTATTTTGCTAAAAGTCCAGCAATAAAGTTAGATGAATTGAATAGGGCTCTGTTCCGTGGAACGGTATCAGATGTAGAGAAGGTTGTTGATGAAATTCAGTTTTGTTACTTTGGTCCTGAACAAAACAGTGCAGAGAAGGACACAGTAAATGAGGAAGAAGTGGAAGAGAATGTAGAACCCTCTGTAAGTAAGACATTTAATGATCACATAACAAAATTTGCAATAATCTCTAATGAAAGACCAAATATTACTTGTATTTGTTGCCGCAGAACTCATTATAGAAAACAAACCAGGTATGTTGATCTCTACAGAAAGAGTGAAAATGAAGATAATTATAAGTGGAAGGATTTTGCCACATATATATTTCTTGAAAATTGTTTTGAATTGGGTGAAGTACAGCGTATTTGTAAATACTGTTACAACAAGTTAGAGGAAAATAGAATGCCGACCAGAGCAGTACATAATAATTTAGAATTGGATGCTATTCCTGCTGAACTTTCTGAATTAAATACATATGAGTCTATACTCATTCAATGTGTTCATCCGTTCCAGACCATAGTACGTATGGAGCCCAAAACTGGTAAATTACCTCCTTCTGATTTACTGAGAGGTTTAAAAGGTAGAGTGGTGTATTTGCCCTTGGATTTGAAAAAAAATATGGAAACTATTGATGCGGATACTTTGGAAACTGAACCATTAATTATTTTGGTTAATGGTGTACCTACAAAGAATAAGAAGATTTGGCAGGAGCTGGTAGATGTACGGAAAGTACAAAGAGCAAATTTGTATTTGAAAAAGAATAACAAATGGTATGAATCAATTTATATAGAAGAAGAAGAAGAAGAAGATTTACAAGAAGACACAGAAACACCAACTGGACAAATTGAAAAAGTGGACAAGTCAAAGGAATAAGAAATTTATGAACATTTTAGCATACATCCTCTTCATTCAAAAGAAGTTATGGGAGACAATATTGATTTCTTTCAGATAAAGAAAGCAAAAGGAAGTCCCGTGAGTGTATGGGAGGAGAGCTTGGAAGCTCGATGTTTTCCCCAGCTGTTTCCTAAAGGAAAAGGAGGACGATACGATGAACGTCCGGAACAGATTCCAGCTTCTGAGTATCGGACTACAAGACTATATGCTGAAGATCCCAGATTTCGACAAAGTATTCCTTATTTGTTCCATCTTTTATTTGAAAGCGACTTGTCTGCACTGTCTTATGCAGTAAATCACATTTTAAAAAGTGGAATACATTTACAAAATGTGTCTGCTAAGGATTTTATGGAGAAAGTGCAGCACCGAGATGATCATTTGGAAACACAACTGATCAATCTGATGGCTTGTCAGCGTGGGACAAATGAATATTGGTACCGACGCCATGGTGAATTAAAATGCATGTTACGGAATTTAGGAACACCAACATGGTTCGTTACCCTAAGCTGTGCGGAGTACGCTTGGGATGATTTACTGGATTTTCTACGAGAGGCAAATTCAAACATTAAAAACATCGAATACAAGACAGCAGGAACTGTGCTCATTGGATCCGGTTAATGTTTGCAGATATTTCAATCATAGATTTGAGGCTATGATGTCCTTCATCTGCAATAAAAAAAATCCACCTCTTGGAGAAGTAGTAGATTTCTTTTGGAGAAAAGAGTACCAGGCAAGAGGTGCTCCTCATATTCATATGCTGTTGTGGATCAAGGATGCCCCAAAGTTTGGAACAGATACTGATGAAGCAGTGTTATCTTACATTGAAGAATATGCAACATGTGCTATACCAAAAAGCACAGAAGAGAAAAAGTTAAAGGAGCAAGTTTTACGTTTCCAAAGTCATCGGTGTGGAAAATACTGTCGACGGAAATACAAGAGCAAAGATAAATACTACACTAAATGTCGATTTGGATTTCCTAGACCTGTTCTTTCAAATGGAAGAGTAAACAGTTTTATGTCAGCTGTGAGACATACTATCACAAGAAAATCACCTAAGAATACCTACAACCTTAAAAGAAAAGAAGAATCAAAAAATATAAATGACTACAACCCAGTCATTTTATCCATGTGGAACGCTAACATGGATATACAGTATGTAGCTGACAATTCCATTGCTGTTGCTCGATATGTAACGTCTTACATTACAAAATCAGAAAAAACAGAATTGAAGGAAATGTGGGAAGAGATTTCTCACGAGAAGACTGTCAGTAAGAAGCTGTACAGTTTCAGTTTGAAGATGTTATCGCATCGAGAAATTGGATCCTACGAATGTTCAGATAGGTTATCTTCTGCAAGTCTCTACTCGAAGTCAAGAAGAATAATTTGGGCAAGTTTAGGCCTTGCAGCAATGAGAAATCGGGTACTAAAATCTGTTGGAGAAATTGAATATTTGGCCGAGAATGACCCAGAAAGTACAGATATTTTGAAATCAAACATGTTGGACACATATTATCCCAAGAGAAGTCAACATCTGGAGAACATGTGTCTCTATGAAGTGCTGCAGAACTACATTTATTCACAGAAAGCCGCAGAAGACATCAACAATGGAAAATATAAAGTCATTGGTGAGGAAGGATGTTTGGTGAAGCAAACAAAAGGAAGTTTGATAAATCACAGGAAGCTGAGTTGCGACACTACTGACAAGAAGGAATTTTACTACTTGGCTCTTTTACAGTTGTTTAAACCATGGCGTACAGAGGATGAACTACTGGGAGAATTTCAAAGCTATGAAGATTCTTTTAATGCTTGCAAAGACAGCATACAATGCAGTACATTCTCAAGTTATCTGCAAATGTTAAATGAAGAAATTGAACAGGAAACTACAATTGCAGCAGAAATAGCTAGAGACAGTTCTCAGGACAGCCAAAGTTCAGAAACACTCAGTCAAGATCCCCTAGGACAACCAATCATTGAAAATGAAGCATCAATAGCCATGAATGAAGTGGAAACGGCTATGAATCAAGCTCAAGAAGAATTTATAGACTTACAAAATTTGGAAAGACAACTGAACGAAGAGCAGCAACAAATTTATGAAGAGATCAGAAACAAAATTGATCACGGATTTCTACATGAAAAAAAAGAGTGCTCATGCACATCATTTCATCCAATCAGGATGTATGTAAGCGGACAAGCTGGAACTGGAAAAAGTTTCCTAATTAAAGTCATCAGAAGCTACCTACAGCAAAAAACGGATTCTACTTTGTCTTGTGTGGTTACTGCTCCAACTGGGTTAGCAGCATATAACATAAAAGGAATCACTTTACATCGTTTGCTAATGTTTCCAGTGGAGCATGAGAACAAAATACAATACAACAAGCTAACTGGAGAAGCATCCTTGGAAGTTTCAAGAGTCTTGAAGAAGATGCAAGTTCTCATTATTGATGAGGTGAGCATGGTTTCAAACTTAATGCTTGCCTTTGTGCATTTAAGAATGCAGCAAATTCTGAAGACAGACTATGACATTTTATTTGGTGGAAAACACGTCATAGTTTTTGGAGATCTTTTGCAACTTACTCCAGTTAAAGGACAACCAGTGTTTAATACTGTGACACATGAAGACACAAAGAAGTCATTGGGAAGCATCGGAAATACAAATATTTGGTCCTTCTTTGAGTACAAGGAACTTACTACTAATATGAGGCAAGCAAGCGATGAAGAATATGGAAGTATTCTGAAAGATATCAGAATTGGACTACTCAGAGAAGTTGGCAAAAAAGCATTACAGAGTCGGCTGCTACATAATTTATTTCCAAAGGAAGAAATAGTTGCAGTGAAGATATACAAGAACATTGCAGAAAAGAAAAGTATCATCTGCTTAATGCCAACTCTACGTGAATGCTCAATATTCAATGAGGAGCTTTTGAAATTGGAAAAGGAAGAGATCAGGAAATTAGAAGCAGTGGACAAAATAGAGGATGGAAGAATTACTGTCACAGAAACAGGCACACTGAAAAATAAATTGGATTCACTAGAGAAGAACATTTCCAAAACAGCTGGATTAGAAAAAATCTATATGTTTGCATGAACTGTAGAGTATTTTTAAGGAGAAATTTGGATGTTGAAAAAGGTTTAGTTAATGGAGCTATGGGAAGAGTTGTGGGTTTTATTAATTATCAGAAAAAAGATGGAATTGAATGTTTAAAAATAAAATTTGATCAGATAGAAGAAGTTAAAGACATTTGTCGTTGTTCAGTTCGTTTCATGCTTGTGAAAGACTTATATGTACGTAGGAAGCAGTTTCCGTTTTCGCTAGCATATGCTGTAACTATTCACAAGTCTCAAGGATTGACTGTAGATTGTGCATTTGTGAACATTGGTTCAACTGTGTTCAAAGAAGGTATGGCATATGTTGCTTTGTCACGAGTGAAAACATTATCAGGTTTATTCATGATAGACTTTGATGACTCAAAAGTTAGTGCTGATACAAATTGTGTAAAGGAGTATAATAGATTAAGAAGAAGCTATGCTCCTCATTTAGGTCAGTATCCTGTGTTGGAGAAACGTGTAGTTTCTCGTAAAAGCAGAAATGAGAATATCTGTGATGAAGATGTACAGAGGAGGAAAAAAAAGAGGAGTGATGTAATTGCAAGCAAAAAGAGTAAGGAAAAAGAAGAACAGGTTGTAGGGTGTCATTTTGAAAATAGCTCTGGTGTCAACTGCTACGCAAATGTAGTGCTGAATGTTGCATTTTATCTGGAAAGTTTGCAAGAGCAGATAATAGTAAATCAGGGAAAAAGATTCTGTTCAGAGCTGAGTCTCCTTTTTCAAAAGCTGAGTAATGATAAAACTCAAATAGAAAGTGCTACTGAAATTAGAAAACTTTTAGATGTATGTTCAGGACGAACACAGTTTTCTCAAAATGAACAGCAAGATGCACACGAATTTTTGATGTTTTTTCTTCAGGTACTGGAAGAAGAAGAAGTTGCAATTGATAATTTATTTGGTCTCTCTTATAAATGGGAACATAGTTGTGAAAACTGTAATAATATATGTGGCTCTAATGTTGATAATGAAAGGTTTATTTTTTTGACATTGCCAGAGACTAAAACAGTCATTTTTGCTAAATTAGTTAAAGATGCTAATCATAGCATGCAATGCGGTGAGTGTCAATCTGACATGTTTTCAACATTAATTTTAAAGGAATACGGACAGTATGTAATTTTAATGATGCAACGATGTAGAGCTGATGGTTCAAAATTGGATACTTTAATAAAGAAGTTTACAGGACAGCAATTATCAATTTCAGGAAAAACTTTTGTAACTGTTGCAATAATTTTCCATGAAGGACCTACTGTTACTTCTGGACATTACACAGTTTATCTTAAATGTGAAAAAGGCTGGACACTGTGTAATGATTCCCAATTGGTTTTTAAGCAACGTTTGCCTTTTGATTTAGCAAATTCCTATCTAATCTTCCTGAAACCTAAATTTTAGAGAGACTTGGCAAGATCTGGACAAAACAATTTTACCATTTGATTGGATTACCATTGGAATTTTCAAAAATAAACATTTTTTAAATTATCATTTGGCCTAATGGAAAGATAACCAATTGTAATGTGGACTTTTTTAATTTTTAATGAAACTTTGGAAAAACAAAAATTTAGAGAAAATCGGCAACATCTGCACAATTTAAATTTTGGAATGTTATTGGAGTGCCATTGGAAATTTATTCAAAAAAGATTTTTTAAATTACTATTTGGCCATGTAGAAAGGTAACCAATTCTATTGTGGACTTAATATATTATTAATAAATCTTTCGGGAACCAATATGTTACAGAGAATCGGTGAGATCTGTACAAATAAAACTTTAGAATTTTATTGGATTACCATTGGAAATTTAATCAAAAAAGAATTTTAAAATTACTATTTGGCCTAAAGGAAATGGAACCAGATGTAATGTGGAGTTATTTGAGATATAATATTGTGATTATACTTCTGAAACAAACATATCAGACGGTATTTTAAAGAAATAAGTATTGGTATTAGATGATATTTTTTTAGAATATTATGTATTTTTTATAATGTTAAGTTTAAGTAAAAAGAGATTCTGGGCTTTTTTAATACAATCTTTGAGATTGTTATTTTTTTTTGCCCGCTGTAAAATGATGAATGCAATTGCTTTCACAATTTATAGTGAAATGCAATATATTCTGAAAACAGCAAAAATAAGGCAAAAATATTTTTTGATAAATATGTAAATATGTGTACTGTATTATAAAATGTTTTAAAAATATTAATACTTTTTTCTTTTTTTTCAGATTGATATAGAAAATTTTCGAAAACTAGAACCATTTTTAAAGCAATTTTTTTTAAAAACAAATGAATAAATATTTTTTTGAGTGGGTATGGTAAGTCAATGATAATAATTGTAGTCTCTCAAGGACCTTGTAATGTGATAATTGATTTTTAGTGTTTTTTTAAAAAAAAGAAAAAATTACGCGTACGGTAAAAAAAAAAAAAAAAACGTTTTTAAAAACATATATAAAAAAAGATGAAAGATAAGGTTGGCTCTTAAAAGAGCCGTTGTGTTCATGCAGGGACAGAGGAAAGAAAGATTGGGAATATTAGACGGTACGACAAGTGTGCTGATCTATTTTACTGTTCACTAGGGAAACACTGGTCTCCCTATAAGTAATTAGATCGTGACAATGGGCGCACCGTACTTCAACCCTCGCAAACCGAGGGTTAATTTCCAGAGGGCCAGCAAAAGGAGATGCTCCCCCCACAGATGAAGGGCTCACCTGACCTGCAGAAGAAGGACTCAGCCCTGCAGATGATGGTCCAGGCTGAGCTGCTGTGGATGTGCTTGGTTGACTTAATGAAGGGTTACCTCCAAGAAGTCGAGCATGTGTCCTTTTGTGTACATCCTTGAGGTGCCTCATCATGGTATGATTCCCAAAGGAATACTTCCTGTCAGGATTACCTCTTGAAAGTACACGCTGACACAGCTTGCAAGTCACTAAGGGTGCATTTACCTTTAGCTGGCCTTCAGGAAAAGTAAAATAATCCCATACATAAGAGGTCTTTTGTTTCCTCGCTCTCTGCCTCAAGGTAGTGCTGCTAGTGCTAGCCTCACTCTCAGAAGGGCTCTGCTGTTCTGCCATCGTATCACAAAGACAACCCAGCTCCTTCTCCTAAGGGATCACAAGCAGAAATGAGGGCAATGGGTGTGGTGTAGGAGAGTTCTAGAACTGAAAGTAGTTTCAACCAATCAAAAGTTGTGTTTCATGATCACATGACCTACCGTACGCTTACGGTACGCTTACGGTGCGCTTACGGCAAAAGTACGCATGCGCGTAAAAAAGACACGCGCTTGCGCGCATGCGCATAACAGTCACTACCCGACACTTCCGCGTAACGTGCGCGTGTAGCGTACACGCCTACGCGCCCCACGCGGAGTACGCGCGGCTACGCAAATTGCGTAACTATACGCAAACAGCGTAGAAAAATTACAGACGTTGCGTAAACCGTACGCTTACCGTAAGCTTACGGTACGCGTACCAAAAAACCATAGTCTTTAAAAAAGGATAGAAAATTAAAATAAAAATATGTAAAAAAAAAAAAAGAAAGAAATTAAAATTAGCATTTAAAAAACCTTGCAAATTCACTGAAAAAACCATGGGTTAAACACACGTTATAGTTAGGAATTAGCATTTAAAAAACCTTGCAAATTCACTGAAAAAACCATGGGTTTCACACACGTTATAGTTAGGAATTAGCATTTAAAAAACCTTAGAAATTCAATGAAAAAACCAAAGGTTTCACACATGTTATAGTTAGCTGAAATTCCCCCGTTATAGTTAGTTCAGCTAACTATAACTCGCGCGCCCGCAATGTACTACTGATGACGTCACATATTACATCACTCATGACATGGTCAGTGACATCACTCATGACATCACTGATGACATCTCAAATGACATCACTGATGACATCATCCTTGTGACAGAGTGGTAGACCTCCTCTCACCCTAATATAACCTTTGATACACACATTTAAAAATAGATACTAAAATTATCAAAACAATGGACATACCAATAACAGTAACAACAACCTATTCAGTATTTCTAAGATCAACATACACATCCACTCATCCACCAACAGTCCTATACAGTCACTCATACATGTACTCACTCATCATATGTACTCATACACGTATACATCCTGTTACACAATGCCACTCATCCATAGAGGTACTCACACACATAGTCACTCATGCTAATAAAGAAACAAACATCAATTTACTTGCATATACAGTTATACACACACCAGCACACTTACTTTAACAGAAACTTACACATACTTAGTCTTTTTAACAATCACTTATAGAAACACATACCTATTCATACAGGAACTCTTTCAATCTCTCACTCTCACATATATTCACTTATATACACCAATAGTCACATATACTAGTTTAAAACATATGTAGTTACTCATAAAGACACTATTGAGACAGTCATTCACTCACTAACACATCCATGCATACAGTCATCCACCCATACAGTCCTGCACACATGCTGTCTTCAACACATACAAAGAGTGAGTCACTCATTCATGCACCTATGCACTACATAATAACCCCCACCGAACCATACAGACACTCAGACACTCATAGTGATACTCAAAAAACCAACTAATAACCTCTATAGACACTCATGTAGCTACTCACCAACCCATGCAGCCACTTATACACAAAGTGAGAGACTGATACAGATATTTACATATTTAAACATTACTCAGTAAGCCATGTATTCAATAAGATACACTTAATCAGTCAGAAATACAATCAATTTTTCAAAAACAAATCATCCACTTAGACACTTATATACCCATTGATTCTTCCATCGACCTTGAGATATACATATATAAAACATATTTAATTTTCAGAAAAACACACATTCACTGGATGATGTCATCAGTGATGTCATTTGAGATGTCATCAGTGATGTCATGAGTGATGTCACTGACCATGTCATGAGTGATGTAATATGTGACGTCATCAGTAGTACATTGCGGGCGCGCGAGTTATAGTTAGCTGAACTAACTATAACGGGGGAATTTCATTGGTTTTTTACGAGTGAAATGTCCAGCTAACTATAACATGTGTGAAACCTTTGGTTTTTTCATTGAATATATATATATATATATTAATATATATATATATATATATATTCACTGAAAAAAACGTAGGTTTAAGGCACGTTATAGTTAGGAATTAGCATTTAAAAAACCTTAGAAATTCACTGAAAAAACAATAGGTTTCAGGAGCGTTATAGTTAGCTGGACATTTCACTCGTACAAAACCATTGAAATTCCCCCATTATAGTTAGTTCAGCTAACTATAACTCCTGCGCCCGCAATGCAGTGCTGATGACATCACTTATTACATCACTCATGACATGGTCAGTGACATCACTCATGACATCATCCAGTGAATGTGTGTTTTTTCTGAAAATTAAATATGTTTTATATATGTATATCTCAAGGTCGATGGAAGAATAAATGGGTATATAAGTGTCTAAATGAATGATTTTTTTAATGAAAAATTGATTGTATAACTGACTGATTAAGTGTATCTTAGTGAATACATGGGTTAGTGAGCAATGTCTAAATATGTAAATATCTGTATCAGTCTCTCACTTTGTGTATAAGTGGCTGCATGGGTTGGTGAGTGGCTACATGAGTGTCTATATAGGTTATTAGTTGGTTTTTTGAGTATCAGTATGAATGTCTGAGTGTCTGTATGGTTCGGTGGGGGGTATTACGTAGCGCATAGATGCATGAATGAGTGACTCACTGTTTGTATGTGTTGAAGACAGCATGTGTGCAGGACTGTATGGGTGGATGAGTGTATGTATGGGTGTGTTAGTGGGTGAATGACTGTCTCAATAATGTCTTTTTGAGTAACTACATGTTTTAAACTAGTATATGTGACTATTGGTGTATATTAGTGAGTATATGTGATAGTGAGAGATTGGAAGAGTTCCTGTATGATTAAGTATGTGTTTCTATAAGTGATTGTTTAAAAAACTAAGTATGTGTAAGTTTCTGTAGAAGTAAGCGTGGTGGTGTGTGTGTATAACTGTATATGCAAGTAAATGGATGTTTGATTCTTTATCAGCATGAGTGACTATGTGTGTGAGTAACTCTATGGATGAGTGGCGGTGTGTAACAGGATGTATAGGTGTATGAGTACATATGATGAGTGAGTACATGTATGAGTGACTGTATAGGACTGTTGGTGAATGAGTGGATGTGTATGTGGATCTTAGAATTACTGAATAGGTTGTTGTAACTGGTATTGGTGTGTCCATTGTTTTGAAAATTGTAGTTTCTATTTTTGAATGTGTGTATAAAAGGTTATATTAGGGTGAGAGGAGGTTTGCCACTCTACCACAAGGATGATGTCATCAGTGATGTCATTTGAGATGTCATCAGTGATGTCATGAGTGATGTCACTGACCATGTCATGAGTGATGTAATATGTGTTGTCATCAGCAGTGCATTGCGTGCGCACGAGTTATAGTTAGCTGAACTAACTATAACGGGGGAATTTCAATGGTTTTGTACGAGTGAAATGTCCAGCTAACTATACCGCCCCTGAAACCTATGGTTTTTTCAGTGAATTTCTAAGGTTTTTTAAATGCTAATTCCTAACTATAACGTGCCTTAAACCTGTGGTTTTTTCAGTGAATTTCAAAGGTTTTTAAGTGCTAATTTCTAACTATGCCTACAGAGATAGGACATGTGAAGAAAGAAGAAAAAACGCACAGAAAGAAAAAAAAGAAATGCAGAAAGAAGCAACAGAAGTCCACAAAGACGAAGAAAAGTGCAGGAAGAAGGAAAACGTGCAGAAAGAACAAACAGAAGAGCAGAAAGAAGCCTTGTTGCAAAATCATCTTGTACCCTCAACTTTTTTAGACGGATACGGATATTGGTGGTAACTGAGTCTGACTAACCAGTCCTAGAGCCAGTGCTATGTTAAAAGACACTCACAATACAGTGAAAACACCTACATACACTAGGGAACACTATGCGTTGGGGTCCCCCTGTGATTAGCATGACCTCCTCTATAAGCCCCTAGTATATAATAGGGCAGGGGGATTAAAACTACCTCTTAAAACCCGCCACAGGGCGTGTTTGCACATGTCACCTCAGGCCCCGTCCCCTCCCTTCACCACTGTGCAAACACGCTCTGTGGCTGTTTTAAGTTGGGAGATTAAATTCCCCTTGAATCCTGAGGGTCCCTAGGGTCCAGCTAGCCCACTAGGTACCTCCAGTAAGTGCCACAGAGCTGCGTTGCAGAGAGGTGTAAAAAGAGGAACGACCTGGTCCACCTCTCTGCAATGCAGCGCAGTGATGCTTACTGGAAGCACCTGGTGGGCTAGTAGGCCTCCAGGGACCCTCAGTATTGAAGGGGAATTATTTCCCCAACTTAAAACGCGCCACTGGGCGTGTTTGCACACGTCACCTCAGGCCCTGTCCCCTCCCTTCCCCACTTTGTAAACACACCCTGTGGCCGTTTTAAGTTGGGAGATTAAGTCCCCTTGAATCCTGAGGGTTCTGAGGGTCCAACTAGCCCACTAGGTACCTCCAGTGAGCGCCACAGAGCTGCGTTGCAGAGAGATGTAAAAAGGAGCACGGCCTAGATCACCTCACTGCAACGCAGCGCAGTGTCGCTTACTGGAAGCACCTGGTGGGCTAGTTGGCCCCCAGGATCCCTCAGAATTGAAGGTGAATTATTTCCCCAACTTAAAACATGCCGAAGGGCGTGTTTGCACATGTCACCTCAGGCCCCGTCCCCACCCTTCCTCACTGTGTAAACAAAGTCCCCTTGAATCCTCAGGGTCCCTAGGTGCAAATTAGCCCACTAAGTACGTCCAGTAAGTGCCACTGCAGAGAGGCGTAAAAAGGGGCACGGCCCCACGAGTTTTGAAAATTTTGGGAAGATTCGTCAACCGGCACCAAAGTTATTTGAAATAGAATGTTGTGAATTTCCTATGGAAAATAGGTCCTAACTATAACTACCTACTGGCGACCGCCAGTAGGTAAGATATATATATATATGTGTAATTAAAACTCGGAAAGCCTTTAAGTTCGCCCGTGATAGGGATGATTACTTGTTTGGTAGAGTTTTTACTTTTTCACGAAAATTTGACAACTTTAAAAAGTTGGCTCAAACAGAACAGACAAAAGTAACACCTGGTACAACTGGTGACAACTCTGCCCAGGGAGACACAGATTCGCTAACTAGTTATGATTCAGAAGAAGGTACCAGTGGGACATCCATACAGAGCAATACAGAGGAGGCTGTTAAACATACACTGGGGGAGGAACTGAATTTTTTAATTATGGACAGGCGAGCCACGTTGCGCCCCAGGAACAAACAGAGCATCATGCCATCAGTGCCAGCAAATCCCGCCGGGAGAGGCGGAAGCTGGGGGGCACAGCAAGAGGCAACAGGGGCAGAGGTTGGTGGAAATGGAACCGCTAACACAACAGGATAATACCATTATAAATTTAACCAATTTGACTCTAACAACAGCGGAACAACAGTTATTGACACTGGGGTTATCTTACTGCCCTGAGTCAAACTTCTCATATAAACACTCCCATGTGGATATCTATAAGTTTATCCGCAAGATTAAACTTCGCAAGCATTTCCAACTTAGCAAACCATCTGCAATTAACAGTGGCGATATTTCTAGTTCATCGAATTTGACAGTGGCTGATATTTCGATACTGGGGGTTGTACAATCTCTTGCCGGCAACACTAACACAGGACAAGATGGTCACTTGGATGAATCCTTTGAATTGGGAGTCAACACGGACATGGCGGCTGCTAGTCCCTTTTGTCCCCAATCTACTTTTTATCCATTGATGCCCAAAGACAGTGTGGACATTTTCAGTGATATGGTCATCAACGGTTTGAAGAAATTACAAACATCGGTCCTTCATGGACACACTAAATGTACTTATCAGACAAAAAAGTACTGGGCCTTGATCAATAAATTGAAAAGCAAACATGATGTTGTTGTGATGAGTGCCGATAAGGGAG
Source organism: Triturus cristatus (assembly GCF_964204655.1). Taxonomy (NCBI): domain Eukaryota; kingdom Metazoa; phylum Chordata; class Amphibia; order Caudata; family Salamandridae; genus Triturus; species Triturus cristatus. The sequence continues at coordinate 628,054,530 of NC_140589.1, read as the reverse complement.
GTAACATTGTCTTATGGCCAAGGGTGGATTATTTGAGGGAAGCTGATCGACACTTATCAGATACCAATTGTTATGCAAAACCTAGTAAATTGGATTTGAATCGGGTAAAGGAAACTGTTACAAAGAATCTACTAACTTGGAAACAACAGGGGCTGATTACTAAAAAGGAATTTCTCTTTTTAAAAAATGATTTCCCTACAACCCCGGTAATGTACTTTATCCCTAAAGTACACAAGGGAATATCTCCTGTTGTGGCTAGACCAATAATATCTGCAAGAAACAACGTATTAGAGGCCATTTCCAGATATGTGGACTATTTCTTTCAACCGCATATGACAAATCTATCTTCCTTCATAAGGGATACTGGTGATTTTCTGATGACCAAATAGAATGGCAAAGTGATTGGTGTTTGATGACTTTAGACATCACATCACTATATACATGCATTCACCATTCGCAAGGATTAACAGCAGTAGAATACTTTCTCAACAACCGCAACATAGGCTTCAAAGAACATAATAACATGTTGCTCCAGATGATCGAGCTATGTCTGAACAACAACTTCTTTTTGTTTAACAAAATTCCCCATAAACAATTGAGGGGTGTTGCGATGGGGGCGTGTTTCTCACCTACCTATGCCTGTTTGTTGGTAGGGTGGGGGGAGGAACACGTCCTCAAAGTGCAACATAAACAGGCCTGGGAGGATCATGTGAGATATTATGGCAGATATATTGATGACATATTTGTTATTTGGGAGGGTACAGAAGGTGAAGCTAAGGAGTTTGTTTCATCTATCAAGACCAATTCCATGAATCTCCATTTTACAGCTTCCATCAATACAAATAAGGTAGAATTTCTGGATGTTGAGGTATACATACATGAGAACCATCTTCAAACTCGACTGCATAGGAAGGGCACTGCTGGAAATTCCATCCTACATGCCAGTAGTGCCCATCCACGTCACTTAATACAAGGTATCCCATACGGAGAATTTCTCTGCATAAGACGCATTTGTAGTCTAGAATTAGATCTAGTTAAGTGTCAGAAAGAGGCTTTTTCACGATTCTTGATGAGAGGTTATGTATATTCAGACTTAACCAAGGCTTTGGACAAAGCTAACTCGCTACCACGAGAATCATGTTTAATTTCCAAAAAGAGCCTCATTAATTCAACACAAGATGAGCCCACTCCAGAAACAATTCAAACTATCCGCCTTATTACTACATTTAGTAGGCAAGAAAAAAACATAAGACACATTATTTACAAACATTGGCCTATTGTCTTGACAGATTTAACTCTGAGATTCTTGTTGCCAAAACTTCCCGCTATAACTTTCAGGAGGGCACCCTCCATGAGGGATGCACTTGTTAAGACATGCCCTCAGCTCATGCCCAAAACCAATTGTTTGGTCAGACCGGGTTTTTTTTAAGTGCTCGTCATGCCGAGCATGTAAATTTGGTCTGAACCTATCGGAATATTGTACAGCCTTTAGTGATTCTCCAATTTGTATAAAAGAACACTACACATGTAGAACTGACTACGCTGTATATCAACTGCAGTGTACATGCCAACTGAAGTATATTGGCAGTACCAAGCTTCCGGTTTTTAACCGAATTCTCCAACAACTGCGTGCTATTGTTAACTCGGATGAAAATTATCCTGTAGCACGACATTTTAAAGCAGTTCACAATAATAGGTTACAAGATCTAACTTATTCCGTAATAGGGGCAGTTCCTCCTTATTTTCGGGGAGGCAACAGGGACAAAAGATTGAGGCAGTTGGAGTCCTCGTTCATTCTAATGCTGGATACGCGTATACCGCATGGATTGAACACCAGTGAGGACTTACACCATTTTCTATAAACATTATGAAAGGTCTTAGTTTCAAAACTAATTGACATACAGTATGTGTCAAAAAATCTGTACGTGTATTTGGAGACCTTTTATTTATGAGTACCATATGTTTATGGAGGTGAACCTACTGTCAAGCCCTAAGTAATGCAATATGGGGACTTACCCCTTTACCCGTCTGAAGCTACTAAACCGTTTGTGTGGGGTTGGTGCCATTCTGGCTATTAGTGAGATTGTCTAATATCGCCACAGTACACATGATTAAACCTCAATGTTTGATGCCCGTATCTATGTGTCAACTGCTATATATCGAGTATCTGTTATTCACAAATATTGTTCTCAGCTGCACCACCCAAAGTAAATTTTCTAAAACAATAATCAACCTTGATTTATCCTTTCAAAATAAAAAACATTTTTCATTTATGGAGATTGATACAATCTGGCATATGAACATGCTTTGAGAAATGCATAGCAAATAATAGCGGGTGCCAATTTAAGGTAATAGTTTCACATGAGAAATAGGTGGATTAGATCATTGATGCATTTTTCTTATTTAAGTAATTAATGACAATATTGGGCATTTGCCTTTATAATAGGAATATGAACCTAGTCACGTTATATTTGCAGTGATGTTTCACTAGGCACTTGCCTTAGTTACAATACAATCAATGTCCTGGGGTCCTTTGTAGGGCTGTACATACGAAATTGTTTGTTTCAGATATCCATTTTCATTTGAATTCACTTGGGGGACAGTGTTCATATGTTCACTCTATAAAAATTATTAGTCATTGCTTGTATCAATATTTAGACGTGAGTTCTTTGCTAACAATTATTTGTTTACATTATGCATCTTAGTTCCATGATATTTACTCTTATATGTGTGGCACCAGACTTTGCTACACTTCGCATGTTACTTTGTAATCATTTTGAATTCGAAGTGATCTGTCAAAATCTTTGTGTCACTTTAAATGCTGGTATTGCTTTAGATCTCCATGAGGTTTTAATTGTTGAGAGGTTTTCATTGGTTGAATGTAATTTAAATAAGGTAACCCGTCACAGGCGCGTCAGGTGATCAAGATCGCTTTGTCGATCGAAACGCGTCCAGGGCGGACACTTGTCTGTTTTTATTACAATGGCTGAATAAATCAAACTAAGAAGCTACCCCGGTTGTTTGAAGCGGCTTTCTTTCAACATTTTTGAAGAAGTTAAGTGGTTCGTACCTGTGTGTTGGGACAGTACAGCAACTCTGGCATCAAGACTATATATATATATATATATATTCACTGAAAAAACCATAGGTTTCACACACGTTATAGTTAGGAATTTTAATGATAAAAAACCTATGAAATTCCCCCGTTATAGTTAGTGCAGGCAACTATAACTCACGCAACCGCAATCCTATGCTGATGACATATGTGTCTTTATGAAAAAAAAATATTTGTAATATATGTATAGCTAAAATTTAATGGAAGAACACATGGGCAAATAAGTGTCTAAATACAGTATTAGCATCAGCAGAGGATTGCGGTTGCGTGAGTTATAGTTGCCTGCACTAACTATAACGGGGGAATTTCATAGGTTTTTTATCAGTAAAATGTCCAGCTGACTATAACATGTGTGAAACCTATGGTTTTTTCAGTGAATTTGCAAGGTTTTTTAAATGCTAATTCCTAACTATAACGTGTGTGAAACCTATGGTTTTTTCAGTGAATTTGTACGGTTTTTTAAATGCTAAGTTACTTCACGCCATTTGAAAATTTCGCGAGGATTCGTCGACCGGCGCCAAAGTTATTCCAAATAGAATGTTGCGGATTTCCTATGGAAACAGGGTCCTAACTATAACTACCTACTGGCGACCGCCAGTAGGTAATATATATATATATATATAACCTACTGGTGACCGCCAGTAGGTAAGATATAAATATAGATATATATTATCTACTGGCGGTCGCCAGTAGATAGTTATAGTTAGGACCTATTTTCCATAGGAAATCTGCAACATTCTATTCCCAATAAGTCTGGCGCCGATTGATGAATCCTCGCAAAATTTTCCAAACTTTTGGTCAGCTCCGCTCCGCTCCTACCCTGAAAGATTCGCGGTGATCCGTCAAGCAGGGGCCGAGAAAAGAGGGGGGTCCCAAAACGCATTTTCCCGATGCAATTTCCCATAGGATCTGTTGTCGCAGCTACAGCCCAAACCGCTGAACAGAATGACACCAAATTTGGCAAAGAGGTAGTCCTCAGTTCAGACTCGTGCCTTTTGCATAAATGGTGTGAATCTGTTCATTAGTTCCTGAGAAAATTAGGGTAAAAAAGTTAGTGATATCTATGGCCGGGGAGGATCCGCGGACCCTACCCGCACCCTCCCCGAATCGAGCGCGCACCCTCCCGATCGCGCGCTGAATGCCAATTGGCTGTTGAGTGTCTGGCTACATTCGAATCCAGGAACTGTTGGTGGCCATTTTCTGCCTCGGTAGAAGCGAGGCTGAAGAAGCAAGGGGAATAAGTGTGTAAAACATATAAAGGGGGCAGAGTGGAAATACTCTGACCCTCTAGAGGTGCTTAGGGGGTCCCAGAAGGACCCCCTGGGGCCCCCTTTAAAAAAAAAAAAACTGCGAAATGCACGAAGGGGACGCGCATCCTATCGCGTTTGGTGCACGGATCCACTTGCGTTGGGTGCGCGGATCCAAGGAATAAAACATTTAAAAAAGACAAGAAATCATTGGTTGTATGACAACTTTCTACACTGAAAGGTAGGGTGTATATTTCTGTTTTTTAAACGCATGATTCTTATTGGTTAACAAGAACTGATTGTAAGGAACATTATATAAGATAAGCTGATATGTTGAAAAGTCAAGCACACTTGCTGTCTTGTTTAGCAACATTGTGTGCTGAACATGTGACCTGTGTGCTCAGTGCAGTGTTCCATGACCTGTTTGTATGGTAACAGGCAGAAGTCAGATTGGGGGAAGGGTTGAAATGTATTTCATTTGGAAAGGGTTGAAATGTTTAACCAATAGAAATGTGTGTTTGCTTTTGAATTTATGTGTGAAGGATTGTGATTTCATGTTTACATGTATATGTGTGGAAAATGAAAGGGAAACTTTCCCATTCTTTGTTTTTGCTGAGAGGTGCACAGTTCAGAGATTCTGTATAAGAAAATCTGGTGTGTGACTGATATCTGGTGTGTGACTGATATACTTCTTAATCTACAAAACAACTTGAAAGGTGAGTTATTTAATTGTGAGGGGATGTATGTAGACTATTTTGATTTTAATCAGACTACTGTATTTCTCCTGCTAAAGTGTAGGGAGTACTTTGTTTCTCTACAATCTTATTGAAAGTGTGTGTGCATGTAGAAACCATTCTGTGATAAGCATTTGTGTTTTTCATGTGTTTGCAGATAGATAACTGTGCTGTTTTCATATTTTGGTAGAATTAGAAACCAGTCATTGTTTATGAATTTGTGAAATGAGTTATGTTTCTATACTAAAATGTAGTACTCCTTCTAGATGAAGAAATGTGTTTTGGTATAGTGCAAGGGATAGTGTTCTTTGTCTAGAATCACACAGTGAGTACGTGTGCATTTGGGAACCACTGTGAGAGAAGCATTTGGTAACATCGTGTATTTGCTGACAGATAACTGTTTTAAAACCTGTCATGTTGTCAAGTTTTAGTAGCATTAGAAGCCAGTCTTTGCTTATGCATTGATAAAATAAGTCATGCTTTGACACTAATGTGCTGTATTTTAATATGTAGATTGTGTGTAGTCTCCTTACCCCTTGCACAGTAGTGAATGAGTTTATGTAAGCTGCTAGGGATAGTGTTGCTTGTCTAGAATCACACTGTGAGTTTGTGTGCATTTGGGAACCACTGTGAGAGAAGTACTTGGTAACATCGTGTATTTGCTGACAGATAACTGTTTTAAAACCTGTCTTGTTGTCAAGTTTTAGTAGCATTAGAAGGCAGATTTTGTTTAGGCTTTGATTAAATGAGTCAGGCTTTGACACAAAAGTGCAGTCCTGAAATATGTAGATTGTGTGCAGTTCCCTTCTCACTTCCACTGTAGTGAATGAGTTTTGGTAAACTCCTAGGGATAGTGGTGCTTGTCTAGAATCACACTGTGAGTCTGTGTGCATTTGGGAACCACTGTGAGAGAAGCATTTGGTAACATCGTGTATTTTCTGACAGATAACTTTTTTAAAACCTGTCATGTTGTCAAATTTAAGTAGCATTAGAAGCCAGTCTTTGCTTATGCGTTGATTAAATGAGTTAGGCTTTGACACAAAAGTGCAGTCCTGAAATATGTATATTGTGTGCAGTTCCCTTACCACTTCCACAGTAGTGAATGATTTTTGATAAACTCCTAGGTATAGTGGTTGTTGTCTAGAATCACACTGTGAGTCTGTGTGCATTTGGGAACCACTGTGAGAGAAGCATTTGGTAACATCGTGTATTTTCTGGCAGATAACTCTTTTAAAACCTGTCATGTTGTCAAGTTTTAGTAGCATTAGAAGACAGTCTTTGCTTATGCGTTGATTAAATGAGTCATGCTTTGACACTAATGTGCTGTACTTAAATATGTAGATTGTGTGCAGTACCCTTACCTCTTCTAGACTAGTGAATGAGTTTTGGTAAACTCCTAGGATAGTGTTGCTTGTCTAAAATAACACTGTGAGTCTGTGTGCATTTGGGTAAGGATTGTGATAGAAGCATTTGGTAACATCGTGTATTTGCTGACAGATAACTGTTTTAAAACCGGTCATGTTGTCAAGTTTTAGTAGCTTTAGAAGCTATTCTTTGCTTATGCATTGATAAAATGAGTCAGGGTTTGACACTAAAGTGCAGTACCATGTACTATTCTCTTCACTGTGCCAGAACTGAAAATTTAAAAGTTTTACCAAGGCACTGTCCTAGCAGTAGTCTGATGATTTAGTCAATTTCCAAGTACTCATGTTGTGAACCATACATTACCACATAGACTGCTTCAAATGTCTATGCAGTATGCATGCAGTCTTCTACCATACTATACACTTGTCTTTCACACCTTCAATTCCCGAGTCAGTATCCATACAGTCCAGCAAACATCCTGTCACTCCCTTTGCACTCCTCTAGTGACCCATTCAGTACCAAGTTCTAATCCATTCACTGTGTCAAAAGCCAACCACTTATAAATTCACCCAGGCACTCTCCTTGCTGTACTCTAATCATTCCGTCAGTACCCAAGTACTCATGCAGTGAGCTAGGCCTTAGCACCTACACTGCTTCAAATGCCTATTCACTATGGATGCAGTCCTCTAATCACCTACACAGTTGTCTTTCACACCTTCAATTCCCCAAACAGTATTCATACACTTCTAGCAAACACCCTGTCACTCACCCAGTGTATCTCCTTATAGTACGGTAATCATTCAGTCAGTTAGCATGTAGTCTTTTAGTGAGGTAGGCTTTAGGGCATGAACTGCTTCAAAGTAGTACGCACTATGAATGTAGTGTTTTAACCATCGTCACACTTGTGGTTCAGGGCTATAGTTTCTTAGTCAGTTTTTATATAAAATGCGTTTGTACAGTAATGGAATAGTATAAATTTGAACGTTATTAATATACATTTATTTGTGATTCTTTTTTACAGATACTGTTTTTCAATGTAAAAATAGAGAAATCATGCCAGAAAAAAATAGAAAAAGAAAAGAAACTCAGAAAGGCGCAGGAGCAGGAGTGTTTCTCGTCCGTTTGCACTCTTCTCGTGCAAGATTTTTTGGATGAAGGGTCCTTAGGTGTTTCATCATACTTGCCGTGCCATACGAGTATTTCTTGTTAGGATCCCCTCGCGACTATCCTCAGATTCGGTGAATATTTTAAAGCGGCAACATTTACAGTTTTTATAAGTTAAACTTATAAAATGTTGTTAGCCATAAGCATTTTATATATCTGTGATTTGTATCTTGTGGTATTTTGCTGAGAATAGCATGTTGTTTTTTTTTTAACAATCTTTCTGATTGTTTTTTTTTTGCCCGCTGTTAAGTGATGAGTACGATTGAAATCACTATTTTTAGTAAAATTCAATATATTCTGAGAACAGCAAAAAAGGCAAACAAATTACTTTGTGGAAATTATGCTGTGTTGTAAAAAATGTATTATTACATGTTATAATTTTTATTTCCTTTTCTTTCACAGATCCAAATTTTAAAATAAGCAATTTCTATGAATTTAGATTGCAATGAAAATCTGAAAAAAATGTATACCATTTTTTATTCCTAATACTGTGAAGGTAAGTTTAACTAGGTCTGAATATGCAGAGTAAGGAGGTCTGCAAGAAGCTACAAAGTTGAAACACGTTTCTAAAAACACTCTGTTTATACCTATGTAGTTTTGAAATCTGACCATAATCAGATATCATGTGACCTGCAAAAAGAGAGATTTGAGGGGTTCATAATTTTTCCCATTGTACCTATTGAAGGACCACAATCATTTCAATCATTCTTCTTTGAACATCTTTGCAGACAAAACTCTGTGCTTACCTTCTATCATTCGCAAGGAATTTTAATACCGGAAATATGTCACTTTTTGTAACATAGTTATTGCGCAAGACACTCTTTCATATTTACAAAGAGAGGAAAAGGCACTCTGTGCACTTTTTATACTCCATGTAAATACAACCTCATTAAGCACACCAGTTTGCGTTGAAAGGGTGGTCTATAAGTGTTGTTGTGCGTTATTGCACTGAATACTCATAGAACAAGACACATGTCTAGATTTATCATAAATCATAAATCTCGATATGTGTGTGAATGTTGCACCATTCTAAAATTGGTGTAGGAAAGCACAACAAGAAGAATTGTTTTAATTTCTCCACATTTTTATATCTTCAATGCATGCTACAATGCTCGGCATACATTGAAAGAGAAAAATGCCTTTACTGATTGTTTTTGTGCAGGAAGGTGTGTCTTCCTGTACAAAAACAAACAGCACATGACACAGATATCCTTGCACTATGGTGCAATGGTGCCTGTGTCACCACATGGCTGCAGTTTAAGCAGCCGTGCAGAGAGAAGCATAGATTTGCAACATATTTATGTACATATGTTGCATTCCTGTGCTTCGGAAGTACTACAGCACACTGCAGTTATAGAGGTTGCTGTGTGATGCTGCAGCACTTCCTCATAATTCTGCATTTATACATTCACCATACGCCACTAATGCATTCATTCAGTCAATTACATACTACACATACATTCATCTAAACTTTCACACACTAACAAAGAAATTTAGCTCTTTTTTTAAACGAGGAAAGTTAGTTCTTACAAGAACTTTTTTTTTCATCTTTTTTGTTTTTTATTTATTGGGGGGTTTTCTGAACAATTTTTAATTATTTTTAGTATTTTCGCAAAAAAAAACCGAAAAACAAAACAGGAGGAACCAAACAATGGACTTCAGGGAACAATAAAAAAAAAAAATATAGCAAATGCGACTTTCTTGCCGGTGGCAGATCAGATCGATCGACTGCTCACCGTAGCACAAAGTCATATTGCACTTAGTGCAGAGCACTTTTAAAAATTGAAATTGAGGACGGATGTCCAAATTTTGGGCTGATGGATGACTCTTGAAGTGCTCGGCTGTGATGAGGTGGAAGGCGCAGGAGTGTTTCTCATCCGTTTGCACTCTTCTCATGCAAGATTGTTTGGATGAAGGTTCCTTAGGTGCTTCATCATACTCGCCGGGCCGCACAAGTATTTCTTGTTAGGATCCCCTCGTGACAGCACTCTTTTGCAAATCTTGCATGTGACCAAGGTGGCATTGGTCTTATTCTGCCCCTCGGGAAAAGTAAAAAATGTCCACACCACTGAAGAATGAATGAAATTATGAATGAAATTATATTTATATAGCGCGTAGCTACCCGGAGGCCTCCTAGCGCTTGTGGACAGCGGAGAGCAAAGAAAGGAAGAGGGTTACTTAAAAGCTGAGAGAAAGAGGTGGGTCTTGAGGTGTTCGCGGAAGAGTGAAATGTTGGGTTCGCCCCGGAGCGTGAGTGGGAGGGTGTTCCAGAGGTTGGAGGCTTTCAGAGTGAAGGACCGACCAACCCATCTTGCTCTCCGGACTTTTGGGGGCGCGGTTAGGAAAGTGTCACTGGACCGGAGAGTCCTGGTCGGTTGATAAGGCACAACCAAAGATTGTAATATTTGGGGGCCATGTTTCCAGAAGGCTTTGAGTGCTAGGCACATAGCTTGGAACTGGATCCTGGCGCGGATGGGCAGCCAGTGTAAGGATATCAAAGCAGGCTTAGCTGACTGTCTTCGGGGGATCTGTGCCAGGTGACGCGCAGCACAGTTTTGAATCACCTGTAGTTTGTTTAAGGTAGATTGAGGAGCGCCTAGGTAGAGTGCGTTCCTGTAGTCTAGACGGGATAAAATAAAGGCTTGGACCATGATTCTCCTGGCTTGGAAGGGGAGAAGGGGCAACATTTTCCTGATCAGACGTAGAAGACCGAAGCATATGGCCGAAAGCTTCGTGGTCTGATAATTAAAGCAGAGGGAATTATCGAGCCAGATGCCGAGACTTTTAATTTGGTGCTTTAGGGATGGCAAAGGTCCCATGCATGGTGGCCAGATGAAGGAAGAGGAAGGCGAAGGGGACTTTCCTAGGAACATGATTTCAGATTTTTCCCCATTTAATTTGAGGTGCGAGTGGTGCATCCAGTGGGCGACTGCCTCTAAACAGAGGCCTAGGGTGTCAGATGAACCCTCAGGGTGGTTGAGTGCCACCACTAGTTGGGTGTCGTCAGCGTAGGTGATTATTTTAATGCCGAAGGCAAGCACTATCTCGGCTAGCGGGGCCATGTAGGAATTAAAGAGGGTGGGACTTAGTGAGGATCCCTGTGGGACCCCCCAGTTAAGATGCCATTGCTTGGACGTGGCTGTCCCCTCAAATACCTGATAAAAACGGTCCTCTAAGAAGGACAGAAACCAGGTCAGTGCTGTTTTTCCAATCCCCAAGTTGGTCAGCCGATCAAGAAGAATGTTATGGTTGACAGTGTCGAAGGCGGCACTGAGGTCAAGTAGAATAATGGCTGCTGATCCGCCCTGATCTAGGAGTTTCCTGGCTTCTTCCGTAACAGCAAGCAGCGCAGTCTCAGTGCCTAGCTGGGGACGGAAGCCTGTTTGGGAGACGTGTAGTAGGTTATTAGATTCGAGGTAATTGACTAGAGTAGAATTGATATGGCGTTCAATCAATTTACTCAGCCAGGGAAGAAGGGAGATGGGCCGATAATTGGCCAGGTTAGAGCGGTCCAGATTAGGTTTTTTTATAAGCGCTCTGACCTGGGCGCATTTCCAAGCCCGGGGAACTCTACCCGAGGTGATGGAAGGGTTAAGTATGTCCATGATTACCGGGCCTACCATGTGCTGAACCACGGATAGTTGTTGGGGGGAGGCAGGGTCGGGAGGAGAGCCAGAAGTAACCCTGGTACAGAGAGTGTCCAGAGCTTTTGCGTCAAGCTGAGGGAAGTTCTCTAAGGACTTCGTCAATTTGGTGCTAGAAATGGAGTCTGAAGGATCGGGCACATAAGGCGAGAACGACTGACGAATTAGTTGGATTTTTTTATTGAAATATTCGGCCAGCTTGTTACAGTGGTGGGAAGGGTCCTCGATTTTGGGAGGTTCTGTGGGAAGGGCCGAGAGGGATTTGGCAATTCTGAAGATTTCTTTGGGGGCAGAAGCGGCGGCATTGATCTTGTCCTCATAGAAGTGTATTTGGGTAGATTTGATCTCAGCTTTATAGGACTTTAATGCTTCTTTGTATTCGTATTTCCTATCCTCCTCGTAGTTTTGTCTCCATCTTCTCTCTAGACGTCTGCATGTTTGTTTGATTTTCCTAAGGCTAGGAGTGTACCAGGGCGCCGATTTCTCCCTGAATTTTTTGTGGGCTGGTACCTTGGGCAGGAGCGAGTCTAGCGAGTTACAGATCCATGAGTTGAAGTTATTGTTCGCCAACTCAGGTTTAGGGTCGTGGATGGGTCTGCTAATGGCTAAATTTGTGGACCAGGTAGTGGCCGAGAGCTTTGCCCATTTTCTCTCCAATGTGATTGTCGGTTGCTGGACGGGAATAGAGGTCGCAGTCTCCCAGGCCATGGGAACTAGAAAGTGGTCAGTCCAAGGGAGTGGGATAGGAGTGGCCACTGAAAGGTTATGTGCGTTACTAAAAACGGGGTCAAGGAGGTGGCCTTTATCATGGATTGGACAGAGACTCTTTTGAGTAATTTGTAGGGCAGAGAGGCAGGTAGATAGCTCAATTGCGGCAGGGTTAGAGGAGTCATCTAAATGGATATTTAGGTCGCCGAGTACAGTGAAATTTGAGAGATTTACCGCTCGTTCTGCCACAAATGACGGAAGGGATGTAAGGAATTGGCCAATGGGACCGGGAGGTCGGTAAATCAAAAGACCAGAGAAGGTACAGGTGGGGGAGAATTCCAGGGTGAACCGCATACTTTCGCAGTCGGGTGGGCCTTCGGAGGAAGATGAACGGCAGCTTATATGCATTTTATAAATTATGGCTAATCCTCCGCCTCTGGTAATTTTCCGGTCAGTTCTGCATATGCAATAATCAGGGGGAAGAGTCTGGACGATATCTGGTGCAGAGTTGTTGTGTAGCCAGGTTTCCGTTAAGAATAAAACGTCTGGTTGACGGTCTTCTAGTAGAAGGTGGAGTTCCGTGGAATGTCTGGGCAGGGAGCGACAATTAAGCAAGAGCAGCATTAGAGGTGGTGTGGACATATGGGGTTCTTTGAGGTTGGATAGCAGTGAAAAATAGCAGGAAGGGCAGGAGGACTTTTTGGCAGGATTAATGGAGTGTGCGCACTTGGCAGGGATGGAGCTCCTTAGGGTTTTAAGAAAATGGCCGCTGTAACGAATGGTGGTATTAGAACCGCCAGGGGTTCTGGCCCCAGGTCCCAGACGGTCGCGGACGGGCGCAGACGGGCTTGCCTTTGGCGCGTCCGCTGCGTGACGTTGATGTTCCAGTGCACCTCAAGCCTTTTGGACCCAAGCCTGAGCATTGATATTTGGCGGTGGCCATAACCGCCGAGTGTGCACCACCTCAGTAACCAATGGGGGCCACGGGGGCCAGTATACTACAGCCTCTGCATGTGGAGCATCAATGTTGGATTGAGGTGACGCTTGCCAGCTGAGAACTCATTCAGCGTTCTTTTTTACCCACAGATAATGCACGCACGGATTGAAATGCATCTGGCACTGCAACCTCCAGGATGCCTAGCGCGGACTCATTCAGAGCAGCCCATCAGAGGGCGCGCTTATTTTGCATAAAGAGAGACAGATGCTGGTACGTGCCTATTCCCTCACCACGAGCCCTGGAAGAAGAAAAGATATTTTCGAAATGTGTCGGCGAGAGTGGTGTTTGACTGTGAAAGGGAGCTGGTTGGCGCCATCTGCACCGATAAAGGGGGCTAGTGCTTGGAGCCCCGAGTTGATGTTCGAGTGCACCTCAAGCCTTTTGGACCCAAGCCTGAACATTGATATATATATATATATATATATATATATATATATATATATATATATATTTTTTTTTTTTTTTTTTTTAACCAACAAACGCCCTTAAGCTTTCCAGGACGCACTCAGTGTTAAGCCTGCCATCCGGCTTGTCAGGATATTCCTCTCCAACAAAACCCAAGTGAATTTTGGTGCCTGACGCATTTCAGGGCTTGCCGCCCCTTAATCATAGGCTGCTCAGTACGCGCTTTGAAAGGCTCTTTTATTTCAAAATTATTGCATGCTTTCTATTGGTTTCCTGCCCTCAGTGGGCTACACTTCATGCGTGTCCAGTTTCATTGCATGCTGGGAGATGTATTGTTTACAGCAGAACCACAATTATTTTCTTAAGTAAGTTCAATAGCGCATACTTGGTTCGAGAATATTATTTTATCCTGCAGTAGGATCCCGGGAGTTTTGGAGAGATATTTGCATCCGGCTCATCACGCTTGGCAGATTGAACTCATTTCAATCCGCAGCCTCTTCTATCCGTTTCTCACAAAAGCGGTGAAAGAAGATGGTGCAGTCCTGACACGGCAAGGACACTGCGCTACAAATTTTAACCAACAAACGCCCTTAAGCTTTCCAGGACGCACTCAGTGTTAAGCCTGCCATCCGGCTTGTCAGGATATTCCTCTCCAACAAAACCCAAGTGAATTTTGGTGCCTGACGCGTTTCAGGGCTTGCCGCCCCTTAATCATAGGCTGCTCAGTATGCGCTTTGAAAGGCTCTTTTATTTCAAAACTATTGCATGCTTTCTATTGGTTCCCTGCCCTCAGTGGGCTACACTTCATTCGTGTCCAGTTTCATTGCATGCTGGGGGATGTATTGTTTACAGCAGAACCACAATTATTTTCTTAAGTAAGTTCAATAGCGCATACTTGGTTCGAGAATATTATTTTATCCTGCAGTAGGATCCCGGGAGTTTTGGAGAGATATTTGCATCCGGCTCATCACGCTTGGCAGATTGAACTCGTTTCAATCCGCAGCCTCTTCTATCCGTTTCTCACAAAAGCGGTAAAAGAAGATGGTGCAGTCCTGACACGGCAAGGACACTGCGCTACAAATTTTAACCAACAAACGCCCTTAAGCTTTCCAGGACGCACTCAGTGTTAAGCCTGCCATCTGGCTTGTCAGGATATTCCTCTCCAACAAAACCCAAGTGAATTTTGGTGCCTGATGCGTTTCAGGGCGTGCGGCCCCTTAATCATAGGCTGCTCACTACGTGCTTTGAAAGGCTCTTTTATTTCAAAATTATTGCATGCTTTCTATTGGTTCCCTGCCCTCAGTGGGCTACACTTCATTCGTGTCCAGTTTCATTGCATGCTGATGTCATCAGTGATGTCATTTGAGATGTCATCAGTGATGTCATGAGTGATGTCACTGACCATGTCATGAGTGATGTAATATGTGACGACATCAGCAGTGGATTGCGGGCGCGCGAGTTATAGTTAGCTGAACTAACTATAACGGGGGAATTTCATTGTTTTTTTACGAGTGAAATGTCCAGCTAACTATAACATGTGTGAGACCTATGGTTTATTCAGTCAATTTGCAAGGTTTTTTAAATGCTAATTCCTAACTATAACGTGTGTGAAACCTATGGTTTTTTCAGTGAATTTGCAAGGTTTTTTAAATGCTAATTTATGTATGTATTATTATATTTTTTAAATATTTATTTTACAATAAGCTACCTATGTACATAGTTATAGATTGACTTTATCCTGTAATATGGAATGGCTCAGCTCTTTTTTTTTTTTATTTGGCTAAAGTTGAACAGCATAGTTAATATCTTCTATAAACTTATAAACACTTTAAAAATAATTGTATTTTTTTTAAGGGTTTTTGGCCGTGCGGGCACGGTGCGCGCACAGTGCGTGCACGATGCACGCACGGTGCACGCATGTGTACGTGCTCCATGTGCGCATGCGTACGTGCTCCACGTGCGCATGCGTACATTGTGCGTGCTTCGTACGCGCGTGCTCTGTACGCGCGTGCGCCGTATCCGCATGCGCTCGTGTGCGCGCATGTGTACATGCTCCGTGTGCGCATGCATACGTGCTCCACGTGCGCATGCGTACGTCGTGCGTGCTCCATACGCGCATGATCCGTACGCGCGTGCGCCGTATCTGCATGTGCGCGTGTGCGCACATGCGTGCGTGCTCCGTGCACGCACCATGCGCGCACGGCAAGTCATGTGATTTAGAAACAACACTTTTCATTGCTTTATAGTAGTTTCAGTTCCAGAAACTTCCAACACCACACCCACTCCCCTCATTTTTTATTCTGCTTCCCTGGGAGAAGGAGCTGAGCAGCTTTTCCAGTACTCCAGTACTTGAGAATGGCAGAGCAGCAGTCATCTTCTGGGAGTGAGCAGGAGACCCTTGTGAGACAGGGGAAACAGAAAGACTCTTTTATCTGGCAATTTTTTAGATTTCCAGAGGGGCAGAAGAAGGTGAATGCTCCAAAAGTCACCTGCACTATTTGTGGGGTTGTCTTATCAAGAGGAGATTCTAAAAAGAAATACTCTTATAGTATCTTCACTATGATCAGGCACGTTAAAGGAGTACATCCTGTGGCTTTTGCTCGAGCTGCTAGAGACAACCCTCCAGCAGCTCAGCCGAGCACATCCGCAGCAGCTCAGCCGAGCACATCATCGGCAGCTCAGCCGAGCACTTCATCTGCGGCGGCAGCTTCACCTGCTTCTGTTACTCTGGATATACACCCTCTTTTCAAGAGGGTGCATATACGGTGCAATGCGTGCAATGCTCTTCTCTCTTATAGGGACACCAGCTTTCCCCTAATAGAGAGCAAGATACAGCAGCACACATGCGGCACCCTATAATTTTTTTCATTTTTTTGTTCCTCTGTTCCTCAATTAACACAACGGCTCTTTTTAGAGCCACCTAACATCTAAACACTTAAATTTGATTTTTAATTCTATTTTTTTTATGATTTTTTTCCGCCGTGCGCGTACTTCGCGACGGTGCGCGCACGGTGCGCACACCCTGCGATTTTTTAACAAAAAATAAAATGTTTTTTTCACCCTTTAGGGTCCTTCAGGGACCCCCTGACAAAAGTTAGGGGGTCAGGAACTCTGTACCCTGCCCCCTTTTCACGTTCTCCACCTTTCTTTTTTAATGTCACACACAAAATGGCGGACAACACTTCCTGATTTCGACCGATTCGAATGTTGACTGACATGTAACTACCAATCACAATTACGCTTGTGCACGTTAGGGTGCACGTACGGTGCGCGCACGGTGCACGCTTATAGATATTTATGTGCTTTTAACTGCAATTTTCTCAGGAACTACTGAACAGATTAACTCCATATATGCAAAAGGCACATCCCTGACCTGAGGACTACCTCTTTGCCAAATTTCAAGTAATTCTATTCAGCCGTTCGGGCTGTACCTTCGACTAAAGGTCCTATGGGAAAATGCATGGGAAAAACGCGTTTTGGGACCCACCTTTTTTCTCAGCCCCCGCTTGATGAATCACCCCGAGACTTCCAGGGTAGGAGCTGAGTGGAGCGCCCCATTAGTTTTGAAAATTTCGCAAGGATCCGTAAACCGGCGCCAAAGTTATTCAAAATAGAATTTTCAGATTTCCTATGGAAACAGGGTCCTAACTATAACTATCTACTGGCGACCGCCAGTAGATAATATGTATATATATATATATATATATTATCTACTGGTGGTCGCCAGTAGATAGTTATAGTTAGGACCAAGTTCCCATAGGAAATCTGAAAATTCCATTTTGAATAACTTTGGCGCCGGTTGACTTATCTTCGTGAATTTTTCAAAACTAATGGGGCGCTCCGCTCATCTTCTACCCTGAAAGTCTCAAGGTGATTCGTCAAGCGGGGGCTGAGAAAAAAGAGGGGTCCCAAAACGCGTTTTCCCCATGCATTTTCCCATAGGACCTTTAGTCGAAGGTACAGCCCGAACGGCTGAACAGAAATACTTGAAATTTGGCAAAGAGGTAGTCCTCAGTTCAGACTGGTGCCTTTTGCTTAAATGGTGTAAATCCATTCAGTAGTTCCTGAGAAAATCAAAAGTAAAATCACATATATATCTGGGCGGAGCCTAACCACACATCTCATCGTGAGATCTGATTGGCTGTCAGCACTTCATCCAAGAAGTGTTGGCAGCCATCTTGGGACCAATATACATGATAGCACATCATTAAAAGTCATTGCAGTTAATAGAAGGTTTTAAGACTTTAGTTACATTATAAATCATTTGTTGATGGTACCATACTCATTTTAGGAATTGTGGTGTGTTCTAAGGTGATTTTACCATGTGAAAAAGCCTTCTGCTGGGATATCATGAATCATGTTTGAGAGAAAACTATTTTCTCATGCTTTTCCCACAGAGGTTTGGAAGGTGATCTATAAGCTAAACTGAGAGCATATTTTCTGTAAATTCACATTATCTTTCTCAGTCATGTGAGAATGAAGTCTGACATTCTCAGTAAAACATGTACATCCAACAAGGGCAGAGACTGTCAGTTGATTCCTTTGTGTTCTACTGCAGCTTCCCAGAGTGTTCTAAAGAACAACTAGAGCGCTAACAGTCCTACTTATGACAAACGTATAGCACACCTGAAGCCATCTTGGTTGGAATACAGTGGTAACTTTTAAAACATTTAATTTAAAAAGGAACAAAATGAGGGGGTTCATTTTGCCATAGAAAGTATGATTAGTGCTGCAGAAAGAAAAATTAGGGCACATTTTGAGTGACTTCTCAAATCCTCTTCTATTTCATTAAAAAATTCTGACATGCAGACTGAAACCTGCACTTTCAATACCAGCAGCAGACTTCCCTGGTGAGCAGTAGCTTTACTACAGTGATCTAATAAGCAACTAGAGTGCTAACATTCTGAATTTATGGCAAATGTGTGACACATCGGAATGCCTTCTTGATGGAATCAAAGTAAAAAACTGAAAGTATTTCCTACTGAGGAGACTGCAGTAAATGAGGAAATTAGGAAACATCATAACAAATAAGTCTCCCAAAATGGCCACCAGAGACAAAAGAGCCCAAATGTAGCCCAAATATCACCCAGATGTAGCCCAAGTATAGCCCAATGACAGAATGTCCCAGAGTGTTCTAACAAACAACTAGAGCACTAATAGTCTTACTTGAGACAAAAGTATGGCACACCTGAAGCCATCTTGATTGGAATAAAGTGGTAACACTTTAAACATTTAATTTACAAAGGAACAAAATTAGGGGGTTCATTTTGCCATAGAAATTATGATTGGTGCTGCAGAGAGAAAAATTAGGGCATATTTTGACTTCTCAAATCCTCTTCTATTTCATAACAAAATTCTGACATGCAGACTGAAACATGCACTTTGAATACCAGCAGCAGACTTCCCTGGTGAGCAGTAGCTTTACTACAGTGATCTAATAAGCAACTAGAGTGCTAACATTCTGAATTTATGGCAAATGTGTGACACATCTGAATGCCTTCTTGATGGAACCAAAGTAAAAAACTGAAAGTATTTCCTACTGAGGAGACTGCAGTAAATGAGGAAATTAGGAAACTTCATAACAAATAAATCTCCCAAGATGGCCACCAGAGACAAAAGAGCCCAAATGTAGCCCAAATATCACCCAGATGTAGCCCAAGTATAGCCCAATGACAGAATGTCCCAGAGTGTTCTAACGAACAACTAGAGCGCTAACAGTCTTACTTGTGACAAAAGTATGGCACACCTGAAGCCATCTTGATTGGAATAAAGTGGTAACACTTTAAACATTTAATTTACAAAGGAACAAAATTAGGGGGTTCATTTTGCCATAGAAATTATGATTAGTGCTGCAGAGAGAAAAATTAGGGCATATTTTGACTTCTCAAATCCTCTTCTATTTCATAACAAAATTCTGACATGCAGACTGAAACATGCACTTTGAATACCAGCAGCAGACTTCCCTGGTGAGCAGTAGCTTTACTACAGTGATCTAATAAGCAACTAGAGTGCTAACATTCTGAATTTATGGCAAATGTGTGACACATCTGAATGCCTTCTTGATGGAACCAAAGTAAAAAACTGAAAGTATTTCCTACTGAGGAGACTGCAGTAAATGAGGAAATTAGGAAACTTCATAACAAATACATCTCCCAAGATGGCCACCAGAGACAAAAGAGCCCAAATGTAGCCCAAATATCACCCAGATGTAGCCCAAGTATAGCCCAATGACAGAATGTCCCAGAGTGTTCTAACGAACAACTAGAGCGCTAACAGTCTTACTTATGACAAAAGTATGGCACACTTGAAGCCATCTTGATTGGAATAAAGTGGTAACACTTAAAACATTTAATTTACAAAGGAACACAATGAGGGGGTTCATTTTGCCATAGAAATTATGATTAGTGCTGAAGAAAGAAAAATTAGGGCACCTTTTGAGTGACTTCTCAAATCCTCTTCTATTTCATTAAAAAATTCTGATATGCAGACTGAAACATGCACTTTTAATACCAGCAGCAGACTTCCGTGGTGAGCAGTAGCTTTACTACAGTGATCTAATGAGCAACTAGAGTGCTAACATTCAGAATTTATGGCAAATGTGTGACATATCTGAATACCTTCTTGATGGAATCAAAGTAAAAAACTGAAAGCATTTCCTACTGAGGAGACTGCAGTAAATGAGGAAATTAGGAAACTTCATAACAAATAAATCTCCCAAGATGGCCACCAGAGACAAAAGAGCCCAAATGCAGCACAAATATCACCCAGATGTAGCCCAGATGTAGCCCAATGACAGAAGTGTGCAAAACACTTATTTTTTGTGTATTTGCAGTTTTATATAGTGCAGACTTGTCAGGTATTGGAGTGCTTTACATGAGCATTGGTTACATCACACAAGATCAAATTCATTTTGGTTGTAGACATGGGGAGATTAAGTGATTTGACCAGAATCACAGAATGTTGAGCTGAAGCAGAAACTCCAACCTGGTTCCCCAGTTGCAAAGTCTGCAGCTATGGAAGTAACACCACATCCTCTCCCCTATGTGCAACATTTAATCAAGTGGTCAACTGGTTAAAAACACATAAAGATTACAAATAATTTAAAAGTTCTTTGTCGCTATTTGAAAACTCAGAAAATATGTCCTCATTTTAGTTTTTTAGAGCACTAACCATAATTTTGATGCAAATAAGACCCTCTCATATATGTCATTTCTAAAGGAAATACTCTAGGTATTAGAGTTTTGATTACATCAAGATGACGTCAGGCGTTCCACACTTCTGTAATAAATATAGAATGTTAGCAATCTAGTTGTTCATTGGGATACTGTTGAGAGGCAGAGGCCCGGGGCACGGACTCTGAAAATTGAAGGCAGGTAGGAGAGTGCAGAGGCAACAATTTTACCACACTGGGCAGGCAGGAAGGGCAGTGGCAGCACAACAGACTATGGAGGGCAGTGGAAAGGGGGGCAGGGGCAACAGACCAACAATACAGGACTGGCAAGAGAGGCTGTGGCAATATAATAGACCATTGTGGGCAGAAGGAAGAGGCAGTGGTAGTACAACCATACGTGCCAACAGACCCGTTTCAGCCAGGAAACGTCCAATGTTTTTAAGCTCAAATGGGCTTTATTTGATCTGTCTCCTGTCTACAATCTCCTCTTTTTCAATGTAACTCAAAGGGGAAAATCAATACCCCAGTTTGTTTTCAAAATCTCCCTCTTACCAAGTTCAAAATGTTCGCAAGTATGGTACATTGGATCATGGTAGGCAGGAGGAATTGGGGTAGGGACATGGACTCGGATAACAGAGGACAGGAGGGACATGGAGAGGTGCACCAAACTGACCTTACAGGGCAGGCATCAGGGTTTTCAGCAGCACAATACACCACACAGCGCATGCGGGATGGGAGTGCAGCACAACAATCCATAGAAAGCAATAGGGAGGGGACAGGACCATGCACATGTACAACAGAGAACAGAGGGGAAAGAGGCAATGGTAGCTAGCTGACCATAATGGACAGACAGGAGAGAAAGCTGCAGCATAACAGACCATAAAGGGCAGGAGGGACGGATCAGGGGCATTACAATGGAACAGACAAGCCAGGAGGGAGGGAATAGGGGTCTGCACATGGAAACAGAGGGCTGGGGGCAAGGGGGCAGGGCAGGAGCAGCAAGATGACCATGGAAGTCAGGCAGGATGGGCACTAGAAACAAGACACACCATGGAGAGCAACAATGAGACTATGATGGCATACACACAGACCATGGAGGGAAGATGGTAGGGGGTAAGGGGCAGCTGGGGCCTCACAACAGACCGCGCGGGGCAGGCAGGAGGAGCAGTTGCAGCACAACAGACCAGGGATGGCAGAAGGGTGTGGCAGTAAAATGGACCATGAAGGACAGGAGGAAGGGGATAGGGGCATGGCATGTGGACAGGCAGGCTGGAGGTGGCAGGGACAGGTTACAGTCATCTGACAATGCTAGGCAGGTGGGAGGGGAGTGGCAGCTCAACAGAACACTCAGAGTAGATAGGAGTGGCAGGTCCATAGAACATGGTGGGCAAAAAGGATGGAGCAGGGGCATGCACAAAGACATCGGAGGGCAGGGGGAAGGAGAATAGGGGCAGCAAGCTAAGCACAGAGGCTAAGCAGGATGTCAATGATGGACCATAGAATTGGGCAATGGAGGGCAGGAGGAGTGGACTGG
The DNA here is from genome assembly GCF_964204655.1 of Triturus cristatus. Lineage (NCBI taxonomy): Eukaryota > Metazoa > Chordata > Amphibia > Caudata > Salamandridae > Triturus > Triturus cristatus. The sequence continues at coordinate 628,032,446 of NC_140589.1, read as the reverse complement.
TACATCATGCTAAATGGAGGGCAGTGGCAGCGCATCAGGCCATGCATGGCTGGAGGGAGGAGGCTAGTCCATGGATTCAGACAACAGAGGATAGGGAGGAGGTGGATGGGGCAGCAAGCCAACTGTTCAGAGAAGGTGGGTATTAGGAACTTTATTGTTTTTAAAATGTGTGTCTGTGCGAACTACTTAAAATATGAACAAGTATGCAGCATAATCTCACTTTTATTCAGGAAGAAGAGGACGTTTGTGACTGTGACTCAGGGCTCACTTGGCAGAAACACCCCCTGACCCTCCACCCCCATCACAAAATGTAATGCCCGTGAAAAGGGTAGGTGTATGTAGTGTTATATAGAACATAGTCCTGAGAGCACGATTGAAAATGAAAACTAGATATAGTATATGGTATAAACTATGCTCCAAAAAGTGTGATATAAGATGAACCGGGGCATGAAATATAATATGCAATACATTGTGCGCAATGACAGATTCATTGGAGAGCGCGAGATAGCACAGGCACTAGCGCGTGCCATGCGATATGCGCCTTGGAGTGTAATATGCACAGGGCAGTGTTGTGTAACCTAACTAGTCTCTAAAGTTGTAATATAAAATATGTGCTGGGGAGTGTAACGTTGCATATGCATTGTGACAAAGATATGGATCCCAGATTGTAATATGTATGGCATAGCGCTGTGCGTTATAACATAGGCATCGAGGAAGGCACGTTAGATGGGGCAATATAACCCGAGCGAAGGCAAGTGTGGCATGACATATTCACGGGGTGGTGTTACAGTGCACATGGGCTAGAGAGTGTCATAGCATACGCACTAGCTGGTGGAATACAACACAGAGGTGTGAGGCACTCGGCGGGCACTGGTGGGTGTAACACAGCATTGGGCTCAGCCCGGAGCACCCTGTGACTCTCAAGTGAGGTTCGTCTCCTTTCCAGAGAGTAAAATAAAAAGTATTACACATCCGGCGGTGGATGTGTATTTTATTAACCATGAGGGGGGTTTCTTGCATAGTTTGGTCGAATTTTTGTCGAATGCCCTTTGAATGGCTTGGTGTGCGTGTATATTAAATGTGCTCGTCAATAGCTACCCATGTTTGTTATAAATAAACGACAAGGGTGTCTACTTGAGAGGACCCACTGGCGGGGGCGCAGGGATTAGGCACGGTAGGGCGTCAGACACGTCAGAGCTTCACTAGCGGTGTAAATGCATTCCATGTGGATTCATTCTATGCATAGTCGCCTTTTAATGAATATCATGCAAATCGTCATGGTGATAGGTACATACGGTTTGTCCAGCATGTCTTAGGTGTTGCTATAAATATATATTTTTTTAAAATAACAAAAAGCAAAGGCCGGCCCCGGGGGATGGGGTCCCCGGGGCCATAAGTGGCCTGAGGAGGGGGGCAACGCAGCCCCCTCCTAAAGAATTAAAGAAAAAAAAGGCCATGACCCGGGAATTGGGGTCCCCGGGGCCGATTAAGTCCTTGGGAGGGCCAAATTTATTTTTTTCAACAAAAAAAATTAGGGTGCAGGCCCTGGGGGATGGTGTCCCCAGGGCCAGTAAATTATAAAAAGAAGGGGGGCCACACAGCCCTCCTTCTTAAAAAAATTAAATAAATAAAAGACCGGCATCGCGCCGGATGCCACGCCCCCTCCTTGCAGCACTCTGCAAACGCGCCCCCTGGCCAGTTGTAAGTTGGGGAATTAATTCCCCTTCAATACTGAGGGTGCCTGAGGGCCAACTAGCCCAACAGTTATCTCCAGTATGTGCCAGGGAGCTGCATTGCAGACAGGTGTTCTGAGGCCATGCCCCTTTTTACACCTCTATGCAACACAGCTCTGTGGTGCTTACTGGAGGTACCTATGGGCTAGTTTGACCCTAGGGACCCTTAGGATTGAAGGGGACTTAATCTCTCAACTTAGAACGGCCACAGGGCGCGTTTACACAGTGGTGAAAGGAGGGGACGGGGCCTGAGGTGACATGTGCAAACATGCCCTGTGGCACGTTTTAAGTTGGGGAAATAATTGCCTTTCAATCCTGAGGGACCCTGGGGGCCAACTAGCCCACCAGGTTCTTCCAGTAAGCGCCACTGCTCTGCGTTGCAGAGAGGTGGTGCAGGCCGTGCCCCTTTTTACACCTCTCTGCGATGGCGCTTACTGGACGTACCTAGTGGGCTATTTTGCCCCTAGGGATCCTCAGGATTCAAGGGGACTTAATCTCCCAACTTAAAAAACGGCCACAGGGCGTGTTTACACAGTGGGGAAGGGAGGGTACGGGACCTGAGGTGACGTGTGCAAACACGCCCTATGGTGCGTTTTAAGTTGGGGAAATAATTCCCCTTCAATCCAGAGGGCCCCTGGGGGCTAACTAGCCCACCAGCTGCTTCCAGTAAGCGCCACTGAGCTCCATTGCAGAGAGGTGGTCCAGGCCGTGCCACGTTTTACACCTCTCTGCAACGCAGCTCTGTGGTGCTTACTGGAGGTACCTATTGGGCTAGTTGGACCCTAGGGACCCTCAGGATTCAAATGAACTTAATCTCCCAACTAAAAACGGCCACAGGGCGTGTTTACACAGTGGTGAAGGGAGGGGACGGGGCCTGAGTTAACATGTGCAAACAAGCCCTTTGGCTCATTTTAAGTTGGGGAAATAATTCCCCTTCAATCCTGAGGGACCCTGGGGGCCAACTAGCCCACCAGGTGCTTACAGTAAGTGCCACTGCGCTGCGTTGCAGAGAGGTGGTCTATACCGTGCCCCTTTTTACATCTCTCTGCAACGCAGCTCTGTGGCGCTTACTGGAGGTACCTAGTGGTCTAGTTGGAACCTAGGGACCCTTTGGATTCAAGGGGACTTAATCTCCCAACTTAAAACGGCCACAGGGCGTGTTTACACAGTGGGGAAGTGAGGGGACGGGGCCTGAGGTGACGTGTGCAAACACGCCCTGTGACACGTTTTAAGAGGTAGTTTTAATCCCCTGCCCTATTATATACTAGGGGCTTACAGAGGAGGTCATGCTGATCACAGGGGGATCCCAACACATAGTGTTCCCTAGTGTATGTAGGTGTTTTCACTGTATTCTGAGTGTCTTTTAACATAGCACTGGCTCTAGGACTGGTTAGTCAGACTCAGTTACCACCAGTATCCGTCTGCTCTTCTGTTTGTTCTTTCTGCACGTTATCCTTCTTCCTGCACTTTTCTTCGTCTTTGAGGACTTCTGTTGCTTCTTTCTGCATTTCTTTTTTTTCTTTCTTCACATGTCCTATCTCTGTAGGCATAGTTAGAAATTAGCATTTAAAAAACCTTTGAAATTCACTGAAAAAACCATAGGTTTCAGGCACATTATAGTTAGAATGAGTGATGTCACTGACCATGTCATGAGTGATGTAATATGTGACGTTATCAGCAGTGCATTGCAGGCGCGCGAGTTATAGTTAGCTGAACTAACTATAACGGGGGAATTTCAATGGTTTTATACGAGTGAAAAGTCCAGCTAAATAAAACGCCCCTGAAACCTATGGTTTCTTCAGTGAATTTCTAAGGTATTTTAAATGCTAATTCCTAACTATAACGTGCCTGAAACCTATGTTTTTTTCAGTGAATATATATATATATATATATATATATATATATATATATATATATACACACTGAAAAAACCACAGGTTTCAGGGACATTATAGTTAGTTGGATATTTCACTCGTACAAAACCAGAGAAATTCGGACGTTATAGTTAGTAGAGCTAACTATATCTCGCGCCCCCGCAATGCACTGCTGATGATGTCACATATTACATCACTCATGACATGGTCAGTGACATCACTGATTACATAACTGATGACAGCTCAAATGACATCACTGATGACATTATCCATGTGATAATCTGATGCTCCTCCTCACACCCTAATAAAACCTTTGATACACCCACTTTAAAATACAGACTACCACTATCGAAACCATAGACAGACCAATAGCAGTTAGCACATACCCACCCAGTGATTCCAAGATCTGCACACACACATCCACTCATTCACCCATACAGCAGTCACTCTTCAATACAGCACTATCATATGCACTCACACGTTGCCACTCATCCATAGACTTACTCACACACCTACTCAGTCATGCAAAAACTCAATCACACCCATTTACTCACCCATACAGTTATAAACAGACCCCCACACTTATTTATACAAATACTAACACATATTTACTCTCTTATACAATCACTGATAAATGCACACACTCATCCATACAGCCACTCTCACAATCACTCTCTCTCACGAATAGTCATTTATATACTCCAACACTCTCATATACTGCCTTTCACATACATAGTTACTCACACATATACCACTGATACATCCATTCACTCACCAACACACCCATACACACTCACCCACCCATAACCCCTTCATAGATGCACTCTTGAACCCATACACCATGCGAATGACCCACTTACACATCTATGCAGAGTCACCCACCCACTCACACAGTCACTTAGGCACCCATACAGATACTCAGATAACCAATCAATAAACCAAATAGAAAGTCATGTAGCTGCTCACCAACCCATGCAGCCACATATACACCAACTGACAGACAGATTCCAACATTTAAACAGTTAACTCACTAACCCATGCATTCAGTAAGATACTCTTAATCAGTCACTTATACAAACAGTCACGCACCTACTAAATTATCCATTCAGATACTTATAGACCCTTATAGACACTTATAGACCCACTCATTCTTTAATAAACCTTTGCATATATATATATAAAACATATTTAAACTTTACAGAAACACAGATTCACTGGATGATGTCATCAGTGATGTTATCAGTGATGTCATTTGAGATGTCATCAGTGATGTAATCAGTGATGTCACTTACCATGTCATGAGTGATGTAATATGTGACGTCATCAGCAGTGCATTACAGGGGCGCGAGTTACAGTTAGCTCTAATAACTATAACGGCCGAATTTCTCTGGTTTTGTACGAGTGAAATGTCCAACTAACTATAATGTCCCTGAAACCTATGTTTTTTCAGTGAATTTATATATATATATATATATATATATATATATATATATATATAATGATAATTATTTTATTTTTAAGTTTTTAATATTTTTCTAAATTCATGGGGTTACTCATATATGTAATGAGTTTTAAGTGAAGCATTTTCATTACTCTGGGTTAGACTGGAACAGGAAGACAAGTAAAATTGACCTCTTTGCAGTTCAACACTTTCCCTACTGTTGCACTGTTTGGAACCAGAATAGTAAATTTCACCTCTCTAAAATCCAACACTTTCCCTACTGTTGCAGAGACTGGAGTGGTAATAGTAAAAGTTATCCATCTAAAGTCCAACACTTTCCATATCGTTGCGCTGACTGAAGTGGAAATAGTACATTTTATCCCTCGAAATTCCAACACTTTTCCTACTGTTGCACTGACTGAAGTGGGAATAGTAAATGTTACCCCTCTGAAATCCAACACTTTCACAAATTTCACTCCTACAAAATCCAATGCTTCCCTACTGTTGCCCTGTTTGGAGTTGGGATAATAAATGTATCTCCTCCAAAGTCCAGTATTTTCCCTACTGGTGTGAAGACAGAAGTGGGAATAGTATATTTAATATTTTTAGGTGTAAATTGTTTTCATAATATTAGTTAAATAGATTTAATAGCACTATTGTAATATTTTATATATATTTTATGGTATTTGTTTTCATTTTTTAAATTTATGTCAACATTTATAGAATTCTCTGTAATTAGTTTTGGATTTTTCTATTTTTAATATTTTATTTGTCTACATTAATTAATATATTTTCTTCTTATATAATTGTTTATATATTTTATGGTTTTATTGTGTGTGTATGTTATAGAAATACATTGATAAATCAATAAATAAAATTACATACATATATAAATATATATTTTCCGTATTCCTTTCTCTCAGCGGTCTCTCAGTGGTCCAATCCCCCGGAACCAAGAAAGGCACGGACTCCACTTTTTTCAGGGCAATTATATGTTTAATTTCTTCAGTGCATGGCCGCCATGACGCGCTTCGAACCTCTAAGGGTTCTTGATCACATGACCCACCACGTCATTTCTCCCCATTTTAAAGTGACAAGTGCATAATTCTTTTCCTCTTTCACTCTCATGATGAAACTAGAAAACAGACTATCCGCGTGTTTTCTACAACTAGCGCAAAACATCATTCATTTGCTAATAAGTGTGTTTACATTCCATATATTTGCATAAATGCATCAAGTTTTGAAAAACAGAAATGTTATTATTGTCCTGGTAAGTATTATCAATTACTCAGTATTGCTTTTGGCTTTATACTTTGTTACCCCTCAATGCTTGTTTACATGCATGCATAATGCAAAGAATCATATTGAACAAAGCACATTGTTATCAATTCTATATAAAATGGACAATTTAATTGTTAAAACAGTATAAATACAAATTTTAAAATCATGACATAATACCTGTTTATCTATATATTGTAATTTTTGTTATGTCTGTGCAAAGTACGCTAATGGGTGTAAACATTTCCTACTTATGTAGACAATCACTTTTTAATTATAAAATGAATCTCATATTTGTGCAATTTGTCAGAAAAAAAGTGCTGGTGCTACATACCCTAAATTGTGCTTATAACTGTCTTGTCTAAAAGTGTATTGTACACATAAGCTCACGTTTTTACAACAATCAATTAGAAGGAAAAAACTAATCAGGGGGGATTTTTTTGTGTTATTTGAGGTTCAGATTTTTAAAATCATAATGATTATCAAACTGGTACCTGTAGATTTTATTCATGTACCAATATAAGTTTCCTGTTACCAACCTAATACCAAAATTATTGTTGTTATAGCCACGTGTGTAGATCCTCCGTTGTGTTTAGACCATGAGGGATTTTGCTGTCTAATTCTAGAATATATTTGGTTTCTAGTCGCCTCAACATGGCTTCCCTGTTCCCTTCTCTTCTTGGAGGTGGCACACAGTCTATTGCGTAAACTTTTAAGTGGTCCATATTGCTGGAATGGACCTCCTCAAAATGGCGGGTCACCGGATAGGTGATATCTTTATTTTTGAAGGTCCGCATGTGCTGGAGTATTCTCTTGTGGACCTGCAACTTTGTGCTTCCCACATATCGCAGTCCACAAGAGCACTCCAGCACATACACAACAAAATCTGATTTGAAGGTTAAAAATTTGTTAATGACAGAGGGCTTGTCTTTAAAAGCTGTTAAAAATGATGTTCTATTCTCCCCATGTTTACATGCTTTACATATCATACAGTGGACAAATCCTTTGCGATTGGTCAACCAGTTAGTACTTGTGGTGACCTCTGGACTACTGCTGACTAAATGATCACCTGTGCTGGGCTAAAGAACGGTGATGGATTAAACCCACATCAGTTGACTGGGGGTGAGTGCTTGCAATGTTCAACACTCCGTCCATCATTTCCTTTGGTTTTGCTTTGTTCGCCATAAGTTGGCAGGGTATGCTCAGACGTGAGTCCCTTGCTCACTTTGCCACTGGATTCAAGCAAGCCTGGCTGAAGATGGCTGAAATGCCAGAAACCGGTCCTAGGAAGCTTGTTTCCGGTCCAGGGAAGACATGGCTTGGCAGTTCGGGCTGGACTGTTCCCATGAGGCACAGGGTCAGACTGATTTGCATATGGCCATGTCTGAACTGGGGTGGCAGAGTGGGCTAAAGAACGGTGATGAATTAAACCCAGATCAGTTGACTGGGGGCGAGTGCTTGCAATGTTCAACACTCCGTCCATCATTTCCTTTGGTTTCACCTGTGCTTTGTGCCTTCCTGTATGTTATCATGGGAAATGCTGGCATTTGACTCCGTATGATCGGATCACTCTGCACTAAATGCCAGTTGTCCTTGATTATTTTTCTTAGGCTGTCCTTTTGTTTGTCGTATGTAAGTATTAAATGAGGGCTACTCTCTGTGGCGGAGATTTTAATTTTTTTGATCTTGCCGGCTGATGGTTTGAAAAGTAAATCTTCCCGTGTTTTGGCTCTAGTTTGTCTTATAGCGTCATCGACCACCTTCTCTTTGTAACCTCTCGCTAGGAAACGGATTTTACACTCATCCTGTGCCTTTTTCAAATCAATTTCGTTACTGCATATTCTACGAATTCTCAACATCTCCCCGTAGGGGATGCTAAGAATTGTGTGTTTAGGGTGAAAACTATTTGAGTGCAGTATTGTATTCCCAGCTGTTGGTTTTCGATGTAGACGAGTTTCCAGAGTGTTGTTGGAAACATACACTTCTACATCTAAAAAGCAGATGGTGCTTTTACTGATAGTATGAGTAATTTGGATGTTAACATTGTTATTATTTAAACATCTTATAACTTCCTCAGCACTTTGTTTATCACCCTGCCATATTAAAAACAGATCGTCTATGAATCTGATCCACTTGATTATGTTTTTAGACCAAATCTCTGCAAATTCTGTTTTTACTGTTACTTCTTCCCACCACCCCATGTGGAGGCAGGTGTAGCTGGGTGAAAAACTTGCACCCATTGCCACGCCTCTCACTTGATGGTAGACCTGCTGCTGAAATAGAAAATAATTATTATACAAGCAAAACTTGGTCAGGTCCAACAGCATTTTGTTATGGGTGTGGTACTCAATAGATCTCTTAAAGTGTTCCAAAGCTTTTATTCCGTCTAGATGGTGGATAGAAGTGTAGAGGTTGCTGACATCCATAGAGATCAGTAAAAAATCTTGTTGCCACTGAAATCCATGGATTTGCCTCAAAAAGTCACTCGTATCGTGTATATATGACGGCAACTTTTTCACCTGTTCCTGTAAAAATGAATCAATGTAATTTGAAACATACTCTGTCAAACTTCGAAGAGCAGAAATTATTGGTCTGCCGGGTGGGTTGGTACTGTCTTTATGTATTTCTGGAATAAAGTTCATTACCGGCAATGTCGGATAATCATTTTTTAGGAATTTCAGTTCATCTTGATTGATTAGGCCACTGCTTTTCCATGCTAAGAGTTTTGCGTGTAATTCATTCTGCGCAGTTTTGGTAGTCATTTTGTTGCTGATCCTGTAACAACTACAATCTCCTAGCTGTTTTGACGCTTCTTCCATGTATAAGGACTTTGGCCACACAACCACATGCCTCCTTTGTCTGAATTACGTACTATCACGTTTTCATTGTCACGTAATTTCTTGATTAATTGATGGTATTTCAGTTGGTATACATCAAGTTTTCTCTTTCTTGCTTGTGTCTTGAAATTTAGAGTTCTCACTTCCCTTATTAATATTTCATTGAATGTATCAATAGAGTCTCTTGTTGATACTGGGATGAATTTTGATTTGGGTTTAAATTTAGTTGTTGGTGCCCTATTGATGTTTACTCCGTGATGTAACGTTGTTGTGTTGAATCTGGGGGCAGGGGCTCATTATTCTCATTTTGTAGCTCATGGATATCACAAAATAAGTTCACATCAGAGGCTGTGAGTGGATATTCCGCCTCATTTGCTGTTTCTGAGCCTATGCAGGTGCTATTTTTCTCTCGCCTGAGCTGATGGTATTTTTGTAACTTTAATTTTCTGATAAATGTATATATATCTGCACAGGTTTGTGGATAATTAAAGTTACTCTCAACACAATATGTGAGCCACAATGCCAACAATTGTTGCTCCGCTGTGTCCAATTTTACAGTTGACAAGTTGATGACTGTGTTGGCATTTTCATTCATAGGGATTATTGGCGGCGCCAACCCTTGTTGTTCTTTTGTTTGTTGCTTTGGCGCCTCCTTCTCCTTTTCTCTCTTCGTTTGATGTTCCTCCTTTTTCTGTTCTGTAGTTTTCTTTCCGGGGGCGTAAGGTCTGTTGTCTTGATTCCCTTAAAAAATTCAATTCTTCCCCTATTGTTCTTTTGGGGATGTGTTGATTTGCCCCATCAGTTAATCTTGAATTGGACTCTGTTTCTGACTCAGTTTCCACTGATGAACTTAGATCTGATACAGATGGAGTAGCTGGTAAATCCTTACTCATATCTACTGACACAGCTGGGCCTTTTCTTCTTTGATCTTTTTTTTGCATTGGCCTAGTTTCATCAAACTTGCGAGAGAAGGTGAATATTTGACCTAAGTCATAATCGTTTTTGTCCCTTTGGAATTTGTAGGTTTTTCTCCTCTTTATTATTTCTTCCTCTTATTTCAAATGTGCCAACATCTCTTCATGCATTTTTAAATTTGGACCATAGACCTCGAGCTGGTTTATTTGTTGATTCAAACTGTCAATCTGTGCCAATAATTCATTTCTGTCAATATCAGCATATTTCACTAAGATTTCAACCAATCTTCTTGAGGACTCTAAATTGCATTCTCCCCATTCGCGTAGCATGTTTGCGTTAGGGCTGTCATAACTGGGGGCAAGCATGATGCGTAAACCACGGGGGATCCTACCTACCTATTATATATACATATATAATAATAGAATGATAAAAAAATGCATTTTACATTATATTAATTTTATGAATATTTGCAATGTATAACTATTAATATAAATACATATATATTTCATGTTAATACATTCGAAATATTAAAGAGTGTAACATAATGTAAATACATATTTTTATCAATTATGTTGCCTATATATCTATGCATATTCATAGTAATCAATGTAACATATAAAAATTGTAATATAATGTAAAATAAATATTTATATTCATCATGTTACACAATCTATATTTGTGTCTGTGTAAACATATATTTGTTTGTGTGTTTACCTAAGTATATTTTTATATATAGTATTAGTGGAGTATATTTAGCTTATATTATATTACATGTACATATTAAAAAATACTTAACATTTATCAATTTGCACTCTATTTATATGACAAATTCAACATCTTTGCCTATTTTTGGACGATATAAGTGTCAACGATATTTTTTTTCTGTGCACTTACCATTATAAGTTTAGCAGCACAATATGGTGGTAAACAATATTTTTTGCACAATAATTTTGTCAATGATAATGTTTACTTCAATATTGTGTCAGTGATCCCTCTCACTTTACTTCCAAAGTGATCCCTCTCACTTTACTTCCTTTTATAAACCCTTTCCCCCTACTTTTCAAAGCCCTTACTCTCACTCTACTCCTTTTTCAAACCCCTTACTTCCCGTCCAGTTTTAGTCCCTTTTTTGCAAACCTCCTTACACCCACTTTTATTTTAATTCCTTTTTTCAAACCCCTTACTTCCCCTCCTGCTTTACTTACTTTTAAACCCCTTAACTCCACTCCCGCTTAACTCCTTTATTTTAAATCCCTCACTCCTCCTCCAGCTTTACTCCCATTGTTTTTACAAGCCCCCTACTCTCACTACTGCTGTCTCAAACCCCTCACTCCCTTTCCTGCTGCATTTTCTTACCGATCCCCTGTTCCCTCTTACTTTCTTTGTTTTACAAACTACTTATTCCACTGCTCCTTTGATTCCTTTCTTAACCCCCTTACTCCCCCTCCAGCTTTGTCCCTATTTTTTTACAAACTTCTTACTTCCATTCTCGCTTTACTCCCTTTCTATAAATCCCTTATTCCTTTTCCCACTTTACTCCTCTTTTTTTTTTACAAAACTCTTACTCCCAATTTACTCAATTGTTTTCCAAATGTCTTACTTCCCTTCCTAACTTAATCCAATTTGTTTTACAAACCCCTTTTTTCCCTTCCTACTTGACTCCCTGTAATCAAACACCTTACTCGCTGTCCCACATCACTCCCTTGCATAAAACCCCTTTCTATTTACCCTTCCCCATCCGTGCCTCCATCCAGTATACCAACCCCTTCTCCCTTCTTGCCTCTTTATCATGCTTTCCTTTATAGTTTTGTGGAGAAGGTATCTTGTCATTGAACTTTTCTCCACAATGAAGTTTTGTAAGCCAGTTTTTGTTAAGTGGACTTACTTTAGAACGTGTTAATTGATTTTAGAAAGTGTTAACAATGACTGATCTTCCACAGCTGTAGCAGCTTGTGGCTGCTATTGAATTATCCTGCGTTAAAGTCACTCAAATGCTCTTGTGTTTCTGTGGACATCGTGACAGGCATCCATTTTGATAACCGACACAGAAGTTTACTTAGATGTGCCTCCTGATGCCAGAGGAGTGTTCATTTGCTCCATTGTAGACTTCAAGATATACTTGAGCAATAACATCAAAATTGCAAGGTTCGAATTTTGGCTGTGACAAGGAGATGTCTTTAGAAGGTTCTGTGGCGATGTCTGCTGCTCTGGCCCCATTTACGCAAAGGGGAAATATTGGATGATGATTATTGCCATTGCATCATGCATTCTTTGAGATATACATTTACATGTGATTCCAGATGTGAAAAACATCTTATGAACAATTGTGTTCATAGTCACCTTTTGCATGATCAACCGACATTCAACATTATACTTTCTGACATGTTACAGTCCATGGAAAAGATGAGGCATATTGCCTTGGAAACACTTTTCATAATGTACTTCATTGGGCCATGGTCCCACACATGTTGACTCTTGCTATTATTGAGTCCAATGGATTCTTCATATTGTCACTTATTTCATTTCCCATGTGGAAGTGGAGTGAGTGTTGATTGTTGCTTTGATCCTCACACTGACATACCTACTCTTGGCAACTGCTAGATAGATGACTATACAAATGTGTCACTTGCCATAGTAGATGTTTGCATGACTCTTGTTTCTCGATTCCAGGAACTAGCATCTCTGCAACCGCTCCCACCCCATCTGTTTCTCCATTGCAACTGTGACCTTTGCATGCCATGCCTTGTATGTTTCCAGTGGTAGAGTCTTGCATGCGGTAGCATATTGTATTGGACATGAACTAAAAAGGCCATCTATACTTTATACATGTGTGTGATACAATATTTTTAGCTGGTGTTGGTCCATCCTCTATGTCAACTGTGTATGTGTCTTCAATTCCAATCAATATTTAAGGAACACGTGGCAGACATTATGCTTCTTGTTAACAGTGATTTTTTTCCTGGGTATCAGTGCAGACTTTCTGGCCTTCACATTCTTGTTGTTTGTATGGCACTTCAAGTCGTATCAATTATTTGAATTTCCTTAACAATCCTTTGAGAGGTGTCTCTACATTGATGATTTCTAGGCTCTCTTTGCACAGTGCAGCTTATTTTACTGATGTAATTTTGGAACTTTCAAAATATTCGTTCTCTTGTTAGTTGACCTCTGCAATCAGGGTTTCCATCACCTCATCTGGGAAGCACAGATTCCTTTTTTTTTCTTTTCTTTGCTACTGGCTCCAGCGTCTTAACTATTGTTGGTCCTAGCATTTTCCCTGGCAGTTGTTCCTTTGATCAGCCTCTCTTTGAACTGTTTGGAGGGCTTGTTATTTTTCTTTCAATTTTGCACAGTGATATAAGGCTGTTTAGTGTCTCATTTGCATCACAAGCTGCATGGAACTGTTAAGTGTACATATCAACTGTCATCATTAGCAAGTGAAGAATAGTAGACTTGGTGCAACAAAAACATCATTGGCCCAATGCAAGAACGCTGGATTTTGCATTGCACAGTATAGCCCAGCGCATCTTTCTGTAAATTCGTATCCTAACTGTAACTTGATTCCGCAACTTTGGAAGGATGCAGGGTCAAGAAAACTTGCCAGTATGTGATTACATATGGCCTGATTTAGAGCTTAGTGGTCAGGGTAGTCTGAGGTAAACATGAAGGAGCACCATGTCCTTTAAACTCTTGGTCTGCCTGCCTCATTTAGAGGCAGGTGGACTGTAAGTTTTACATAGGCAGGGCCTCCACTGGCTACATTGATGGAATGATCCTTCCAACAGAGTATTGGGTTGACGTAACAGACCTAACAAAGGAAGGGTATTACACCATGCACTGCTCTTTAGGGTGGACTATGCAATGTCCTTCTTTTTTTCTGTCCATTACCACCAGGTAAACGACAGACATTAAAAAAACAAATAATGACCACCTCATACACTAGGAGGAGCATCCAGGGTATGGGGTCATTAGATCTTTTAATATTCAGAAACAGATTCTAGCATTGGGAGTTTGTTTCTGAAAAACAAAAACATTTCAAAAGTTTGGTGAACAACTGTGAAAACCAAAATCAGCCATCCACCAAACGTTATGTACCTTGAAAGGGACTGCCATGTCAGAGGTTCCTTTCAAGGTACAGAGATGACCAAAGGGCCAGTGGTCTTCTCTAAATTTGACAGACAGTGTACCATTAGGTCGGCAGAGGTAATTTCCTTCACCATTCTGGTGGACAGTACTCCATTTGTCAAAGTCTAAACCGCTCCCACAGTATTTTTGAATGCAGCAAGTACATTGAGTACCTGACCTTTTTCAAGAGCTATGGCTCATAATCTTTATATAGTAATCAAGGAGGATTAATTTTGAACAAAATCTTTTAATAATGTCAATGCACATATTCATCTATTTTCACTGGAAACTAAAATCAAATACATTTAATATGTACATGTTAAAAAATATATGCTGGTATCTGCAGATATGCATTCGAGGTGCAAAAGGCACATTTCAAAGTACTGATTTAGCCATGAAAGCTGCAAAAAAGTAAAATGTAAAATACATATAGACTTTGTTTAAAAATATACAGTACCAGAAGGTTTCTTCCCCTAAGTTATTTATATAAATAATGCATTACATAAAAGAGACTTCAATATCATCCTTGGGCACAAATAATGTTTGACTGCAGGGCTTATAAATTTACACTCTATAATACAGACGTTATCGATCTTGTAAAATGATCAACATAAAAGGACAAACAAATAACATGTAAATCATGCCTTCAGTGGAAATTTCATTATAGGGATGTGATCAGTATTTTTTCTGAATATAAACTAAACTATCGCCCAATTGTTAAAGATAGTGGATCTTTTTCTTTTATGCCTTCGAAGATAATATTTCTGAAAATATGTTAAGCTGTTGCAAGATTTTTGGCAATAGTGGTTTTCTTTCTAAAGGTATCCTATTACTTTTAAAGAAAATTAGAATCATATGCCTTGACTTAAATAGTCAGTAACCTTACAGAAAGTATATTCATGTAGCCACAGTAAAAAGGATAACACGTTTAATAATTATACATATATCCAAACTATTTAGTGCACTTAGCTATAGGTATGAAACATACTTATCGCCACAAATGGGATAACCAATAGATGATCACAGATCTGTTTCCTATCCTTATCCCTGTATAAAACATCTTCTTGCATCAGTTTGTTCATTGTGATCTGAAACTACAATTCCACAGAAAAATTTACATTAGAATAAAGTTTTGCATCTTAACTAGCTTACCTATTATCAGGCATCAGAAAAATCATGAATTATGCCTATCACACCTGCTCCCAAAAACTTTATTAGATTCAGGATTAAAAGCTTTCATCTCCTACCAAATTAATTCTCCCGATCCAACCACTTAGAAAGAAAACATTTACTTAAAAATTGTTTGCCTTTACACATTTGATCAGCAAATGAAACAACTGGATCTTTCCTTACCTAAAACTCTAACAATTGTATTCTTTTAAAAACAGCTTAGCTATCTTACTAAGAGACTAATACAATCTGAACAAATTTTCATTTGCATGATCATACTGTTAACTTAGGATGAAAACGTATCACCCCTTTTAAGCTTGAAGCCATTCTTTTCCTCCTATGACAATCTGACTTTCTAATTCTAAAACTCTTGAAAAATTGTCTGTGACCTGAGATTAGGGGTGGGAAGAACTTGCGGAGCCTGCTCTTGTGGTCCCCGTGCCCTCCTTTTGAGGAAATTTCTGGTCATTGTTCTGAGGTTGGTCTTCGATAAATATAAGTGATTTGATTTTTTAGAGCGAGTGGACTTTCTAGCATGTTGCTTTTGCTAGATTGATCACATTTCTGTTTAGCAGAAGGTGAGAGTAAAGAATGAAACCTAAGTATTTGCATGAGTCTCCCATTGTATGAGTGGAGTGGCATATACTTACCAGCCTAGGATGGGGAACTGGAGGGTGGCCATGACAAGAGATTACAAGTAATTCAATCATTAGTTAACTGAATTTAAAGCTTTTGAGTTGTCCAGTAAAAGCTTCAGACATCTAAAGGCATCTAGGGAACACACCTTCAAGTAGAGTTGTGTGCCATCTGCATATTGGTAAATAGAAATGCAGATGTCTGATATCATAGGCAGTAATAGCTCCATGTGGTGATTGAAAAGTGTCTGGGTCAAGTTTGAGGTCTGGTGCACACCACACAGTAGAGGTAGGTGTGAGGGGCCTGACGGCAGTACTACATTATTGCAAACCGAGTTCACCCTGTGACGAAAGATGAGTGTCAGTAATCCATGGTTTTACATCTCACTGGAAAAGCCAATATTATGCCAAGTCAAAGGTGGTAGAGAGGTCAAAGAGTACTAGGACGTGCTTTGTTTGTTTGTCTCTGTATTACAACCATATGCTCTTCTTCTCGCCACCCTCTATTGCTGTCATTTACTAAAGTAATGATTCCCTAACATCATAGCCCCCTCATTTCTTCAATTATAAAGTACCCATGTACTAATTCACATTGAACTCCAATAGTACATTATTGTTATTTTATCGTCAAGAATAGGTGAATTGTTTCATTATAAGCAATTACCCATGATATTGCCACTGAAGATGGTTATTGGTTTCACATAGTACGCTTAAAATAATAAATGGACTATTTCTGTTACATTTTGTCTAATCTTACTTTTTTTTTCCATTGGGAAGTATCAAAACATTACAGTAAAGACAACAAAAAGCAATACACATACAAATCCATGAATAAATAGACACAGATACATATGCTTCTTGATTTTCTTCTTTTTGTCATACATTTCATAAAGACATGAATATTCCATCTTGGAGCAAAATCTAGAGCAGAAATCTAAAACTCATATAATGTCATTCAGGTACAGGTAACCGGGCATAAAAGCGACAAGCCTCTCCCTAACTGGTTACCACAGATGATGCAATTTCCATCTATTTGGATAGGTCTGAATGATGGTGAGCTCCAACCAGTAGCCAAAATAAATTCCTGCCATCAAGCTTTATGGTTTGGCCTTTCGCTTTGAACCCAAGCCCTGACGAGTCCCAACCTGGCAACAATAATGGCAAAGAAGTAGATACCTGCAAGATTGGAAGGTATGTCATAAGGGTGTCCCAGCACAATCAACTTCAGGTCCCAGCTGACTCTACCTGCATCAAGTCACTCAATTTGTTAAAAATAGTTGTCCAAGATGATAGCAAAGCAGGACAAGAAGCAAACGCATGCGTGCTGTCTGCATCTGAGCCCTGACAGTGAAATCAGTTAAAAGTCTTCCTACAGCGCATTTTAAATGTGCGGTAAGGCGGATAATATATATCGTAGAGAACTTTAAATGAGTTGATTTTCAGGTGCGTTACCTTAAGAGACTTCTAAGCCAACTGATTAGAGAGCCTGGTGTCTTCCAAGGAGACATGGAGAGCCAGTTTTCAGACCACTTGGTTACCAGTTGATCAAAATAATGCTTGTGGGCACTGTTACTCATGAGAATCTGATAAAAACTAGATTTGCCAAGAAATGTACACTAGAATAGTCTTATCAAGTTGGCATTTCGTTTATTAACTTATTTGCTTATATTTCTTATGGTGTTATCGGATTTATCATCCTTTTAATGATTTTGAGTATTTTATTTAAGTTATGCATTTTATTCCATGACATGTTTGTATTGAATGTATTGTCATTTGTTGTGCTTTTATGATTTCCTTGTCAAATTGAATAAAGTTTATGATGATGATGAGAGAAAATACCAATACCACCACGCATAGGGCCACTGCAAAGGAAGTGCAAAAACAGATTCTGCACAATGGAGAGCTAATTAGCTGGTGAACGAGTATGACAGTCCCTGAGCTGATGATATGGAAAAAAGCCTGCTTATGCACACCAAAAGACGATAGTACTTCCTCAAATAGGAGGAACCAAAGAGCTGACCGAGACTTTCAACTCTGACTGGACAACAAAACTGAATATAGCCATCGTGAATAATGGGTGGAAAATTAAAGTTAGCCCCTATATACAAAAGGGAGGCAAAGACATGGGTGTGCCATACTGCCCATATTGCAGGGAAGCTGCAAATAGGAAATAGAGCCTCAAGGATTTGTATAGTACCATATACATTTCTGCCAGCTGGCTTTAACATTTTTGAAGAATGCTTTCATTAAAAACAATGGAATCACAAAGAACAAATAAATAAAAGGTGGCAAAATAACAATTTTGATCAAGTTGCATCTACCTATAGCCCCAATTGGAGTAGATCCCATTTCCTAAACACAGCTAAGGATTCTTGCAACAGTATACCGTAGTTGGGACTCACCATATGCCAGATAGAAGAAGTATTCCAGACCCTTAGGTATTTAGCAGTTTTGACATATCAAGAGTCAGAGAGTTCTGGCCTAAAGCTTGTAATAACTTGAGATTTTACCACATACAGCTTATAACCGGTGCTTTCAATATTAAGTAGGGCTTTAGATGGGGCAAAATCAAAATGGCAATGTCATCAGCATATGCAAGGCACAGAACGTATCAAGCTTCAATAGGGGAATACAGTCTGCTTTTTTAAACTCTTGAATGTAAAGTTCTAAGTATAAAGAGAAGAGAATGGGAGACAGAGGGTAACCCTGTCTAGTGTCCCTATTAATACTAACCTTTTCATACATGCTCTCCATACACACAATTTGGGCCATTAGTGAGCAATAAAAAGATTAATACCGGCTACAAAGTTTTTGCCCAACCCCATCTGGACCATAACAGACCACAGAAAATTCTAGGAGACCTTGTTGAATGCTTTTTTACATTCAGCAGGATCATCCGACAGGCATACACTTTTCCTCTGCAAACTCCAAGGCAGATATAACTTGATTAATATGAGCAGAAGTGTCACATGCAGGGATAAACCTATGCTGCACAGGATCGTCCAGAGAAGAAATGACAGATAAGAGCCAATTAATGAGGACACAGGTATATATCATGGCATCTGTTTTCATTCATGACATGGGTCAACAATACGAGCCGCAGATAAGGGGCACTTTAACTTTTAAAAATAAAACACACCAATATGTGTCTCCCAACAAGATGCAGGTACAGCAGATAGGAAGGAAGGAGAGTTAAGTAGCTCCACAAAATTAGGGATGATTATATAAGAGAAGACCCCATAAAACTCAGTCAGAATGGAGTCTGGACCAGATGCTTTCCCAGAATAGAGCTTTCCTAGTCTCAGGTATCATAATTGGTGAACTCAAGACTGCCAGCTGGGTGGCTGTCGTCATTGGCAGATTCATACCCTTCACATACTCAGTTACTCCCTCTAGAAATCTGTGTGTCCTTCAAATATAAAGCCATTTAGAATTCATGAAAAGCGGCCAGAATCTTCTTGGTACCCAACACAACCTGGCCCAAAGGGCTCCTGATACGAGATATGACATTCTTGGAATAACGATCACCGAGCCACTGAGCAAGCATACACCCCATTCCATTTCTTCACTAGTCCCAAAACAATATGCCTGTATAGACCATCATTTATGATAAGCCCTAACCCAGATCCTTTTCTGAATCATCCTTATGGACATTAGCTGTTCAAATATCAGCTCTGCATTGTAAGCCCTTTTGGTTGCCCAGACAGTTAGAATACTCCAGTTCCAGCTTCAAAAACTTAGTCTGAAGTCGGAATCAACGGTTTTCTGGTACTGTTCTGCTTAATAGTATAGCTAAGAATCTTTCCCTGAATCGTAGCTTTCAGCGAACCCGATACTATAGTAGTTTGAGCCGACTTGTTATTGAAAATAAATTATTCTTTCAAAGGTAGTGTGTTAGAAATGGGGGTCTCTAGGTGGCAGTGGTATGCACCCTGTTCAAGTAGGGACCCTTCTTTCTAGTCAGGGTAAGGGGGTTATATAGCTAAGATGACACTGCATACCCTCTTGATAGCTTGGCAGGAGCAGTCAGGCCTATCTCTGAGGCAATGTGTAAAGCATTTGTACATAACACACACAATAACACAGTGAAAACACTACAAATGGACATCACACCAGTTTTGAAAAATAAAGTATCCTTTTCTAAATCAAACAAGACCAAAACAACAAAAATCCAACATACACAACTAAAAATATGGCTGTTTAAAGGTTTAAGCAATTCTGTCCATGGATTTCTATGGATGTGTGATTTCTACCTCAAATTTGTCAAAATCCATGAGACAAAACAGCCACAGAGGAGGGAGGCGATGCAACAGTTCTGCCTCACGCAGAATTGATGCATCAAGTCCGGACTGTAGGGGGAAGTGATGTGTCGATTCCAAGATGGTTCCAGTCTGCGGGTGATGAGGCGAGAAAGCTTTGTGCATAGGTATGATGTGTTGCACACCAGAGATGATCTGCCACTTTGCAAGGCTTTGCATTGTCCGACGTTGGTGCTGGAGGCTGCATGGCGAGGCTTTGCATCATTCAGCGTTAATTCTTAGGCCGTGTCAGCTGGGTGGCGTGACACGCAAGAATTCATGTCATTGGTTCCGAGAGGCCTTGCAAGGCTTTGTGTTGCTTTGCGCTGGTGCTTTCAGAGATCAGCTGCAAAGCTCACTTCTGAGGCCCTTTTACTGGAGCGAGGCAATTCAGGCAAGTGAAGGACTCACAGATGGCAGAGTCCAACAGCATCAGCGGATTTCCAGGAAATCTTTTGTGTCCCTAAGACTTCTTAACAGAAAGGCAAGCACAAACAACCCCTTTGAGAAACTTCACAAGCAGGATACAAAGCAAAGTCCAGTCCTTTTCCTCTTCAAAGCAGAAGCAGCAACTGCAGGCAAACCCAGTGAAGCAGCACACAGCAAAGGGCCAGTACTTCTTCTCACAGCTCTTCAGCTCTTCTCCTTGGCAGAGGCTCCTCTTGATCCAGAAGTATTCTAAATTCCTGGGGTCAGAGCCCCAATACTTATACTACCTTTTCCTTTGAAGTCAGCACAAAGAAAAGTCTCTCTTGCACACAAGAACCAGTCCTGTCCTGGCCGGGCACACTACAGGAGATGGAGACAGCATTGTGTAGGGCAGCCACTGCCTATTCAGGTGTTAGTGACAACTCCTCCCTCCACTCTAGCCCGGGGTGGCTCATCAGTATATGCAGGGAATACCTCATTCCCCTTTATGTGAGTGTCTGGAGTGAATGCACAGACAAGCCCGTATCAATCAAAAAACCAGATGTTAATTCCACGGGCAGGCAGGGGCACGGGATGGTTAAACAAGAAAATGACCTCTTTCTAAAAGGGGAATTTTCAAACACACAATTTAAACACCATCTGTACTAAAAGATGTGCTATTAAATTTTGAGCTCAGGGAGCCCAATCTCCACATTTCTAGCTGTTCCCAATTGAAAGTTACACTTGTAAATGGTTACAAGGCAGCTTCAATGATAGTGTGAGAGCTAGTCCTTTCAATAGTGAAAAATGAAATTGGCAGTGTTTCACTATCAGGACATTTAAAACACACCAGCACATGTCCTACCTTTCACATACACTACGCCCTGCCGCAGCCGCGGCCCGTGGAGGGAGTTCCGTGGGGCAGAGAGGCGGGGGAGGGGCAGGGTGGGGGGTACTAAAAACCGGAATATGGATAATTGGAGGTAATTAAATATTTAAATAAATAAAACGAATTTCGTAGCGCGTGCTGCATTCCAAAATGCAATGCAGCGCGTGCTACGAAATTCGTTTTATTTATTTAATTGTTTACTTACCTCCAACTATCCATATTCCAGTTTTTAGTACCCCCCACCCTGCCCCTCCCACGCCCCGCCTCTCTGCCCCACTGAACTCCCTCCACGGGCCACAGCTGCCCTGCCAATGGGGCTACCATGGGCCTACCTTAGAGATGACTTACAAGGAAAAAAGGGAAGGTTGGGGCCTGACAAGTGGGTGCACTTGCCAAGTCAACATGGCAGGTAAAAACTGCACATGCAGACACTGCATTGGAAGGTCTGAGACAAATTTGAAAGGCTACTAGCATGGTTGGCACAATCTTTGCTGCAGAACCACTAGTAGCATTTGATTTAGAGGCCCTGGGCACACAAAGTGCACTTTACTAGGGACTTACCAGTAAATCAAATATGCCAATCATGGATAACCAATCAGAATCACAGTTACACAAGGAGCATATGCATTTTAACACTGATTAGTTGTGGTAAAGTGCCCAGAGTCCTAAAGCCAACAAAAGGGGTTCAGAAAAATAGAAGGCAAAAGGCAATACGTGTGGGGATAAACCTAAAAAAGGGCCAGGTCCAACAAAGGGTCATAGTTAGGCCTGGGCGGTAAATTCTGTTCCGCTCGCGGAATTTGCGGAATTTGGGTAATTTCTCGTTCCGTGGATAACGCGGAGAACGCGGAATTGCCCAAAATTCCTCGATCCGCAGCTTTGCAGAATTTTTTGCTTGTACGTGCTTTCAAAATGCGTGTTCGCAAGATATTTCTCCCCGAGCATGCAAACAGCGTTCGTGAACAGGAAAAAAGTATCACGAACTGGCGGAACAAGTAATTCTGCGTGTTCGCGGAACGATGCGTGCTTGCAGAGATTTTTTACCATTTTGCAGAGCTTTGCGTAGCTCGACTACGCAAATTCCGCCCACCCCTAGTCATATTGTTAATATAAGCCACATCCCTCAGTAGTTTGCAGTCAAATGACCTCCGGGAGGGCATGGCCTCTGCCGGTACAGGATTGTATCTAAAGAACAATGAAAGAACACCATGATCTGAAAAAATCTGCGGGTGTCGCCTAATCCTTAGAGCAGTAGTAATAGAGTGACTAACTCGAATCATGTCTATTTATGAAATAATATCATGCGGGGCAGAATAAAATATAAAGCCTGACTCTAGTCCTCGACAAGCCAGCCACGGGTCTTGAAGAGCATGAGTCCATAACATGATTAAGAGCTGACTGTGAATGCCTCATTTACCTAAAATATAACTCTATCCAAGACGTAGATTATAATATTCCAAGTGTCAAATTAACATCTGCACAGATTATAATCAGGTCCTTCCATTGACTCAATTCTAAAAGTGAAAGTTCAAAATTAAGTGGTCATCTGTACTTGGAGCATACAGCCAGCAAATAGAAAGCCAAAAATTGGCTTTCACAATATGAGCAAAAATTAGCCAGCTTTTCCCTTTGACATTATTCATTTAGTCACCGACCACTCACTACTAATAGCAAGTAATCCAACCTCCTTCTGTGACCCTTCACAGACAGAGACTGTGAGTATCTTATAGACCAGATTGTCCAATTTCTTAGCCTACCATAAACTTTTTTTTTTGATTTCAAAAGAATTTATTATTTTAAGGGAGTAAAAACAAGCATAGAATACAATCAAGAATGATACAAATGATATCAGCTAAAAGACATTCAACCTGGTAAAATGAAAGTTAAAACTGAAAAACACCTTACAAAGTTCATTAATTTGGAAGTATCAGAGGAATGCATTGAATAAGGAAGAATCAATGGATAATCAGGAGTCGTATTTATCAAAAGTATCATCATCATATATTAACTTAGGGATGAAGGGAAAGAAAGGAAAGAAAGCAAAGATAGAAAAAGAAAGAAGAAAGCAGAAAGACAAGATGAGAAAAGAGAGAAGGATTTCCAAAGGATTCACCCAACAACAACACCATCATTAACCAGGCACATCAAACGGGTATTGAGCCACCAAACCCTCTGAGGCTCTTTGCATATACGTATCTAGAGTCAGCCACACATCATTAGATATAGACGGAGAAAGGTGAGCATGATCAACTGACGTATGAGCACTACGCAGAAAAGAAACCCATGCCCACCAAGTATGATAAGAGACTGAAGAAAAAGATTTCCACTCCATGAGAATTACCTTGACTGCTATAGATAGTAAAAGATCCAATAATTGTAATTCCATGGCATCTAAGGGCAACGGGACCGAGGCAGCCAACGGACCAAGAAGAATTAGTGGAAAAGAGAGTTGAAACTGAATATCAAAGATAAGCATGAGATGTTTGTGAACTAGACCCCAAAATGGTTGGAGAAGAGAGCAGTCAAAGAACATATGTTGGAAATCACCAGGTGCTAGCCCACAACTCCAACATCGATCATCGTCCTTGAGATTTAGCGCGTGTAAACGAGTGGGAGTCCAGTGAAGAAGATTAATAGAGAAAAACTTAGATTGCATTAGTGAGGGGGCGATTTTGTTACGAAGAGAAAGCTTACCAATATCTTGCCATGTGTCTGAAGAGATATGATCGGTAACACTATGATCAAAATGATGTAGCCATTTTTGCTGTGCAACAGTTTGGGTAGGAAGTGACGAGGACGACAAAAATGTATAAATCTTAGATGCAACATGACCAGACTTAATCCATAAGTGAAGAAGCATAATCATAGGGGAAGAAGGCTGAAGCTGTAATCTAGCAAGTGCTACTTTTATCTTAAGAAAAGTGTAAAAATCTATATTAGATAAAGAAAATTGCTGGGCCAGGGTAGAGAAAGGAAGAGGTTCATTTTGGGAACCATACAAATGTTTAACAAGCGAGATACCTTTCCCCGACCAATAAGACATCAATTCCGGATCAATATTAATCTTAATTTTGGAATTGCGCCAAATGGATGACCATCTAGTTTTATGCAACGGAATCGCCACTCTCATATCAATTTTACGAATTGCAGCAACAGTATCCAAAATAATAGATCTAGAAAATGGAATGAAAAGAGTATTTGTGGTTAAGAAAGAGGCAGTTGGAAGAGGATAGGCCAATTCCTGTTCTATTAGCAACCAAGCTGGAACATGCATAAGGGGAGGGGAAAACCAGAGCGCACCTTGAGAGGCTAGAAAAGCAGATTGATATTTCCCCCAATCAGGAAGATTACATCCCCCCAACTCATAAGGTTTCCTCAAGAATTTATAGGCAATTCTAGCCCTTTTATTATTCCATAAGAATTTGGAAGTAATTAAATCAAGATCATGAAAGAAGGCATCAGAGAGCTTGACTGGAAGCATAGAAGAGACAAAATTAATAATAGGTGTTATCATCATTTTAAGAGTTTGGAGCCGACCCCACCAGGAGATATGCTTCGGAGACCAATTTTCTAAAAGATGCCGCACTTTAAGAATAGTTTGAGATTCATTATAAGTAACCGTCGCATAGAGGGTGGAACAAAAATAAATACCCAGATACTTTAGTTGCTTAGATTGCCACTTAAAACCCGCCAAACCCATATGAGAGGAGAAGCAGTAAGCATTTAAGGGGAACATTTCTGTCTTATCTCTGTTCAGTGTATAACCTGAAACCTTTGAGAAGGTGGAAATGATCTCAGAAATAGCCGGGATGGCACGCACAACATCATCTGAAAAAATGAGAACGTCATCGGCATAGGCAGCTACTTTTAACTGATGGGAACCAAAAGAAAATCCCATAATGTCTGGATGTACGTCAATCAGTCGGAGAAGAGGATCAATGGACAACAAAAATAAAAGAGGAGACAAAGGACACCCTTGTCTAGTACCCTGGCAAAGGTGAAAAAAAGACGAGGTAGCCCCATTCACTCTTATATTAGCCCTAGGTCGGGAGTAAAGAGACATAACCATACGGATAAAGGAATCACCAAGATTATGTGCACATAAAACAGCTCGTAAAAAAGGCCAGGAAACCTTATCAAAGGCCTTTTCAGCATCAAGGGCCAAGGCCGCCGCCGGAAGATTGGATCGCTTAGCAGCACCTAGAATATGACAAAAAGTACGGATATTATCACGCGCAAGACGACCCTTTACAAAACCTGTCTGGGAAGGATGAACCAATTGAGGGATAAAGGATTCTAATCGTCTAGCTAAGATTTTAGCAAAAATCTTAGCCTCCATGTTAAGCAGGGAAATGGGACGAAAATTCTTGGGGTCTGAATGATCCTTTCCTTCTTTGGGGATTACTACAATAGTAGCATCAGCAGCAGAGCCAGA
Organism: Triturus cristatus; assembly: GCF_964204655.1. NCBI lineage: Eukaryota > Metazoa > Chordata > Amphibia > Caudata > Salamandridae > Triturus > Triturus cristatus. The sequence continues at coordinate 628,006,411 of NC_140589.1, read as the reverse complement.
CAAAGAACCATCTTTGACAAACGCATCAAAGACCGATTGAAGTTTCGGAACAATCACAGATAAGAAGGTCTTATAAAACAAAATAGGGTACCCATCAGGGCCCGGAGCCTTACCGGAACGAGTGGCTTTTATTGCGGAAGTAATTTCATCAGAGGTAATCGGGGCATTTAATGAATTATTATCATCCTCCGGTATAGCTTTCAACGGTACTGTCTTCAAAAACTCCTGGCACTGTTCAAAAGACGCCTGCATAGAGGGGGTATATAAATTATTATAGAAATCGCGAAAGACCTCAAGAATTTCTTCAGTCTGAAATTTTCTCTTACCAAGATGGTCAGTAATAGAAGAGATTTGGGAGGATTTATTAGAAGATTCCTGAAACTTTAATGTAGCTGCAAGAGTCTTGCCCGCACGATTTTTTAAGAGCAGCCTCTTAGATTTCTGAGCCTGAAAACCAATATGCGCTCTCTTAGTGACAATAGTATTATACGCATATTTTAAGTTCTTAATAGATTGTAAGCATGACCTATCCTTAGACTGTCGAAAAAGATCTTCCTGGCATTTAATCTCATCCGCTAAATCCGTGAGTTCTTTTTTAATGGCAGCGTTTCTCCTGGACATACACTTAATGACCTGACCACGAAAAGTGCATTTAAAAGAGTCCCAGAGAACAACAGGAGAGCTTACTGAACCAACATTCTCACGGAAAAACGTCTCAATATCATTAGAAAACTCTCGAACTTGGGAAACATCATGTAAAATTTCCGTGTTTAGTCTCCAAGATCTAGACCTTACCCGAGGGGCAAAAGACATAAGTGTGAAAGTTACCGCGGCATGATCTGAAACTAAAATGGGGTGAATAAGCGGAGATGAGGAAGCTTGAACAAGAGAAGAGTGAACCAGAAGGTAGTCAATACGTGAGAAGGACGAATGAGGGGAGGAAAAAAAGGAGAAATCACTGCCAGTGGGATTGTGAAGACGCCAAACATCCTGAAGATGGGTCAGAGAACACATATTAATCAATTGTTTATGTGCTTGAGGGGGACGAAAGTTAAAGGCAGAATTCCTATCCAAAATAGGGTCCATTGGTAAATTAAAGTCACCACCAACAATAAGATTGCCAGAATGAGGTGTGTCATTTAGCTTTTTGGTGATCGTTTTCCAAAAAGCCGGATCATCCTTGTTAGGGGCATAGATGTTCATGACAAAGAGAACAGCATTACCATCGGACACCTTAGATAGTAACCAGCGTCCCTCTGTATCCTGTTCAGAGGAAACGATAGACAGACCAGAATGTTTAGAAACTAAAGTGATTACTCCATTCCTTTTACCACTAGCATCCGAACAAGCAACATCAGAAACCCACTCTTTCTTCAGAAATAACGCCTCCCTAACAGAAACCTTTGTCTCCTGAAAAAGGACGAGATCCGAAGAAAGAGATTTGCAATAATCTAGAATCTTCGACCTTTTAACTGGATGATTTAGCCCTTTGACATTAAGGGAGAGTACATTCAATCCAGACATAGATCTAATAGCAGAAGAAAAAGATATTGCACAAATGATATATGAACTACAGCCTCCAAGAGACCTCGCCTCCAGACACTAGACATCAACACAACACCGGGAGAATCCCAGGAGGAAATCCAAAGAGAGAAGGAAAAAAGAGAGAAAGAAGAAAGGAAGAGGATAGACAGAAAGAGGGAGAGAAGGGCCAACAAGGAAGGTCTGAAAAAGACCGAATTCATACAAGGGGGGACATGGGAATGAGCAAAGAGCCCAACATGAGGAATAGAAACTATCAGCATAAATAGCCCCAAAACAGAACAGAACAGATTATGCGTTATTATAAAAGAAGAACTGTCTAAAGGATATGAACAAGAATCAATTATCGTTCTGGAAACAGTACATCATATAAATCTATACAGGCGACATGATAATCAAATTTGAGAGAGAGGAAACACCTAAACAGGATCATAAAAAGTGTAAAAAGCAAAAAGAGAGAAAAAACAGATGTAAACAGTAATAGCTGATACAAAAAAAGAAAGAGCAATAATAAATAAAGTACTAAATAATACAGTCAGAAGAAAGTAAGTGAAACACAGGGGAGAGCGGCATATAGTAACAGACTAATGTATCAAACAATAAAGTCTTATGATAGATACATAATATAAATGAGATTATCCATAAAAATGCAAAATCTATAAATAAGCTAACAGATAACTGTCCACAAAAACATATTTCTCGTTGCACTCCATATAACTGAGAGAGGTGAGAATATCTTAAATATAGGAACATGGAAGAGAAGAAACATAGGCCTATCAATTACAAAACAGCTAAAAAATTCCGACCTATTCGAGAAAGACACTTAATAATAATAACGATACAAACCAATAAATGCTATAATAGTGACATAGAGCTAAACACAAAACTCTAACTATAGCAATTAATAAGCAACAAATACTCATCCATGAATCAAATATGTAATCAATACATTAATAAACACTAACGTACTCCACAAATATGAGACAACCACAGACGATGAAAATCATGCACATAACCAAAACAATAGAAGATAAGAACTCATACACTAGGATAAGAAACGGACCGGGAGCTAATATGCGGAAAGACAATTTGGGAAGGAAAAGAGTAAAAAGGATGGCACCCGCGCAAAAGTGACGTTAAACCAACACGAAACAATACCCCAAAATCTTGAAAGGGTCATACAATAGAACTAACAACAAAAAAAGACCAATGCACCATACCGATATGGAGGGACCACCAACAGCCGACAAGAGCACAACAAAAACAATGGACACTAAGACCACCGTGCAGGACTAAGAGAGACTAAGCTCAATAATACTGGCAAAGAAAAAACACATAGCAGTATGCATAAGCGCCTCAGGTGCCAGCAGAACCAGGATCAAGCGAGGCCTCCATTTGAAGTTCCATCTGAAGCTCCATCTGATTATCCAAAAACGAGACCAAGTCAGCAGGTTCATCGAAGATTCTAGAGCGACCTTTGAAAGTAATGCGGAATTTTGAGGGGCCAGCAAAAGAAAAGGGGATATTCATCTCCGTTAGACGCTTCCGCAAATTAAGAAAACCCTTCCTTCTTATGACCGTGTCTCTGGCAAAGTCCTGAGAGATTGAGATGCGATGACCATTCCACGAAACAACTCTAACCTTCCGCATATGAGCTAGAATTTGTTCTGTATGCTGATGACGCAGTGGCTTAAAAATTATCGCCCTAGGTTGCGTAGCAGACTTAGAACGAAAAGTGGGAACACGATGTGCACGTTCCAGCTCAAAATCTCTTTGGAAGGAAATTTGCAATGTAGAAGGAATCCATTGATAGAGGAAATCAATCATAGAAGACGCATCCTTCTCAACATCTTCAGGAAGCCCAAAAATGCGCAGGTTAGATCTGCGGTTACGATCTTCTTGCTCAGTGAGATCCTTCCGCAAAGCAACCATTGATCGCTCAAGTTGTGAGAGAGATCTGGACTGCTTTTGCATGGAATCCTCTGCGCCACTAATACGTGCTTCCGTGTCCGAAACACGAAGAGACAAGGCCTTGAAATCATTCCTGATAGCTAACACTTCCACTTGCAATAAATCTGTGTTGGTCTTGGTAGACTGCGCAATTTCATAGACCTCATTAAGGCGCGTCAGGATAGTCTCAAGAGTGGGACTAGGGTCTTTTTGCGGAGATTCAGGTGTAGGAGATAGCTGTTTGGCCCTTTTAAGAGACGCTTTAGATTCCTTTGCGTCTTTAGCATTTGAAGACGGGCCCATATTCGCGGCCATAGAGCACACCACCTCAGCAGGAGTACAGAACACCACTCCAGACAAATTACGAGAAGGGAATGCCAAGTGAGGAAGGAAAACCTCAATATGTCAAAAGGGAACGAGCAAAAATGGATAGCGCACTCTTAGCAAGAGAGCAGAGAAATACTAAAGGTAGATTCCAGGGACAGGGAAGGGAACCACCTCACAAAAATATCCCACCTTGCAGGTATCAAAAGGGGTCCTACCAGTCAGGGATGACCCAAAGGCCGGAAGGCATTAGTCAAAGAAACCCCACTAAATGTCCTTGACGGAGTTCCTGACAGACGATATCTTAGCAAAAAACGCAAAGATGAAACAAAAATAGGCAGTAAGGCAGCAGGCAGAGAAGAAAAAGCAATATGAGTTGAGGAAGTAAAAAAAAAAACGTCACCAGTATCTGTTTAACTGCATTCCTGGCCCTTCTGTGGCAATGTCAACATCGCGCTGAGGAGAAAGCTCTCACCGCACCTGAAGAGACAAAATGGCGGCCGCTCGCGAAACCACCGAGCGCCGTCAAACAGGAACCAAAGTGCGAGTTCCAGCAGCCTCAGAAAGCAGGAAACCCTCTCCCAGACATCCGTGACATGTTCTTATCCATGCGGCCGATATCCGCGATGACCGGGGCCGCCGAAAACAACCGCTATTCCTCCGTGGGCTCCAGCTCAGCACGGAGCTCAAACGCAAACCGCCATATCGTCGCGGCGCGCAAGCCACGCCCCCCTAGCCTACCATAAACTTAAGTGAGTCTACTGTAAACACAGAAGCTGCTGTTTGAGTGTAATTAAGTCTTGCTTAACATATTTAAGCTGAGCTTCAGTTGTCAAACCATTCACTTTCCAACTAAGAATATGGAAACTCTGGCCACTTGAGCACCTGTTCTCCGCCATTGCAAGAAATCAGATTTCAGCGTATGAAAAAATTGTTTACCAACAACATTTGATACTTTGCCTGTTTTCTAATGTTTGCAACTTCCAAGTTAAACTTAGCTGAATGTAAAAAGTCTCCCCCCCCAGAAGATGCTACCATCTGACCATAACCACCACTCACCAGACCTCCCCAACAGGAACTTTCTCGAAAACTCAAACCTGCCCCAATTTCCCAGGGGAAATAAGGATCTCTTCCCCCCTGTCCACTTCTAACCCAACCCAGCGGATAGAAAAATCAATAAAATTACTTACCTGGCTGCCGGCCGACGCCTCTGTTGAGCTCTGTCTTCTTCTATTCCTGCCGGAAGCAGGAAGCACTCACAGGCTCCCTTAAGCCAATCACAATGCTGCTGTCACTATGACAGCAGAGTCATAATAGGTCTGAGCACTGTGGTTCAGCGCTCAGACAGGGGCTATGAGCCTGTGCATGTTTTCCACCCAGGCTGCGCAATACAGCTGGTGGAGAACATGCAAAGTGCACAAGTCTGTTTGGCCGGCCCAAAACGGCTGGCCAAACCGTCTTGCGTACTTGTGCCCCAACCACTCCTCCCCTGCTGGCTGTGACTACAGCCTAGCCTCACCCCACAAACCTCCCACAGGATGGAAAAATAAAATGATAATAACGTTGCGTAATTATAATTTTATTTTTCCTTTTTCTGGGGCAATGCTCCTCCACCTTCGCAGAGGAGCCGCCGCTGATTGCACACTGGATGGGCAGTGCTTAAACTGCTAGTTCAACTTTGCAATTTATAACCAATGGCAAAGCTACCACTCCCTTAAACCCATGTGTAAGTCTCCCCCAAGGAAGATCTATGGAGCTCCATGATAGAGAGCTATATATTAAGTAGGACTTATATGTTTCTTATGACTTAACCGCAACACTTCAAAATTATTGTTTTGCTGGGGAAAAGTTAGCAGCCCCATTGGCTAGCACAGGGTCACCCGTTGACATCCCAACCCAACCTGGCTAACTTCTGAATGGGACTACCTAACTGGGTACTGTAAGGTATCAAATTAATCATGGCATTAAACACAACCTGATGCCCAAATCGAATTTAATGTCACCATTAATGTTCTGTAACATTCAGAAAGTTGGCACTCTGTGCCCAGCCAGTCCAGTGACACACAGACAGCGTTCTGCCCATCAGGGAAGACATGTGATTGACCTCCAGGCTTTGGAACAAAGACATATGCCGCAGAGTAAAGTGTGACATCTTCTCCCAACGCAGGTGTGAGCCCAAAAGGCAATCTTCAAAGAGGGAGCCATCTTTGAAGGGCTGCTGGTGACAACACTCCAGAGTGGACTGCTTTTTGTTCATGTGGACAAGTTGGAGACAGGTACAGAGAGGGAAAACATGTCTCCAAATAGGATTTCCCTTGGGTATGTAGCCCTTAGGAAGCCACACCTTTAGGGTGGGCTATCAAGCGCCAGATGACCGAAAAGGGGTCCCAAAATTATGAGATTGGCTAGAATAGTGTACTTTGGGATAGCCAGATGCCACACATTGCAGGAAACACGTCACCCGAAGAGAGGGGACCCAATAGCCCATTGGCTAATAACTGTGTGGTCCCCTCAGGGCACTCTCCTGGGATAAATATGGCACCCCTGGCACAAAGAGAGGCTGCACCATCAGAAGAACTGCACCTGCTGCACTTTGGGCTTGTAAAGTTTTAACTGTGCCTGCAACTACTGACCCAGGAAAAAGTTTGTTCCCGTACCCAGACCAAAGCAATGACTCCAAGGATCAGTCTATTGATCCCCTGGCACCAGCTCCAGGGACACAAGAGCTGAAAAATCTGAAACCGGTAAGTTGGTAGCCACCACAGACATTTTACCACTACCTGCCTCCAGGCACACAAAGTGACCAATCTCCACAGCCAAAAGTTGCATCCAAGTCTGCTGGACCCAGAAGAGCTGTCAGAGTCTGAATTCATCACCCAAGACAGACAGTAGCCCCGGCTAAAAGATTTGTCCCTAACCACGGTGCAAGCAGCTCAGTAGCCTAGCATCAGCTGGCCAGCTACTGCAACCAAGAGGACTTTGTGGACCCTGACATCTGTGTCCAAAGTCACCCCATACCACTTGTGGACCGAGGACCTACCCCAGAAGCACCACCATTGACCGTGTCTCAACCGCATCATCCTTCAACATCTTTTCTCCTGTATCCTCAGCATCAGGACCACTCTATGACAGTCTATGGCAGTTGTCCTGTAAAGTTTAGACCTTGATGCAAAATCGCTCTGGTGGCCAGGTAACTGTCCAAAGTATCCTCTCTGGCCCCCTAGACCTCCATCCTGTCGCAAGTGGTCGCCTAAGCCGTGCCGGAGTTTTCAAATGTTTACAAACTTTTTATTGACCATTGCTTGTTTGCGGTTGTATTTACAACTATTAATATCTTCAAAAAAATTATCTCTGGAACCCTCTGGTGTATTTTGACCATTAAGGACTCTAAATTGTCATTAAAAAACTATAGTATTTTTATAAATGGTTGTCATATTTCTTTTGTGTTGTGTGACTTTCCTATTTCATTTTTTGGCACTGTTTAATGCTTTACACTAAGTTCCTTTGTCGAGCCCTGCTGCTCGAAACCACAGCTACCCAGGGTTGAGCAAAGGTGATACAAATGAGCCTGACTTGAATCAAGACCATTTTTGCAAGTTTTTTTCACAACAAGGCCCCTCAGCCATGTCATATATACACCGAAATCGTCACAGTCACTGATATGAAAACCATTACCTAGCAAGCCCTAAACTCCAAACCACCTCCTGGTAGAGCCCGAGTGTACAAATATAGAAGGAAGAGAAAAAGAAAGAAGAATAAAAATCCATAATTAGCCATAAATAATGCAATTTAGGCATGTTCATTAGCAAAACCGTCCATAAAGTCAGGGAGTTTTATTTAAGAAAATCCGAAACTGCCTTTCACTTATTACTATATATTGCTCGTGACTCAGGTTTTCAGGTCTTGGACTTTCACAGTATCCTGACAAAATATGTTTGTCCCTGATGAGAGAGTCTGAGAGTGGCAGGCTTCAAAAAAATAAAGCCAGAGGTCCCCAGGTTAATGAAAGCAGGTATCAGTTCTCGAGGTTTTCATCTGTGTTCCACTGTCTTGTGACAGAAATCTCAATGTACAAAGAACTCCAACCCACATGACTTGATAGGACTTTGAGGGCGAGCATGCTGGTACATCATGAAGAGAAATATAATTGCCTACGTTGATCAAGGTTGCCCGGGGGTATTGCGACGCTCTCCCCTTAGTTGGTTTTTGGAAGGGAAATCAGTGCACCCTTTGCACCGCACTGTCAGTGTCCCAATCATTAAGTAGTGGGAATGCTTGTCTGAATAAGTGGACTATATTCTGTCTGGCGTCCTCGCCCTTCTTTCGTTCTGGTATACCGAACAGTTGTAGGTCGGTACAACGCTGGTAAATATATCGCTTGCATTTTCCTCGCATTTTTTAGCACGCATGTTTTTACCGCAATTATGCATTTACATCGCATTCCAATACCACACATTGTTTTTATATTTAAAAACAATGGGGCATATTATCAAGAAACGGCGTTAAAATTATCGCCACTTTAGCGGCGGAAAACTGCCGCTAAAGCGGCGATAATGGGCTTGATAATATGCCCATGAGAATTCCAATAGAAGCCCGTGTTCTGGTGTCAACATGAGCTTCTCTTGGAATTCTCACGGGCATATTATCAAGCCCATTATCGCCGATTTAGCGGCAGTTTTCTGGCGCTAAAGCGGAGATAATTTTAACGTCGTGCTTGATAATATGCCCCAATGTATTTGTGGGGGGAGACCCCCGGACTTACCTTAAACTTGTGGTATTCGTATGGGATGTAAATGCATAATCGCGGAAAAAAAATGTGTGCTAAAAAAATGCGAGGCAAATGGATGCGATGTATACACCTTGTTGCAAAGGCTGTTTCCCATGCCGAACACCTGTAGATTAGTGTGACCCATACGATTTTCAATGCCTTCCATCTTATTCACAATGCTCTTGAGCTTTATATCATGCTCCCTTACCTGTCCCTGGGTACTGCTTGCAATTGAGTTGAGCGGTTTTTCAGTGTGCCCTGAAGTATATCAATGTGCTTTGACATTTTGTGTAGGACCACTTGAGTCTTAAAATGTGTGATTTTTCAGGAGAGTGAGTCCTTTTTATTTTCCTACCTATGAATCTGCTGCAGCTCATGCATGGAAGACAGAGTGGGTGAGTGGGGAGAGTTACTTTGAGTGAGTTTGGCTTTCCCAGTGGTTTCTATGTCGAGTTCATGTATCGCAGTAACAGTAGCTGCAGTGTCCCCAGGCACCTGGGTCTTGCTCGTAGAACTGATTCAGATCAAACCCTGCCCTAGGAGCCTTCATGGGTGTCAGTCTTGGACTATCAAAGTACCAAAGAAGGAAATCTGTAATATCATCATTTTTTTTTTTTTTTTTTTTGTCCTCATATATGCCACCAAGGTTCTATATATGCAATCGATCGGCTTACAAGCAATATGCTGACACAGTTCATACCAACTGGGAGGGATAGTCGTGGAGCCGGGCCTCGTCCCACAGCAATAAAGCTTGACAAACCAGCGAACGCCATACCATAACCTCAGAAATTCAGGCCGGGTGATACCCAATGCCGAAAAGGGATCAGAGCACCGCTTATGCCAAGCGGTGGGATAGATGGCTTAATCATTGGACCTGGGAAAAAAAAAAAACCCAGAGTCTCACTGATCCCATTTGAGAAGGTGCCAAAATGATCTTTTGTCTGGGTTCCCGGCTCCTGTCAAATCAAGCTTAGAAACATGCAGGGCAGAGGCGTTGATAGAGGGAGGTAGAGGATCCTTCCACTTTCTGCATATCTCCCTTCTAGCCAGTAGTATAGCGTAGAATACTAGCTTCTTCGCCCGGTTAGAGATCCCCTCTAAGATTCCGAAAATCACCAACTGGGGATGAGCAGTTATTTTGGAGTCTATTGAAGACGACAGGATCTTACAGATGGCTTCCCAAAATTGAGACAGAAGGGGGCATTCATAAAACATGTGGATGTCAGAGGCTGCTAGGAGACCACATCTAGCACACACAACTATATTCCCCTGAGTAAATTTAGAAAGTCGAAGGGGGGAATAATATGCTCTGTGGATAGTAAAGATGTGGTTCCTACGCAACCACGCCGGTTTCACCACATCCCACAGCAGTCTACAAGATGTTCTCCATACCTCATGCAAATCAATATTACTTATGTCCTCCCCCCAGAGTTCATGTGGAAGCTTAAATACACCGTCCATCTCATCCAAAATCAAATTGTACCAGGACGAGATCTCCTTCTTAGCAGGGGGTCTATCAATTAACAGAGTTATAAGGGTACTGTAACCACCTACTGGGAATTTATTTTTTCGAACGGGCTTTGCAGAATAGGAACGAGACCAGCTAGACATCTACAGATATTTTAGCCTAGCAAGGCCCGGGCCAATCTTTCTACTCAAACACTCCCAGGAGAGCAGTTCCCCCTCCACAAATAGGTCACCCCAGACCTCCAAACCCGCCTCTCTAATAGGTGCTGCAAGTGAGTCTCCCAACCAGGGTGGATAATCGGGGAGATCCCATAAGGGGGTTCTACTACTATAGTACCCTATATTAATGGATTTTGAAACCTGGGCCCAAGTCCTTGCCATTCCCAATAGAATTTTCAATTTAATTTTTTTAAAGAACTTGGGATCTCCGAATTTCAACAGAAACCCAGACTGGCTAACCCCCTCTCCCCTAAGCAGAGTGGTGTATAGAGTTCCCACCCCATACTCAAATGGTTTTTTTAGCAACACCCTAGCATGAGACAACTGAAACGCCCAGGCATAGACCTGGATGTCCGGGGCTGCCAGCCCCCCCTTTTCCCTGCGCCTTCTTAACTTTTTCCACGAGATTCTTGGAAGGTGTTTATTCCAGATAAAAGTGTTAATCTCGGCCTGAAAAGTTTTAATAAGGTTTGGATCGAAGTACAGAGGGATAGTATTGAAAAGAAAGGAAATATTTGGCAAGACAGCCATCTTAACTAAGTTAGCCCTTCCTAGTAACGACAAAGGAAGATGGGACCAAGACTGAAGCAATTTACGACAGTCCTTAGCTAATTTGGAAAAATTGATATTCACAATCTGATCTATATTTTCCACGATATCAAGGCCCAGGTATCTCAATTTATTTCCTGGCTGAAAACCCGAGATACAAAAGCTCTTATCCATACCCCAGGTCATCATCTCAGTTTTTGAAGCGTTGATCTCATACCCGGACACTATCCCAAATTCCGAGGCTACCTTAATTATTTCCGGGAGAGCCGTACGAGCATCAGAAGTGAAAATAAGGATATCATCAGCGTACAGGGCCACTTTCCTCTCCCAACCACTATACGCGAACGCCTTGATGTCGACATTGTCTCTTAAATTTTGAGCGAATGGTTCAACGTAAAGATCAAAAATAAGTGGGGAGAGTGGGCAGCCCTGTCGCGTACCCCTCAAGATGTTAAAGGGGTCAGACAAGATGCCATTAATCAGTACACAGGCACTTGGGTTCTGATACAATAGACTGATTGTCCGGCGAAACCCTGCCCCCACATTGAACTTAGCCAAGGCCTCCGACAGATACAACCAATTGACTCTGTCGAAGGCCTTCGTGGCGTCCAAGGTAAGAACCGCCAGGGGGAGGGACTCCAGAACTGCCAAATCGATAGCCCCTATTAAGTCGAAAGTTAGTTCATATAACTGTCGCCCCCTGACAAACCCTTTCTGATCCGGGTGCAAGATTTTGGGGGCAACAAGAGCTAGTCTATTGGCCAGAATTGAGGCAAAAATTTTGTAGTCAACATTTAATATGGAGATTGGCCTATAGGAACCACATGCAGTAGCCGGTTTCCCCGGTTTTAAGATTACCGTGATAGACGCGCTGTCCCATGATGTCGGGGGCCGACCTCCATCTAGCAAAATATCATTAAACAGTAGTACCAAGAAGGAGACCAGTTCCTGCTCCAGGACTTTATAAATTTCAGCCGGTAGGCCATCTGTACCCGACGCCTTCCCCTTTTTAGCATTATGTCTAGCCTTGGTGACTTCCTCCTCCGAGATTACACTATCCAACCTCTCACTTTGCTCATCGGAGAGTGCTGGAAGTGTGATCTTACTAAGCCAATCTTTAATTCTAGCCGGACTGATGTTCTTATCCTCACAGTAGATATTTTGAAAAAAATCTCTAAAGGCTGATCTAATATCTTCATCTCAGGAGAGTGGGGAGCCATTGACACTAATCGCCTCAATGTTATTACGAACTTGGTCTGTTTTGGATTTCCATGCCAATAGCTTCCCCGCTCCCTCTCCATACTGAAAATGTGCAAGCTTACTGGCCTCCCATCTTTCTTGTACCCGCTGATTTAAGACCGAAGCGAGGTGGCCTTTTAAAGAAATTAATCTTTCAGACAGAAGAGAGCGATCCTCTGATGTAATGGAATCAGCGTCTAGGTCTATCATCATTGACCACATCATGAACCACATGCTCCGCTTTATCCCCTGTTCCCAGCAAAGTTCTGTCAATGTTCCTCTCAGCTCAGCATTTATTTATTTCTTTTGTATCACCTTTCTTTCTTCACCCCTCACTGTCACCCTTAATCCCCTGTCTGTTCTCTCCTCTATTTTTCTCCCGTTCTCTGGCTCTTGTCACCTGTCTCCTGTCTCTGTCCGCCCTCTGGAGGTGTCCCCTTTCACACATGCATGTTTTTCGAAAGATCTCCTTTACCATGCCAATCTCTCTCCCAGTCCAATTTCTCTTCAGTCCTTCTGCCTGCATACTTCCCCCCTGACTCTTTTACCTTATATTGCTACTTTGGCTTATCCCACTATTTATTCGTGTTCCGATCTCTCCTAGCAACTGCTTTCTCTCTCCTTCCTTCTCTCATTATATTTTGTCTTTATTTCTCATTCTCTCTTTCTCCTTGTTTCTCTTAAATTGTCTTTATTCATTGACTAATTCCTTCTTTCCCTAACACTCTTTACTAGGATTTCTCTCTCTTTTTGCTTCCCACATCCACATCTCTTCCTATGTCCTATTCCTCTTGCATATACGTCTACATTACCAGTCTCACTTTTCTCTCTATCCTATTTTCCTTGTTCTTACTCTGACCGCCTACCAGGCATCTCTTGCCCAGCTTGTATCTCTAATGCTCACAGTTGCCACCATACTCATGCATCCCTTTTCCTACTGCCCTGTCTCTCTCCCACGCCTCATCTCTTCTTTTCTCCATCCTTCCTGCCGACCAAATTTCTCTACTGTTTACCCCTCTTTGCGTCTGTTTCCCCTTTACCCGTCTTTCTACTTTGCCACGTCTCTTTCCATCATTCAACTGCCTATCCCTCCTAGTTTATTTTCTATAACTCCTATCCCTCCAAAACGCAATGCCCTGTCTCCTCTTTTTCTCTCCCTTCTCTGTAGCTCTCTTTTGCAATGTATCTGTGTCCCAGTAGTTTCTTTCGCCATATCTCTTCATCTTGTAGTCTAGCTCTCTCGTGTTTCTCTCCTACTTTCTCTTTATCTCCCTACATGTATCCATCCTTTGATTATTATTTTCTCTCCTTTCAACAACCTGTCTCCTTCCCTATGTCACCTACCATTGCTTCTGTCTATTTTCTATCTCTCATCCTTTCCACATTCCACCTCTTTCTCTTTCCTGTGTTGCTTTTCTTCTCTCAGCTAGTCTCTGTCCTCTCTCCTCGACTCTCTCTCTCTCTTTCTTTCTCTTTCTATTAATACCCTGTCTCTCTTCACCGCCTCTCTGTTCCTCCCTTTCTCCAATCCTCCCTCTCTCCTGTCATCTGCACCATTGACAGGAGTGTGTTATACTACTATATTGACACGGTAAGTGGCATGGAGTTTTGAATAATAAAGCTATATGTACCTATACAAACTTACCTTGACAATATAGTGGTAGCCGATATCGGATATGCTATATTTTTGTAGATCAATATTCTAACCACAGAACAGTGACATTTAACCTGCAGGAGCTATGGAATTGCATTCTCAGAGCAAAAACTGAATCCAGACAAAGAAATTCAGGGCCAGATTTTCAAAGATTTTGCATCTGGTTTGAGTCACTTTTTTGATAAAGAGACCTGAAGCAACAGCCTTTGAGATATTTACCAAGCAACAGCTATGGCTATTTACATTAATTTGTAAAAAATGCAGAAAAACACAACACAATTTGCAGCCTTGCGTTACTTTGTGTCAATTAGGTATTACCTGGGTGGTGCATTGGCCTACCCGTGTATCCACTCATTCATTCCGATGGAAACCATTGTCTACAAAGACTTGTAGACATTGGTTTGCACCAAAAATGCTACGTCTGCTGAGGCTGGTGTAACGAGGAGAAATATCTTTAATTCTCCTCGTTGTTTCCTCTCTGCATGTGTGCTGGATTTTACAGCACACATACAAATTAATAATAGCCTCAAAGGATTGTTTACGTGCAAGATGATAACCATTCTTGCAGAAAAACACATCCTGACCTTAACGCAGATTCCTTCGCACTATGGCACTATGCATTGGTGCTAGGCAGCTACAAGTGTGCCAGCGCATAGAGGGAGCATAACTGTGACATTTCTTTAGCGACATGGTGCAGTTCTGTTTTCTCCCATTTATGCGTTGATGCAATACATTGCAGCAGCCTCACTTGGGGGCATATCAGCAAAAAACGGCTAGCGTGGATTTTTATCGCTGAGATAGCGTGCTATTAGCAACGCTTATCTTAAAAGCGATAAAAATCCTAGCACTAACTGCCTAACGTGAGATTATCGCTGGAAACCCAACGATAATCTCACAACATGTGGCATTAGATAGGGCCCTACAAATTTAGCCATGATATCCACCCTCCATAGGATATCATGGCTAAGTCAGTCCTGAAGCCGGCGTAAGGAAAGTAGCGATAACAGGGGTTATCGCTACTTTTCTTGCCGCTATACTTCATAGCGTGGGGCTTGATGATAGGAGAAATGTCGCTTAGCAACATTTCTCCTGTCATGTTAGGTCAGGAACGCCCACTTTGCATCTCATTAGAGATGCAAAGCTGGGCGTTAAGATATCGTGCACTAATACAAGGTTTCATGCGTTAGCATGACCTTGCTAATTAGGCGATAAATTTATCGCCGCTTTTCGGCAGAAAACGGCCGCAAAAGCGGCGATAATTTTCAATCGCCGCCTTGTAAATATGCCCCTTGCTGCGGTTGCATAAACTCTATGAAATTATGCCCCTTAGTACCTGAAACTCTGTCAATGATGTGACACCAGGCTGGGGAGCGTGATGCGCTGATGCAAGGGGTGGAGGGCAGGAACTCACGGTTGAGCTTGTTTTTAAAATCAGGTCTTTGGAAATTCCTTCCATGTTATCTTCTGCTTCTACATCGGGTTAGGGATTTCCAGTGCTTCAAGCAAAAGAGTGCGCTGCAGGAAAGGGGCATATGTGGCCTTCTTTCCCCATAGGTGGCAGCACTCTTGCCTAATGGGAGCACTGACCCTGACCCAAGAACAATGACATTGTTTTATTTACCCTTGGTGAGCTGAGATGCAGCGGTTGCCTTGTATTTAAGTCCAGGGGGCCTATCACAGAACCTTTGCACTAGTGCAAGTAGACACACCAAATCCATTTGCACTATTTTTGCAATTTGGTTGATATGCAATGGAGCAAACAGATTTTGTCGCAGAAACAATTTTGCACCTGGAAGAAAATAGAGAAAACGGCTTACAAAAAATATTTACGATGTACTTATTTGTACAACCCACGATGTTACTACCTAAGGTATAAAGTTAAAAAAAAATCTATAACCTACGGCACAAATTATTCTTTAAAAAACGAGCAAAGCAACTTTGTATCATTTTTGATACTTAGCAAAAAAAAATGAGGTATTGGTTCAAACACAGCCTTATAATTCACATTTTGAAAGGGGAATAGTTGTATTTCATCCATTTCCTAGTAGTTAACAAGCGATCATTATATGAAACCAGTTTGCTTCATATTTTGCTCTGATGGAAAGTACAGTTTGCTCCATCGGCTATTATACAGGAAGCACAAAGGTTGCAACTGGATTTTCACGGGGTTTGTCTGCATCTCCGGAGGCTTTTAATGCCAAGGGGCATTTATTACTAACACTTTTCACTGCTAAGATCACGCGGCAGCAGTTTCGAAAGGGTTGTAGTAGGCCCATTACACTTCTCAGTAAAGCCTGATAGCTTTATTCCATCTAAACATTGACGCTAATGCAGGAAAGCAAGTGAGGAAATGCAGACATTGAAAGTACGATTAAGATTCGGCTTCTGTATTTCAAGGCGAAAAGGGATCCGTGTCTGCAAGCTTTCAGATTAGTGAAACAGCCATGAGCCCAATGGTCTCAGAAGCCTTCTTCCAGGTACCAATTAATTATCAATTATTTGAGATTGACTAAACTGCTAGAGTGAGTCTTTCCACGGGTGTCTGGAATGCTGTCAGTCACTGCACAAATCAACCTCGTGATGGAGTGTACTGAAATTAGGTTACAACCGTGCAGTTTTTGGACAAGGAGTAATTGATAAAACCATTAGTAACACTTGTAGAGATAACAGCCAGCAAAATCATGCAACCATAATTACTCCTAATGGATACATGCTATAAATTGTGGCAGGAAGAAATATCCCTGCATTATCTTTCAATCAACTCTGACAGTCCTGCTCGATTACTGAAGACTAAACGCTCACATCCGTGCAAAATGACCTACCCGGGGCTCTTGGCTGGTTTTTCCCACTTTTCTTTCAAATTATGCCATTGTTGGACAATTTCTTCCCGTGATGGACGTGAGGTATTTTCAGATGCAGTTTTTTTTTCTATACCTTTTCTTTTAATTTCAGCCAGCAGTGAATACAAAGCTTTGCTCATACAGGGTGACTTGCACGGCTAACTTTTTACGAGCTGCAAAGAGTATTTTAGATCACACTGTACACTGTATCACCCAGATCAAAGCACAGTCGACTCGAAACCTGACTGAAGGTGAAAAAAGATGTAGCGAGAGAGGAAACAGCGCACTGGCCGTAAGTGAGGAAAAGAGCACAGGTCGCTTTTGTCTTGAAATATGGCACCATATGTTGATATGTCTAAGCATACGCAACAGAATATATTACCACACACAAAACAACATATCAAACACTATTAAAACATAACATTTCATATCACAACAAAACAGTAAAAACAGAACGCAACACAACAGCTGCAGTACAACACAACAGCATCGCACTGCAACAATGCAGCATGACAACAAAGCAGCACAAAAAGCAACAGAACATATAATCATCACTCAAAATGACACGCACATTCTTGTCACATATTACCACCTTCCAAAGCTCCTTGGGCTGTAAAAGGTGTTTGCAACAAGTTCTGCCTTAGCTAACCGAATAGCGCCAGTCGAAATGTGTTGTGATTCGGCCCTGTGGGTCGTTTCAACTAAGCTAATAACTCGAAAAGCTAGCATAAGACACGTCTCAGTCTAAGTTTTGGGTTGGACTAGATCAATAACCATTTTTGACAGGCAATGTGCCCTTGGTGGTAAGTGAAGCAGTGCTTGGTGCAAACAGCTTCCACCACTGTATTATTAAGCAGATTTTTTAATGTGTGACAAGAATGCTTTGTTGAGTTACATTTTGTTGTGGTATGATTTGTTTTTTTTCGTGCTGTTGTGTTTTTGTTCTACATTAGTGCATTGGTTGCTGTGGTTTTTCGCTGTGGTGTTTGAACTGGGTTGTGATTGTTTTGCTGTACCCTGTTATACTTTTCTTGATATCTTTCTTTGTGTTTTATCATTATACCCATTCTGTCCACTCATTACCACCGCCACATGCCTGCTTTCATAACATGAGAATAGGTATCTGCATCAAGGGTTTTCTTACTTACCACCAAATAGATGTTTCCTGCCAGTAAAAATGTTTTATGATCCGGCTCCTGTTTCTTAGAAAGAAAAGAAAAGATGGTGTACTTTTCAAAATGCAATTTTTGCAAGTTTCTCCAGAATGCAGTAGCAAACAGGTGTTTTACTGCCTTATTTTCTATAACGTATATGGAAGTTTCTGTTAAATTTGCGTATGCTTCTGTGAAATAATTAGTTCACTTTATAACTAAAAATGAGGTCGACTCCTCTTCATTGCAAGTCTGCTCGAAACATCGGCAAAAGCACTGCTTATATCACATTCTAATTTATCAACAGCGTCAGGTAAGAAATACTGAAATTTCATGTTTGAAATCAGAATGTGAGACCACAGGCATACAACCAACACCTGTGTAACCATCCATTAAGACGTAAACGATTATGGTATAAAGCATGTGAACGCACCGAGGAGACTACCACAGGATAGGATGTAATAATTAGTCCTGTCTGAAAGCTGTAAAATTTATGAGATTTGTCACTGCGAAATTTCAGTAAGTTTCGTACACTTATGCAATTTTGTACAATTCTGTTTTAAGCTGTAAATGTTTCAGGGGAGACATTTGTTCCTTAAACCGATTCACTCTTTTATATTTGACCAGTGCCATAGCAAGTGGGGTGGGGTGGGGCGGACTGGCCCTGGCAACATGGGTTTTGGGGGCTGTGCAGTTCTCCACCCCAACCGCTCTTATCTGCGGCCGGCACGGCAAATGCAGGTATCACCAGCACCCAACCCCCCTCTCATCTGCGGCCATTGCGAGGGATCGCCAGCACCCCCCTACCCGCTCTTACCTGTGGCCATCGCAGGGCATCAAACACAGGGGCCACCACGTGAGGCCAAAGGTCTAGCTACTCCACTGTATTTTATATGTGAATGAGCAGTGTGTCCCACGTTCTTTTTCACTTTAGATGCTGTGAAGTTTATTTTCATGAAATTTTCCAGTTTTACATATTTCTTTTACTCAGGCACGGCATTAACATCAATTGCAAGGATGATAGAAGGGAAGGGTGGAAGTTGAATGCCCTCAGACTTTTTTCAGGAGTGATGGAATTTACTTTTCTCAAGCCATTAATGATGATACATGCCACTTATGACACAATAAAATCATGCTTTCTTCACACCTCAATACATAGGGATGCGGAAAAAATGGCGGTTCTCACACGTGAGGAAAATATCACGTCAGGCTAATTGTGCTAACCATTCATGGTCAGCCTTTACACTGTCAGGAGTGTCTAGCATTAGGTCATGATGGTCCGAGGTTTTCTGGCCAGCTACTGTCTAGGTATATGGTTCCAATTTAAATTCAATATATGTGCATTTTTGTCCCTATGATATCTTGAATGTCCACAATTTTTCTGGTCTTAACAGTAGGTAATCCTGACAGAGAACAATCACATATCCAGGAGTGGTTCGTGTCAGGGAAAAGAGGCGTGGTGGAGGGTGTGTCTGAGGGGTGGATGTGGAACGATGGAGAAAAATAAAAAAACAAAAAAGAACTTGCCTGCTGTCCTCCAGCATCGCGGTCTTCTGCTCTTCTCCGCTGCAGGCTTTGGCCAATCCTGCAGCTGCTCTTATGCATGAGACCACCTTCTAGATTGGCCTGAGCACAGTGGATTTGCACTCCCAGACAGGCTGGGTGCCTGTGCCTGCTGTCGCCAACCCAGCAATGCAGCTTGAGTTGGAGAAAGGTTTATTTCGTATGACAGTTTGGCCGTCCTGAGACAGCTGGCCAAACCATCATGCACACTGATAACAGTGCCCACCACTCCCTCTCCAGTACTGTCACCCCCTGGCCCCGATGCCAAGACTCGGCACACAGTCGCTTAGACGAAAAATAAAACAATAATAAAACAGGTTTTAAACCCTTTTTATTTACCTATGAGGGAGAGGTGTGGCGCAGCAGCCAGAGTGGCTGACTCTGGAGTGCGTAATGCAAAATGGGGTCACTTTGCATATCCCTGCACTATGTAGGAGGCACCATGTGGTGCCTGCCACATGTTGCAGGGAAATATAGCATGGCCTGGGGGGGCTTCCAGCTGGGGGGGGGCTTCCACAGACCCTCAAACTCTGTTTATGCCTGCCTTTTCATAGCAGGTTACCTGCCATGAAAAAGGCAGGCAGAAAGGGACATCATATTCCCTGTGGTGGTGCCTGGTAGGACTATTGCGTTGCTATAAGGACTGGCATATTGCTGGACTGCTGGTCTTGAAGAACTGCTTTTCCGCTCTGCACTGCTTGGCTGCCCTGTTGCCTGCTACCCTCTGCCCTACTGAAGAAGGACTGGACCCATCTCACTTGTGCTGCTGCTGCGCAGACCGCTGCTCATTGTCTCCAGTTTCTGATGCATTGCCTACATCCTGCGGCTCGACCACGATGCATCTCTTATTTGTGAGGCTCAATGACGACGCATGACCTTTGATCAAGCAGTTCAACCTCGATGCATCACCCTTTGCTTCCCGCATTTTGGCTTCGATGTTGACGCATCTAAGAACCAAGGTAATTTTTCAGCAGGCCAAGGCTGGACCCTGTATCCGACCCAAACTCCATCACGGTCAGCCTGAACTTTCAGATTTACCCCCATCAAGAATGACCAGATGACCACGGTTGGTGCTTTAAGCTTTTAAGCACTACATTTTCATTTAGTCTTTAAAAATTCTTAACTCTGGTTATACTTATTGGATGTTTGTCATTTTTGTCTTGTTTTGTTCAGAAACATATAAACTATTTTCCTAAAGTGGTGTGGAGTCTTTTTGTGGTGTTTTCACTGTGTTACTGTTTAAAGATTTGCACAAATACTTAGTAAATTGTCTCTAAAGTTAAGCCTACCTGCTCTGTGCCAAGCTACCAGAGGGTGAGCACAGGTTTCTTTATGGTGTCTATCTGACTGACTCTGACTAGGATTGTGGTTATTGCCTGGAGTGGGTGCATACCTCTGCAACCAGACACCCAATTTCTAACACTTTCACACCAATTACGGTGTTGTTCGGAAAGGCTCCAAATGACATTTAGTTTGTCTGAATCCATTTGAGAACCTGCCTTTCCGACCGAATCAGACACTTTTCTGAACAACCGTTTACGATGGTTGGAAAGCCATCAGACTTTCCAATTCAGTTCCGAACGGCATTTGGAGTAACCGAATCGGCCGGAGCCGAATCGTGGAGGTCTACGGACCACGTTTCCGACTGAACAATTAAGATGTCGGATTCGGACAGCCTTTATGAATCGGTTGTTCCGACACAGATCGGCTGTTGGCATACAACTTTGGGGGCCTGTAGCAGGCCCCTCTTCACCCGGGGACCTACGAATGAGGCCCGTGGGGGTACACATGGGACCCCTCTTTCTAACAATGCACAGTATGGCAGACACCATGTGGTGCCTGCCACAGGGTGCACGATTTTCCCAACACTCAATGGGAGCCTGAGTAGTCGGTCAGAACACAGGCTCCCATTGAAATCAATGCGAGTCCGATCAAACGATGTTCGGAAGCATTGTAATCGGCCGGTCGGACTCGCAGAACCCGATTCTGTCGGAAACGATTCCAAAACGGAGTTGGTCGGAAGAGTTTCCGAAATACATTGTAATCAGCCCCTAGGAGTGAGTATACTTTTCTTTGCCTGTCTAATCTCAAAAATAATTTATGCATTTTATGATGCGTAATGCCTAAAGTTATGCTATTTGGCGTGATGTAGCACAACTGAGACTTACTGTTCATGTAAAACTAACCTGAAAATGTATTTCAAGTTGATTTTATAACTGAGCGGACCATCAAGGTATTTTATTTTAGTGCAAAAAGCACTTTTTTGTTTCACACGGATATTGAGGCTACAGCCAACTTACTCTTCTTGTTCTGAACACTCCACTATGTGCTTTGTTTAGCCTTTGGCCATTTTGGATTTGGATTTTGGAGGGAAAGTATGACTCTTTCTTGTCTGCAATGTATGATGTATTATTCACCATTGGTGTTTTTTGTTTGGCAATAGCAATTAAGTTTACTGCAGTACATTGCAAAATGTTTGTAGGTGGCAGGCATCATTATAGTTGTAGCTTTTTTTAATTTTATTTTTGTGTTGCTAGATGGCATTTTGCAATGGTGGAGGCCTGGGGTTATACTTATTTCCTCCTCCTTATTCTTGTGTTGAATTTTGTCCAGATTTATAATTATACAGTGGTGTTTTATTATTAGTTGCCTAGGCTGCTGTGGGCAATTAATGTGTTTTTATTGGATTTTTCACATTCTTGCTGATGCTGTTCTAGACATTTTTGTGTTATTTTAGTAGCTTTTCGATAGACTTGAATTCATTCCTGAGTGTGCATGTGATTTTGTTGGAAGTGAGAGAGCTCTATCTATCTATCTATCTATCTATCTATCTATCTATCTATCTATCTATCTATCTATCTATCTATCTATCTATCTATCTATCTATCTATCTATCTATCTATCTATCTATCTATCTATCTATCTATCTATCTATCTATCTATCTATCTATTAGTTATAATTAGGAACTAGTTTCCATAGCAAAAGTGTTTTTGACTTGCCTATATCGTTGCCTCCGTTTGGCAAATCTTTACAAATTTTCCCAAAAAGTGTAAAGTTGGGTCTTGTTGTGCATTGACAGTTGTGGGGCAATCAGTCAAGTAGGGGCTAAGAAAAAGGGGGGGAATAAAAAAAAAATTGTTTCCCAAGTCAATTCCCATAGGGATTTTTACCGGAATACACCCCGAACTGCTTGACGGAATTATACCAAATTTGGCAGAAAGGTAGGTCTTGGCCAGAAAGTATTTTTTTTATTTGGTGTAAATCCATTCAGATGTTTTAAAAATCCAAATTTGCATATCTAGAGGCGCTGATCCTCAGAGGATCTGACAGTCCCTGTGCTGTCAGCAAACAGCTAATTCTCGGGGGTGGATCATTGTTTTCAATTTATCACTGTTTTCATGCTATAGAAATATTTTACATACGGCCTCTAAGTTAAGCCTGACTGCTTTTGTGCCAAGCTACCAGAAGGTTAAGCACAGGTTATTTTAGTGACTTATGTGTTTCACCCTGCCAAGAATTGTGGCTGTTGTTTCAGAAAGGCTCACACCCTCCTCAATCAATAACCCAATTTCTTACAGGCACCTTGGGTGCATGGGAGAGGGCTGGGTGCCTGCGAGGGATTGCATGCAGTGTCTGCCCACAAGCTAGGCCCTGCGGCCAAGCCTATGCTGCACATAACAGAAGGTTGTGCATGACAGGACGTTGGGCGCAATGGGATGAGTGGTGCATGGCTTGGCTTGCAATGTCTAAATGGCGCAGCTTTTCAATTCTAAAAGACTATCATAGTGCTCTTTACATAAATATGAATAGGCCTGGGCAGAATTATAATTCCGCTCATAGAATTGGCGGATTTGGGTAATACCCTGTTACGCTTGTAATGCTGAGTTCTTGCCAAATCCCGCCAATCGGTGTGTGGCGGAATTATTCTGCTGTTCGTGTCTCACAGGAACAATGCAAAACTCTACAACTAGTGCCTGCGAGTGCGAGTGAGATTAGCCAGGCCCTGGTACAATTTTCTGTTGCCACGGAGCCTTCTGGTGCCATTTGATATTGGTGGCAGATGCGAGGGTCACAGTCAAAGAGGGCTCCTGTTCAAGCAGATTTGCTGGTGCTCAATTAGATTTTTGACTCACGTAGCAGCAAAATCAACTAGAAGGGCTGTACGTTCTTGTGCAACACATGGTGCAGTTCATGCCGATTTTTAGAGCTGCCCGCACTACTGGTGCTGAATTGTAGTGCGAGAAGCATATTTTCCACCCGTTGGCAGAATTCCATGGAATCTCGCTGAGTTTCTCAGTAACTCAATGGAATTCCACCGAGTGAAACTCTGCGAGCTCCACCTGTACCTAAATAATAAGAATGACTCTGACACCAAGATCTGCCTCAAATATCCTGATAGATCTCATTACCTTCACATTGTGGCGAAATGCTTGAAACTCACCCATAACAGTATGAACATTAGTTAGCTCAGTTCAATGGCCAGAAAATCTGCGATCCTGTTCTCCGAACCAATGGTTTCCCCATCCTCACCTTTTATGTTGCTAGAAAGAATGGACTCTTCTTATGCACCAGTAAAGAGGACACTCAACCTGAGGGTGCAGTTCAATGGTGACCTCTCCATTCTACTCAAGTACACCACACCGCAATATCTTCACAAATATACTGTGGTATTTCAGTCATAGCAGGCACCAATAAGAGTTTGGGTGAATGGCAGGGGGTTGGGTAACTGCGAGCGGCTGGGTTCAGTGCCTTTCCAGAAACCGGCTCTTGCACTCAATCCCACGCTTCACACAGGTGAAGGCTGTTCACGGACAGAGGCTGAATGCCAGGTGGGAGGATTGGGCATAGGACCTGGCGTAAAATGTATAAATGGCCTGCTTTTCACTTCTAAAAGGCCATTATAATGCTCCTTATATTTATAAGAGTGACGACTCTAACACCAAAATATACCTCAGATTCAGTCGCGGCTCCTTGTGGGAGTGCTGCGGGGTGGTGGGGTGGAGCGGGGGAGGAGCAGGGTGGGGGATAGTAAACTCCAGCAAAAGGCCAAAGGGAGTTCAGTTAATAAATAAATAAATAAAACAAATTCCATTGGCGCGCTGCAATGCAGAGATGCAATGCAGCACGCGGAATGAAATTTGTTTTATTTATTTATTTATGTACTTACCTCGGTTCAGCTGTATGCCGGAATTTACTACACCCCACCCCACCGCCCCGCAGCACTCCCTCCAGGAGCCGCTACTGCTCCCTCCGCAGCATCCACCTCAATGCTAGAGCCGAGTAAAATGGCTCTGCATGGTAAGCTCAACTCCCAGGAAAATACATTTGAGCAAATATTGAAGTTAGAGTAAAATCCAGGCACCGTTTTCATTCCTTGCAGCTAGTTTTGTCTGATTAGAGTACATGCCAACCCAGTCTAAATCAAACCTCTTTACAATGTATCTCAATTCTACACTGACTGAACACATCTGTATACAACTCTAGTTTTGAGCTTCTCCCATATAGACTATATGACTTTTCACAAGTCTAATGGACATCAAGGGACTGACAGTTGGACATTGCCACCAAGTGTCACAGATTTTTTATTTAAAAAGTAGCACTTTCCCCTGGACGCAAAAATGCGAGAATATGCGCCACTGTATCAGAGGAACCAATAGAAAATTGCAGGTGAACAGGGTTAGTTTAAAGATTTTTTTAGATAATAATACAGGTAAACATGCAGTCATATTGCCATTCACAACAGGAATATATTATCCAATGAAATAAAAACAATGAGCAATAGAAATGTAAGTACAATCATTTAGGTACAAAGTAAATGGCAATTAGTGAAGATCTGAGAAACAGGGTAAAATAAGTAGAAAAGACTGAGAGAAAGAAGAAGGGAAAAGTAAAGAGAGAAGAAACACACATTCTTTAGTAATATTTGAAAAATACAATATATCAAAAAATTACGATATGTCCTAAAGGCAAGAGATTAATGGTAAAACGGTGCATTTCAAGGAGCATCAGGTGAACACGGTTAATCAGCATAAAAGCAAACATCGGGCCTGCAACGAGTCTGCAGATTACCTGCACAATCCTGATAGTCTGTTTGCTGGAAAACATACTTTAAAACCACAGCCTTTTCCCTAAACGAATTAATCCAAATGTCCAATCTAATCTCGGCATGAATAATTTGCCTTCAAAGAGCACGGGGCCAGGAGTAAACCTCGCCGTATGTACTGTACACGATATTATCAGGTCTGGAATCAGCATTGATTTTCCAGTAAATCATCTAAGTCCAAATGATCAAAAATAAAGATGCGCCAACAACAATGAAAACAGAATATTGGCAGGGATGCATGAATGTTGATTGGTACAAATTAAAAGATCATTTATTAGTGATTATGTTGTATAAAACTGGCAGGGCCAAATGGATGCAATTAAGATTAAATAGGCCCCTGCAGCCACAGGGGTTAATAAAGACTGAATTCCTAATGATTTTCCCATTAATTATGAAGATGTCTACAAAACAGCTTTTGTGGAGCCAAGACTAACCCAGACAAATCTCTGAAATCTGCATAAAACTCTTTCTTTAATTAGTACTATGTTGGTATTCAATAGGAGGGTGGTATCAGGGGCAATGAAATAGGTATTGGAGGAAATAGAGGGACTCCCACCTGTAAAGAGTATTGAACAAAAGCTTGGTGAGTGGACAACATAAAACGGCAAATTTTTTGCACCTTTAACAGGCCACCAAACCAACGCACACGCTCACGCACACCCACGTTATATAAACAGTATATGCAGATTTATGCAGAGGCTTGGAGGGTAAAATGTGTAATATGAAATTCATTGCAATTTTTGAGGGTCAGAAGGAGCTACGACACATGGGACGAAAAACCTCGTTTGTTTATGATGTCCCTCCCTTCAATATTATCTCCTTGCTGTAGTCATTTTTTTAAAACAAAGCAGACAGTGTTTTTCCTAAACTTTCAAAAGCTTAGATACACAATGAAGTATTTATTTGTATTTTTCCACACACGAACTGCTTAGCCCTGTTCACTCACTGTTCTCAATAAACATGTCCTTTTAAAAGAACACATTCTTCCATGTGCCCACTTCAAATCCACTGAGGTCTTAGTACATGGAATGTTGTGCATGGTCAAGGCTGGTTGGTTGTTGGGCTTTCATCCAAGCCCTGTGGACTGGTACAAGCCATGAACAGCCGGTGTCGGGGGTACAGGAGACTGCATGTAGGGGCTTGGAAAGGCAGGATGAGTGTGTGGTTATGAGTGTTGTATCGCTCATCGCAATACTTTGTTGTAAGTTGGGTGCATGGTGTTAACAATTGCCGGGGTGAATTCTGATTCTCCCCGGCAGCGTCAGGACATTGTGGATTTGCCTGCACTACGCGGGCGTGTCCAAATAAATAGCAGTGACCGCGCAGCTGGCGTAAGAGCCGAGTCAAGTGAGCATGTTTGAACACCATCCTGTGTGTGTTCTCATTATTGCGGCCTTCACCACACTGCCTGCACCAAAGTGTAGCGTGGCAGGCCGCAACCAGTAATGCATGTCGGGATGACGAGTGCTTACCGTCCCGACATAACATTGGCAACGAGGGTGAAAAGACCCATGTGGAATTCTGCGGCGACCGCTCACATCCTCCCATGTTTGTGGTGCTCGTGCTACCTTTGAGCCACACCTCTGAGTCACTCGTGAGTACGGTGGAGGACCAGGAGAAGCAGTGCCTGGAGTAGACAATGACTGTGACCACCGGGCACTGATTGATGATCCAGCGTGTGGTGACAAGATCTGAAGTCATCGGTGGGCACAGACAACTGTGAGTAACAGCTGGGACAGGGCTTGCTGAACAGGGTCAATTCACACAACCTGCTTGCCTGCGGCACTGCCACAGCAATTTTCCTCCGGGATAGAATATCGGCAACACTGGTGGGAACCCCATGGACCACATTCCTGCGATAGAGCCATTCGGGGTGGAAGGGGCCCTGTCTGCTCAGGCCCGAGGTGGAAGGAGTGGGTGGAGTGAGTGCTCCTCTTCTTTGAGGACACAAAAGTGGAAAATGCACAGAAGCGTGCCATGATACTGCATCTTGGAGGGAAAGATGTCTATAAGATATCCAATACGGTGGCAGAGGCAGCACCAAAGACTCACCTTACACTCATTGAGGCCCTTAATGCTTAGTTTGAGCCCATGGCGAATCAAGATTACGAACACTTTGTGTTCAGACAAGCGAGGAAGCAGCCCGAAGAGTGACTGGATGTGTTTCATGCGCGTTTAATGGAGTTAGCAGGCACTTGTGGTTTTCAAGATGAGACAGAGGAGATTCGGGCCAGATTATTTAGGGATGTGCCTTGGCAAAGTTGAGGGAGCTAATCCTGGAAGAGTCAGAGAAGTTGCTGGCAGATATACTTACCCTGGGAAGAACAAAGGAACTCTCAAAAGCATGGGCGGCACACATGGAGGCCACTCTTCAAACTCCCATCAAGACTGAGCCTGTCAATGTAGCTACCCCAACTGCCATGGCATCATCAATCCGGGCACGAAGGACACAATTGTGTGGATACTGTGGGGGATCCTCCCATCGGCCATCGGAAGGCCCAGCAAGGGGAAAGTAGTGTACGGCATGCAGAAAAATTAACCATTTCATGAAAGTATGTCAATCCAGCAAAGGATGGGCCGCGAGGTCCCACGTCAATATGATCCCGGAATCTCAGGGACAAAACAGTGATATGGACGATGATGGCCTAGACGAACACACGGTACACTTGGTGTTCACGGTAGGGTCAGCGTCCCATATGCAGAGTTGACTGCAAAATTGTTAAGTCCTGGTGGAAAGGCGCCCCTCAACTGCAATGATAGACACCGGAGCTACCATAAACATCATGTCCCATGAGGCCTACCAAGAGATGACACCCTCTCCACAACTGGTACCTGCCAAGATAAAAGTTTTTGCTTATGTTCAGACTAAGCCATTGGCCACCAGAGGGAAATTCAAGACCACCATCGCCTATGATAAACAGGAAATGGAAGCACTGGTATAAGTGACGGAGGAAGGACATGTAATGTTGCTCGGATGCAAATCAGCAGAAGCCCAGGGCATAGTCACTTTTGCTTTTTGGATACATCAAGAAGGAGTGAGTCAAATACTAGAGGAGTTCCCGAAAGTGTTTAGTGGCATTCGATGCTTCAGCGACAAGTAAATACATTTACACATTGATCCCTCGGTACAACCAGTAGCTCTTCGACACAGGTGAGTGTCGTTTCTTTTGAGACCACTGGTAGAAACAGAACTGAGCAAGCTGGAAGAGGGAGAGAATTATTGAGAAGGTGAAGGGTTCGACCCCCTGGGTATCACCTATTGTGGTCGCAAGAAAGCCCAAGCAGCCGGGGGAAGTAAGAATCTGTGTGGATATGCAAATCCCCAATGCCACAATCAAGAGAGATAGGCACTTAACTCTGACCATTGACGACCTGATCGGCCAACTAAGCGGAGCCAGCTAGTTCTCAAAACTTGACCTTTTTGCTGGATATTATCAACTAGTCATCGACAAACCGTCCCTGTACATCACGTCTTTTTCCACGCATGTCGGATTGCGAAACTACAAGAGGTTGAGTTTTGGGATATCAAGAGCAGCAGAAGTATTCCAGAATACCATCAAAGAGCTTCTGGCTGACTTCCCCGCTTTAGTTAATGTCAATGATGACATTCTGGTCTATATAAAGTCCATACCGGAACACAACAACCAGCTGATACTAGTGCTCCAAACTATACAAGACTCTGGGCTCACGTTACATAGAGAAAAATGCGAGTTACTCCAGCAGAAGCTGCAGTTCTTTGGGTACATCTTTTTGGCAGAAGGAGTTGGTCCTGATCCGGAAAAAGTAAGGGACATCAAAGAGTTCCTGGCTCCCACCAATGTGACGGAAATGCAGTTTCCTGGGGATAGTAAATTACTGCAGTAGGTTTATCAAAGACCTCTTATCACTGACCACCCTGTTAAGAGAGCTTACCAAAGCATCCACTCCTTGGGCATGGGGTCCTGAACAAAAGGCTGCCTTCCAGGCCACCAAGGACGCACTTTCCAGCACCACCAGGCTGAGGTAATTCGATCCACAGCAGCACACTCAAGGTGCACACCGGCCCAAAGGGAATAGGAGCTGTTCTCCTGCAACAGCCTACAGAAGAGGATGAGTGGGCTCCAGTAGCATTTGCAAGCAGATCATTGACTGCCATGGAACAAAGTTATTTACAAATAGAAAAAGAGGCGATTGCGGTGTATTGGGGGTGCCGACACTTCCTCCTGTATGTATATGTGAAACCATTCCTTGTCCCACTGACCACAAGCCCCTCATTCTGCTGTTCACCGGAACAGTTTCAAAGCCTCCTCCTTACATCGAAAAATGGATGCTTCAGTTGCAGGAATACAACTGTAAGATTGAGTACCACCCTGGAACAAGCAATCCGGCAGACTACTTGTCCCGTCATCCATGAGAGGCAACACTCAGTGAAATGGAGGATGCGGAGGAGACGGAAGAATATGTCCGATGCACAGCAGACAGATCTCCCCCATTACAAATATCTGGAAGAATTTTGCCAAGCGACCATCCAAGATGAATGTCTGCAGAAGGCATTGGAGGCCGTGAAAACCAACAAGTGGCATCTCCCCAGAATTCAAGGGGTGATATTCAGTCCTGAGGCCGGAGAACAATAGAAAACTTATACCACATGAGACATGAACTGAGCGCTGATCCAAATGGGTGCCTACTCAGAGGTCATAGGTTGGGTATTCCGACAGACTGGTCAGGTTAGCCCATGCTGGTCACCAGGGCATGATGAAAACCAAAGGTCGGCTCAGAACCAAGGTCTGGTTCCTTCTCATGGATGACAAGGTAGAGGAGGAGGTGAGATCATGTCCATGGTGTCAAGCTACTGGCAAACTGAATCATCCCGCACCAATTGTGACTGAACAGCAGCCGGATGGCCCATGGATGAGAGCCAGCATGGATTTTGGGAGCCTCCCTAATGGAAGATATTTCCTGATAGTGATAGATGATTACTCGAAATACCCCCAAGTTGAGGTGCTGTCATCCTTGAACACAGGAGAGGTAATACCAAAGCTGGAAAAGGTGATGGCTACCCATGGACTCATCAGAGAGCTAAGAACTGACAATGGTCCTCCCTTCCAGGGATAGGAATTCGCATCGTACCTGGCCTCTCTCGGAAATGTTCACAAAAAGATAACACCAAAGTGGCCACAAGCCAATCGGGAAGCTGAACGCTTTATGAGAACTTTGAACATAGTTATCAGGATAGCAGTGGCCAATGGGGATTCTCTGGAGCAATCCATATATTCTTTTCTCAGGGATTACCGACAAACTCCCTATGCCACCACGGCTGTGCTCCCGGACATCTATCGATGGGACGAGTAGTGAGTGATTCCAGCCCACACCACCCTCAATGGGTTCCGGAGAAAATGAATGATCAAGCTGTGGACCGCAGGAGGAAAAAGGCGAACGATCAAGTCAGCCGGCAGCACCGAGCTGAAAAATCATGTCTCAAAGTAGGAGATCTGGTCCTTGTCCAAGACAGACAACCAGGCAGCAAGTTCAGACTCCCATTTGTAAAAGATTACTGGTGCATCACCCACATTTGTGACAGGCGAGTTACCGTAAAGAGAGGCCTGGAACTGGTCACAAGGAATGTGTCATCCTTCAAGAAATTTCATTTTTGTCATGACGCTGCATTGAACCACCCGGATGGGGACATCAGTGATCGAGTCTGGGAGGAATTTTCAGAAGCCAAACTCAAAATGGATGGAGCTGGTGGTTTGGACAGTTCTCCACGACCTCAGGAGGGTAGTCAAGGATCAACTGTGCCTCAAATGACCCCTGGTGATGACAGCGAGCGCCGGGAGAATAGAAACCAGTACAGACTGAGGAGAAACCCTGAACCATCCAGCAGACGGCGGGACTATCACTGCTAGAGACTCACCTGAACGGACTGGAGTTTGGCATGCTGTGTGGTGATGATGGGCACTCAGGTGGTGTGGTTGTTGCATTACTGTTTCTAAAGAAAGTTTTTTTTTATTGTTCCTTAGGTCCATTTTTGGGGAGGAATGTTGTTTCGCTCATCACGATACTTTGTTGAAAGTTGGGCGCATGGACTTAACAATTGCTGGGGGTATATTCTGATTCCCCTGGCAGCATCAGGACATTGTGGTTTGGCCCATGCTACGTGGGCGTGTCTAAATAAATGGCTATGCACTCACAGCTGGCGTCAAAGCCGAGTCACGCGAGCACGTTTGAACACCATACTGCTTGTGCTCTCATTATTGCGGCCTTCACCGCGCAGACTGCGCCAAAGTGTAGCGCAGTGGGGCGCGACAATTAATGCATGTCAGGACGACGAGTGCTTACCATCCCAACATAAAAATGAGCAGAGGCTGCATATGGCTGTGTCACACATAAGGTTGACCAGAAGGCCTGACAACATGCCAACCCCTGCCACCACCCCCTCTACTTTAGGTCATAGGCCATGCTTAGCAGGGGTTAGTGTATTAAATGTTTTTGAAGTATATCATCCAAAAAAGAATACTTCCTGGACAAATCCATGCTATTCTCACCAGTTCATTGCCAGGCACCCTCGGATCATGGCTATAAACCACTTATCTTGCCCTCCAGTGGGCTTCACAGTCTTAACCACAAGTGAATCTCACCAATTAATTAACAGGATCACACGGGTCATGGATATAACTTACAAATATCTCGCCCTCTACCGGTTTGCAACGTATTGTAAGCAGGCAATATCACTTCCTTTTCATTAAACTAAATTAGAAAAAATACATTTAAACAGAAATCTCATTCAAAGTCTTCCCAATTGTATGTAATGCAGATTTAGTGAGGTTCTGTCAGTATGACGCGTTTTGGCCAATCCTGGCCTTCATCACATACATACATATATTTATATGTCTTCATAAATAGTTAATTATAGATAGGACCTAGTTTCCATAGAAAAAGTGGGGGGGGGGGGTTTGCCAGTAACTTTACGCCCCATTTGACGAATCCTTGCAAAAGTCTCAACCCTAGTTTGCCACTCATTTCAGCTGCTATCTTGAAAGTTTTGGGGTGATCCGTCAAGTGGGGGACAAGAAAAAGGGGGTCCCAGAACGCATTTTCCCCTATACAATTTCCCATTGAAATTTTAGACACATATACAGCCATACCTGCTGAACTGAATTACACTAAATTTGGCAGAAAGGTAGCTGTTGGTCCAGAAAGTGACCTTTTTGTTAATTGGTTTAAATCTGTTCTGTGTCATCAGTGATGTCATTTGAGATATTATTTGAGGTGAGGTATGTCTCCCGGGCACTAGTTGTGAAGTCCTTATCAAAACGGTTTCTTCAGATATGTGGCAATGTTGTAAAGAAAGACGTTTGGTCCTTAAGCTGAAAAAGGTGCTTTTAATGGATTGTTACGTCACAATTCATGTGAATATATTTCATTTTTTCATACACTTCAATTCCCAGAATAAATTTCAATTGTTGAACCATTTTAGGCGATCCCAATGCATTTCGGCATAATTGCCTTCATCTGGGGAAATTCTGTAAACAATAAAACATGATGCTCTTATGAGTGTTTTTGGCATATGTACATGAGGAAACTTATAAAGAAATGGACTTTCACCCTCTAATGATGACTCGTGGTTATTAATTGGTCTGCGTAAACTAGTGAATCTTTCCCTTACGTTAGGCGCTAAACTTGGTGAATCAAGTGAAAAATGTCTATAACGGTGATGTTATCTAGTTATATGAACTATAAGGTGAACCGTTGTGAATAGTGAAAAGTGAAACCCAGGCGTTTGTTTGCCCGAGTTCGCGTCAATATTGTCATCTGTGTCAGTTGAAAAAGATTCAGCCGTGTCTGTTAAACAGCCGTGTTAGTTAAATAAAATTCAAACAAAAAGATACACACTCGTGGTGACAATGCTGTTAAATATTATACGTGTAGCATGCAAGTTAAATAGCAATATTTGAACGCCTTGATCTTACCGAGTGTATAGAGTAAAGAGACGGCAGGCACCTTCTTGATATTTTTACACTCCGGTTCGGTGAGTGATACCCAGGAGCATGGCACAATCATACAACCAATGTCCAATCTGGTACTGCACACACTTAACTCCTTGAATATAATACAACGTTCTGAACGCAGTGAGCAGCATACCATTGCACAAAATGCAGTACAACGAGATATCTAACCTAACGGAAACCAGAGAGGAATCGTTTGCCTATTGCAATGAAGAAGTCTCTAGAATTTATGCACTTATACATGAGGAAGTTACTGATTTCACAACCGGTCGCACTAAAGAACAAAACATACGACAACTCCTATACCTGTCCAAAAAGGAGATTAACCAGCGCTTGCACGCTAGTACCATGATCAGGTACCACAAAGCTCAAAGGATCCCCAGAGGATTAAGGATACCTTTAAAACCTTTTTTATGCAAGAATGTACAGAAGTTCAAGGACCGATGGTTTGCAATTTTAAATAAGTGTTCATTAGATTTAATTTTATTAATCATCTAGGAACTCTCAAATATTTTGGAAGAACTAGCTAAAGAAATCTCCATTGTTAAAACTGAGCTCGAAAAAGCTATGACAACAGAAGAGCTCACCAAAACACTAGAGGAGATCAATAATCAACTTGCCAAGCACACCACAGAAGTTAACAAAAGCAAATTACGTAAGTTTCGCAGGGACACCTTTGATTACAAGATGGGGGAAGTCTACTCATGGGCGAAAATCTACGCCAAACGAAGGCAAAATAAACCCTACACCCAAACTACAGATACCTCATCTTCAGATAGTGATACCACGGGACAATCAAGAAGAACAGATATAACTGAAAGAGTTCCAACTCTCACTACAACATTAAGTTAATCAAGTACAGCATTAACATCTGGATTAAATACAGTTACTGTTGATACGCCTTTTTTAGGGGGAGGCCCAGAAGAACAGGATGACCCAGGAGGAGCAAAAGGAAAGACAGAGACAAAGACAAGGTACAACTACAGACACGCACAGTGACTGCAAAGAAGGACAAAGGCAAGAAAGGGAATCAACAGACAACTTAGTCTCAGATCACCAATTTAGTGAGATTGAAATAAGAACATTACAAAAGGGAACCTCTTTTGTACCAACCACGGGTACCAACACTCTAGAACTCAACATCAGTTTTTTAAAACTCATGAGGAAACTCAGATTACGCCATTTCTTTGAAAATGTTTCGGAAACAACTAAAGGTAAGGAGGATGACCCGTTAAAAGGATTACAAGTAAAAAGCACATACATGGCGCCCATCAACCATAAATGTTTAGACATGTTTGAGTGTTAGTTAAAAATGATATAGCCAAACTCAACTGTCAGAAGAAGTCCAAACAGAACAACCTCACAGCCAAAGAATTGGGCATAGTGAAAGCGATATCATCAAGGACTGACATCATATGCACGAAAGCGGACAAAGGAGGGGCACTAGTTATCTTAAATACGAGCTATTACAATGAACAAGTAATGACACATTTACAAGACTCAGACACCTACATGGAACAGGATTCAAACCCTACAGAACAATTTATTGGAATTTTGCAAACCATCGTCCAAAAAGCTGTTGATGAAGGGGTTATTAATGACAAGGTCAAAAAATTCTTATTACAATGTAATCCAAAGATCCTAACACTATTTATGGTACCAAAAATACATAAAAATTCGGTCAAACCACCGTGCAGACCGATAGTTACCACCCAAGGGACCTTACATGAACCTGTGGGGAAGTTTCTAGACCGTCATTTACAACCATATGTCACAGCCATGAGATCATTCATAAAAGACACTACTGATTTCCTAAACAAATTGAACCAAATTACTTTCGCAGAGGAGGAGGAAATTCTATTGTGTACAGTGGATGTCAATTCGCTTTACACATCCATCCCCCACCAATCAGGAATAGAAGCGGTTGAACGTGCCTTGCTACACATGGATTATGAACATGATTTAAAGATCTTTCTTATGGAGCTCATGGTGTTTACCCTACTACACAGTTACTTTAAGGTGAATGAGGATTGGTTCCAACCAAAAAACGGTACTTCCATGGGAAACTGTGCCGCCCCGGCATATGCCAACATCTTTATGAACCGCTTCGAGGAAGACAACATCTTAACAGTACATCCCTGGACATCCCACTTGAAATTATATCTACGATTCATAGATGACATTTTCATCCTTTGGAAAGGTCCAGCAAATACTCTATTAGAACAATTGCACAAACTCAACCAAATTGACAAGCGCATACAATTTACTTTTGAAATACAACAACAATCCATTACATTTTTGGACGTAAGAATAACCAAAACATCAACAGGCTTTGAAACTGACCTATATCAAAAGGATACAGATAGAAACAATACTCTTCATTATCAAAGTTTCCATCCACAGCCCCTCAAACAGCACTTGCCATACACACAGATGTTAAGTGTTAAAAAGATAGTATCCAACCCAATGAAAGCGGCGGAACAACTGGAAAAGATGACACAGAGATTTAAGGCATGTGGATATCCTGACCAGGTACTACAACAAGCGACGGACCATTGTTCTGTCAAAAGTAGAGAAGAATTGCTTAGGATTCAAAAGAGACCCACAAAGGACCAATTTACCATCGTTTCCAGATTTTCTACAATGAGCGCATCGTACAAACAAATAATTAAAAAACAGTGGCAAATACTCAGGCTGTAACAGGATTTTAACCACATTTTCTAACAAGATCCAATCTTCGCTTATAAAGTAAAAACATTGGTGAAAGATTAAAACATCTTGGTCAATCACCAACAGAGGTCTCATTTAAAGGTACAATTCCTTGCTGGAACTGCAACAATTGCAACAGCGTAATTAAAGGAACATACATCACTCATCCCATGAAGGGACACAAGATCAAAATAAAGGTGACAGCCACATGCGATACGTCCAATGTAATCTACATGTTAAAATGCCCTTGTGGAAAAGTTTATATTGGACAATCCAAAAGGAAAATAAAAATACGGTTAAATGAACACAAATCCAACATCAGAACCAAACAAATGAAATCCACAGTCACTCAACATTTCCTGGAAGCCAGACATAACATCAGCCAACTGAAATATTGTGTACTGGAAACAATCGATAGACGAGAGGGAAGAGACAACCATAATTTCTTGTTACAACGTGAAAATGACTGGATCACCCTTTTGAATTCCATGAAGCCTTTTGGCATGAATGATCGTATAGAGTTCTCGTGTTACCTCTAAAAAAAAAAACACCTAGGGCCTCATGTAGGTAGCCAAATACCGGTCGGTAACGGCCGATTTTCGGTAATTTTACCGTTACCGACCGGTATTTTGGCTAATGGTATGTAGGGGGACAATTTTTGCTTTCGGAATTTACCGAATCGGTAAAATTACCGAATCGGTAATAATACCGAATCGGTAATGTTACCGAATCGGTAACTTTTCCGAATCGGTAATTTTACCGATTCGGTAAATTCCGACAGCAAAATCGAGATGTAGGGGGAGTGTGTGGGTGTGTTTTAGAGTCGGTATTTACCACCAACTTTTAGTTGGTGGTAAATAATTAATGTATGTATTCATGCATTTTTACCCGCGTAGCAGTGTGCAATGTGGCATACATACATGCCCTTAGGGCATGTATGTGTGCCACATGTGCACACATGGCCGAAACAGGGGTGCAACAGGGTGTCAATGTGACACCCTGCCACCCTTGTATGTGTTCCCCCCATTACCGAATCGGTATTTACCGATTCGGTAATGAGGCATACCTTCCCATCAATGGGAAGGTATGCCTCATTACCGAATCGGTAAATACCGATTCGGTAATCACCGACTAGTAACGAATCGGTAAAAATTACCGACTCATTACCTACATACGAGTTACCACTTCTTAAATACCGAGTCGGTACGGCTCGGTATTTAAGAAGTGGTAACTGGTACGCTACCTACATGAGGCCCCTAGTCTGTATTAAGACTGTGCCCCCACTTGTTAATAATTACCAGTTTCACTGCTTTTAATTTTTTTTAATTTAATTTAGTGGTTTCATTGCCACATATGATGTTGGTTAAAATATACTATTTCAATCCAACATTTTTTCATCCCAGTTTAACCTATACTAATATCAACAGCCGTCGTGTCATAATGCCTGATGCATTAATCTTCATGTCGTTTTTTCTGTCTTTAGTCGAATGTTTACTTTACATGTTGAATCTTTATTCAACCTCTTTTTAACACACTCCTCACCGACCGTCTTTTATGTTTAGTCACACCACTCATGCGTAACATAAGAACCGCCCCCCATTCAGTGTTGAGTAACATTGCACTTGAATGTATCGCAGAAGCCGGAAGACGCCTGCCGTCTCTTTACTCTACACACTTGGTAAGATCGACGCGTTCAAATATTGCTATTTAACTTGCATGCCACACGTACAATATTTAACAGCATTGTCACCACGACTGCGTATCTTTTTGTTTGAATTTTGTTTAACTAACACGGCTGTTTAACAGACACGGCTGAATCTTTTTCAACCGACACAGCTGACATTATTGACGCGAACTCGGGTAAACAAACGCCTGGGTTTCACTTTTCATTATTCACAACGGTTCACCTTATGGTTCATATAAGTAGATAACATCACCGTTATAGACGTTTTTCACTCGATTCACCAAGTTTAACGCCTAACGTAAGGGGAAAGATTCACTAGTTTACTCAGACCAATTAAGACCCACGAGTCATCATTAGAGGGTGAAAGTCCATTTCTTTATAAGTTTCCTCATGTACATATGCCAAAAACACTCATAAGAGCATCATATTTTACTGTTTACAGAATATCCCCAGATGAAGGCAATTATGCCGAAATGCATTGGGATTGCCTAAAATGGTTCAACAATTGAAATTTATTCTGGGAATTGAAGTGTATGAAAAAATGAAATATATTCACATGAATTGTGACGTAACAATCCATTAAAAGCACCTTTTTCAGCTTAAGGACCAAACGTCTTTCTTTACAACATTGCCACATATCTGAAGAAATCTTTTTGATAAGGACTTCACAACTAGTGCCCGGGGGACATACCCCACTTGCATGGGGATGCACCTTTCTTGATATTATTTGAGGTGTCATCACTGATGCCACTGACCATGGCACGAGTGATGTAATATGTGAGGTCATAAGCAGTGCATTGCAGTGGCCTATGTTATAGTTAGGACAGGTAACTAAACTGCTGATTTTCTATAGTTTTGTACGAGTGAAACCTGAACTTTACTATAACTTTCCTGTAACCTTTGGTTTTTCAGTGAATTTCTAAGTTTCTTTAAATTTTATTTCCTAGGTATAACGTCTTTGTAACCTTTGGTTTATAATGCTTTTTTAAAATGTATTTCCTTACTATAACCCGTAACTTTTGACAGTGAGTTTATAAGTGAGTGCATGAGTGTCTTAGTAGGTCTGTGAGTAGGTGTGAGAGTGTCTGAGTGGGTCTGTTCGTGGGTGTGTGACTGTTGGACTTGGCCCTTTTTGCAAGGTCATTCCAGAAGTTTTTGCCTTCCTCCTATATTTTTTCAGAGCTGTTGTTGGTGGTTTTAGGACTCTGGGCACTTTATCACTGCTGATCAATGCTAAAGTGCATGTGCTCTCTCTGGTAAACTTGGTAAGAATGGTCTGGACCTTTTTGGCATATTTAATTTACCTATCAATCCTTTGTACAGTGGTATCTCATATACACAGGGCCAGTAAATGCTACTGGTGGGCTTGCTGCACTGATTGTGCCACCCTCCAGAGTAGCCTTTCAAATCCTGTCTCAGGCCTCTGCCACAGCGGGGCCTACTCGCACAGTTTACGTCTGCTGTGACGTGGCACATAAAGTGGTTGCCACGTCTATTACTTTCCTTTTTCTACTTATCAGTCACCCCTAATGTAGGCCCTAACTAGCCCTATGGGCAGGGTGCGGTTTAAGTAAAAGGTAAGACATGCACCTTAACTGTGTG
Organism: Triturus cristatus; assembly: GCF_964204655.1. Lineage (NCBI taxonomy): Eukaryota > Metazoa > Chordata > Amphibia > Caudata > Salamandridae > Triturus > Triturus cristatus. The sequence continues at coordinate 627,967,061 of NC_140589.1, read as the reverse complement.
GCATGTCTTGGTAGTGATAAACAGCCTATTGTGTTTCTCACTGCTGGGAGGCTGCCATCTCACAAGGATGCATTGGGGATTCCCTGATATATGCTTTTGTGGTAATTCCTCACATGAGAGGGGTAGTGTGATCAAGTCTGCTATGTTGGAATAGTGGTAATAAATGCTGCATATTGGTGTTCTCAGATTTATTACTACTATTTCAGAAATGCCACTTTTAGAAATAGGTAGTTCTGTGTGCCATGTGTCTTTGTGCCTGCCTGTTTTGTATTGACTGTCTGGCCGTGGAGTGATAGGGGCTGGGGAGGTGCAGTGGCTCCAGAGAGTCTGGGTGAGTCAGAACTAGGCTGAATAGGCCTGATCTGCATTTGGAGCGGTAGGGGGAGTAGCACCTGAACCTGAATAGGGCTTTGCCTGCCTTGCACATTGGGGGCTCCACCCCCCTGGGGCCAGGTCCTACACTGACAATAGAGGTGGTTGTGCACTTGAAAATATATGTGTAAGTGCCCCACCTGAAACTAGTTTGGAATTGACACAGAGCCTTGTGCCAGGGGGAAGAACAAAAACACTTGGAATATAAATATTGGGGCTTTGACCCCATGTTGTTGTTGCTTACTTGGATCTGAAGGAATGACACTGTGACAAGAGGAACCGCAATTTGGGATCAAGCCACTGATGACTGGGGGGCTGAAAGAGCTGCCCCACCTGCTAGGGGCCCTGCGTGCTGGCCTGCCTGTGGTACCTGGTTTTCTGCCCCTTGGCTGGAAAGAGATAGCTCAAGGGGAGCACTGTGCTGTCTGCCTTTCCTCCCTGATTGATGCGTGTTGAGCACTGTGTTCAGCTCCTCCAGAGCGCTTTCTTGAGAGAGTAACAGGTGAAGTGCAGTCCCTTTCTCCTGCCACTAGGAAGAAAGAGTGGGGAGCGCTGCATTCTTGTAGTACCGGAAGTGTGGCGTCCTGCCCACTAGAAGCACATGGTGGGCGCTCTTCCAGACATTCCCTAAGCCCGAGAAGTGGGCTCTACTTCTGAACGTGGTGGGAGCAGCTGTGCCGTAAACAAAAAGTCAGACGGCTGTAGCCTGGTTGTGGGCAGGGCCGGCAGGATCGACAGAGCCGGAGCCTCGCGGGCTTCTGTGGCCACAGGAAGGAAGTCAGGCAGCTGTAGCCTGTTTGTGGGCAGGGCCGACAGCGAGACTGAATCAGAGCCTCGTGGGCTCCTGGTGCAGTCCAGAGGAGGGTCTGCTCTCCAGCAAGAGACTGAGGAGACCCCGGTGAGGAGCCCTGTTGCCTTTGTTTTTCCTTAATTCCTGACATCAGCGGTGTGGCTGAGGGAGGTCGCCTCGCCGGAGTGGACACTGTGTGTACCACCCACCCTCTTGGGCATTTGTATGAATGGAAATATGGCCTCATTTGGTTAGGGGCACGCCCGGCCCCATTGGCCCAAGCCCTCACTTTGGAAAAGGGCAATGCGGGGCGAGCCCTGGACGGGGCCCCAAATGCATTATCGCATTTCCCAAAGGAGGGTGCAGAGATTCCTGTACTCCACACTGAGTGGAGAGTTACTGCCATCCTCGGGTAATGAGTACTTTTACAGGACCTGCAGGATAAGTAGCTTGATGGTAGAAAATAATGTTATGCCTATGGTCTTGTAATATGTGCGCAGCGACATGTGCTTCCTATGGTGCATTACTGATGGTAATTTCTGTCTAAAGGTGGTGAGCTAAGTGCACCCTTACCAGTATTTACTGGTGGTTCTCACTAACTGTGAGTTGTAATGATTATGACAGTGGCCCGATTGGCCTATTGGTGTATATGTTCCCTGTAATGTCATGCCAAGTGCCAGGTGGCACAGTGAATATATGTGATTATGTTCTAATGTGTTTTATGGATAATACAAAGGCTGTTTTTACTTAACTTGGGTGGAGTTTCTTTTATGGTGTGCTTAGTGTGTCGCTGCTGTGTGAGTGTGTTGCGCAAACGCTTTACACATTGCCTCTGGGATAAGCCTGACTGCTCTGCCAAGCTACCAAGGGGGTGAGCAACTCCCTTGCCCTGACTAGAGTGGTGGATTCTGCCTGGCTTAGGCGCATGCCCAAGCCAACCAGAAATCCCATTTCTAACAGTTGGTGTCTTAGTGGGTCTGTGAGTGGGTGCCTGAGTTGCTGTCTGATTTGGTTTGTGAGTTTCTGAGTGGGTCTGTGAGTGGGTCTGTGGGTCCCTGTGTGGGTCTGTGAGTGGGTACGTGAATAGCTCAGGTAACTATAACCGCTGATTTTCTATAGTTTTGTATGGGTGAAATATGAGCGTAACTCTACTGACCCTGTAACCTCTGTTGTTTTCAGTAAATATGTATATAAAGTACCCCCTGCCACTATACATTAAAAGGATTGTGCAATATACAAGGTGTTCAATTACAAAATAGAGGAATGATGACAAAGGGCAAGTTCCTTTATAAGATCATGGAAAACCAAAGTGACTTTCAGATTTTATTTATTTAATTATTTAAGAGTTTTATATAGTGCTAGTTAGACCCGGAGATATCAGAGCGCTTTACAACATAGTTATTTATTTACTTATTTATTTTTTAGCTTGTAAAGCTCCTGGTTACTTCAACATAGCACCCCGTGCTAGAACACCAACAGAGCCCCATCAACTGAACTGACCTACTGCACCTCCCTACACCCATAGCTACCGAGCAGTAGAAAAAAAAGGCCTACTTCCGGCCACCCAGAGGGGGTTGGAAGAGCCAGGTTTTTAGTTTTCTTTTGGACCAGAGTCTCCAATGTGCACATCCTTAAATCCACAGGCAGGTCATTCCATGCCTTAGCCGCCAGAAAGTCAAAGGAACTCCCTCCTGCCTGTACCTTCCACACCTTAGGCACAGTCATTTTAGCTGTGCCCAGTGATCTCAGGTTCCGAGCAGGCTGATATGCCGTGTTGAGGGGGTGCAGGAATTTTGGCCCCTTCTCGTTAAGGATCCTGTGACCAAAACACAAGGCCTTAAAGGTGACTCAAGCCTGTATTGGGAGCCAGTGTACTTTCATCAGGGCCTCCCCCACCGAGGCCCACCTAGTGATATTCAGAATAAGCCGAGATGTGGTATTCTGAACCTTCTGTAAGATATTCGGATTTCTAGCAGTCACACCTAGGTACAGTATGTTACAGTAGTCTAGGCGGGATGTGATAAGGGCCTGTACAATTGTTATTTTGGTGTCAAGTGGGAGTAGGTCCGGAATTTTTCGCAGCATTTTGAGAATGTCGAAGCATGCTCCAGCCACAACGGATATCTGCCCTGAAAAGGACAGAGTATCTTTGAACCATAATCCCAAATTCCTGACCTTGGCTTTCGGGGTCAGAGTAGGTCCCAACTCCTCCGGCCACCATAAATATGATCAAAGAGAGGGCTGTTTTCCAACTACCATCACCTCCGTCTTTCCTGCATTCAGCTGCAAGCAGCTGTACTTCATATAGTCCGCAAGCTCACCCAAGCAGACCTTGAAGTCAGATGCCATTCCAGACTCCTTTTGCTCCAGGGTAACAATCAGCTGAGTGTCATCAGCATATGAGACCAGTTTTACCCGATGTCTCAACTCAATATCTGCCAGAGGGCGCATGTATACATTAAACATGGTAGGACTAAGGGCTGAACCCTACGGCACCCCTTGAGACAGAGGGCAGACTCTAGATTTAAAAGGATGTTGTAGGACTTGGAAGGATCTGTTCTGCAGGAATATAGTGAAGCAAATATTTAAATAGTGTTACGATAGACAGCATTGTCTTGTGTCGAATTTTGTTCGGGCGGTCTTGGGAATGAGGCTAAAAGGGAAGGGGAACAGGCGATGGTAAGTCTTCTTGTTGAGGAGTCTAGGTTCTGTGCTTAGCAGGATTCCTTTGGTGAAGGGGATCTGTCACAATGTGCGGTATCTCACCCTTTGGGTGTGATCTGTTGAGTAAGAGGTCTTTGAGCTGGCTTTTGAAGTTTATGACGATGGGGTTGGTCCTGATGTGAACTGGTATGAAGTTCCAGATTTTGGCTGCATTTCCCGAGAAGGAGCGGGACAGGGTTTTTTTGTTTGCGGGCTTTCGGTGGAATGAGATGAAGGGTGTTGGTGCTCCTGAAGTTCCTCGTTTGTCCTGCCTTTGTGAGTTTGGAAGCCAGGTAGGCCGGTTTTCCGGTGTGAAGAGCTTTGTGTGTGAGGCAGGCAGTTGTGAAGTTGGCACGCATTTCAATTTGTAGCCATTTTAGTTCTCTTAGGGGGGAGAGATGTGGTCGTATTTCTCTGCTCCTGTGATCATCCTGGCTACTGTATTTAGGGTTACTCGGAGGGGAGCTGGGTGAGAATTTGACGTGCCCGTGCGAGTTCCATTCTCGTAGTCCAATCTGGACAGCACCAGGGATTGAGTGGCCATTGGGGGGATGTAGGGTTTTATTTTGTTGAGCAATTTTAGGTTCAAGAATGAACTCTTTGCTGAGTTCTTCATATGTTTTCCATGTTTAGGCTTGCGTCCAGGGTGATACCCAGGGATTTTACAGTCTGCCAGGGTGAGCTTACAATTAAGAACGTCAATGGATTTTAGCCATTCTGTGGCTAGGGGGGTCTGCTTCTTGTTGGAAATGAAAAGGATTTCCATTTTGTCTTGGTTGAGTTTAAGGTGGTTGTGGGATAAACAGTATTGGACTTCTCGTAGGGTGTTGTTTCATTTCTGTATGTCTCCAGTGACGATATTTCTAGGTAGATCTGGGTATCATATGCATAGAGGTGGAAGGGGATGTTGGCTTTTTTGAGTATGGAGGTGAGGGGTTCCATTTAGATGTTAAACAGTGATGGGGAGAGAACCGATCCTTGTGGGACTCCCCTGGTTATGGGGAGATGGTCAGACGTGAAGTTGTTAATTTTTATTCTTTGTGATTGGTTCTGAAGGAAGGAGGAAAATTCATTGTGGGACCACCTTGTCTGCACCAATTCTTTCTCGGAGTGCATTTATGAGCAGATTATGGTCAACTGTGTCAAACGCTGCTGGCAGTTCAAGGAGTATGAGTAGGCAGCCACGGCCTGCATCGAGTGATTTGTAGACATCATCTAAGATATTTGTAACAAAAAGATATTTGAACTAGTGTACTAAAATTTAGAATTAAAAAAATGCTATCCTTCAGAATGTGTAAAAATGTTGTTCCTATGATTAAGGTGTACCAAATATGAACATATTGCTATAAATATCTCCTTTCTGCTGATCACTGTTTATCTGAATTAAAATAGAGCAGAAAAAGGAAAAGGAAGGTTTTAGTTGTATCGGTAAAACTGCATTTTTAATTATGCACCTTTCCCATTAACTACTGACTCTGACAACTAACACACAAAATGTGATTGGTCAAACGCTTGGAATACGTCAAACCACTGGCAATTCCTTGGGGTAGCATTTCAACCTATTGTTCTTTTGTTCCTACAATCTTGATCTTGCTCCAGTAGGAAAAATACAGCCAGAATTGCCAAGGCTGGTCCTCTTGGAACTTAAACACAAGCAATCGAAGAAAGGTTTCAGCCTGATTGTGTCTCTGCAGTTGGGTGTGGTTGAGCTCCAGTGGCATAACATGCTAGGGACCCATGTCTGGCCATACCATGGCCACTTGGGGTGTTACATCAAACATAAGAGGCTGTGCACAGCCAGTACCACATGCTGTGCATAGTGAGAGGTTGGCTACCCACTAGGCATATGGTGCTCACGAAAAGTTGGGTTCAGAGCCTGGCCAGAGGCCATGACATGCAGCCAACCCCCACTATGCACAGTCTAAAGCCGCACACAGTGAAGTTGGGTGCCAGTTCAGAGTTGGGAACAGGGCCTGGCCAGAGTCGAGTGCAGTTTGGTGCTCATGGGGGGGGGGGGAGTTTGAATGCCGACAGGGACTTAGGTACCCATGGGGGTTTAGGCACCCCTGGGGGTGTTGGATGCCAGCGGCAGGATAGAGGCAGAGCCTGGACAGAGACTGAGTACCTCTGGGGGTTTGGGTACCAACTGGGATTTCGATTCAGGGGCTGAATGAAGGTCAGACCCTGTGGTCAAGCTCAGAGCTGCAGTGCCAGCACCTGGTGCTGTAGTAGCCAGGGAGGCCCCCAGTGAGGTACCCCAGTACTTAAGTACCAAAACACATTTAAATAAAGAAAATGAGAAGGGTCTGGTCATAAGCCAGACCATGCAGCCGTCCAGCATTGTTCCGGGCATAGGGCATGTGCTGTAAGGGTTGGTGACCAGCAGTGGGTTTGGTGCCAGCCAAATCAGCAATGTGCACAGTTGAAGGGCCTGTGCTGCAGGGGGTTTGCCACCCACTGGGGTTTGGGTTCTGGTTCTGACTGGGGATCAGATCATGTAGCAAACCTCATAAGTGCACAAAACCAAACACTGTGCATGCTTGCGATCAAAAGGGCTGTTTGGTGCAGGGCCTGACCAGAGGTGAAAGGTCAGGTCCTGCACCCCTCCCACCCAGTGCAATGCCTAAGTCAGTGCTCAGTGGGAGGTTGGATGCAGGTTGCCCATGGTGGTTGGGCATATGCTCAACATTGAATATGATCATAAATCACAGATATTTATTGGAATAAACACTGAAATTCACCAGTGAATTTGTGAGGGTCCACAAAATCTATACCATCCGGCATTCCCACACTTCTCTGAATAATAACCGAGCTACCCTTGTGTAGTAGTTACTATTGCCTGCTTCAGAATATGTCCCAAAACACAATGTGTGTTCTATGAAAATTTGCCCACTTTGGTGATTTGGGACGCTACAGGAATTGGACCCAGGCTTGGCTGTCACCCAAGGAAATCTACTAAACCCAGACATTTCCGAAAACTAGACACCAAGGGGAGTCTTGAGTGGTGTGACGTCTGTGGATGCTATGATGGGTTATTGCCCAAAATTCCCTGAAACCTTTAATCTTAAATCGTATGTGAATATAGCAGATTAGGACAGTGTTTTTACCATGCAAAGGCTTGGTGCAAACTTAGGATCTCGCTATACTTGGGTGGATGGATCTTTATCTCAAAATTGAAGCTTTACTTCACCAGTTCTACAACATCTCAATATCAGTGAGGCACATTTAGCTGCACAGAAATTACAGAAAGTGGTATACACACAAGCTATCAAGGTTTATTAACAGATTAGAAAATTTGAAACTCTAATAAATCAAAGTAATTTGAAATCTTTACTCATCTGAATACAGCATAAATCAATTTGATCCAGGCAAGTCAGAAGAACAACACATAGAGACATTATTTAAGGATTATTTAGGCAAATCATAAAAGATTTGGCTCTCCTGAAGGAAAATTCCCTAAAGCTAAGCTAAGTTTTCAGAAGGGGGATGGGGGACACTTTAAGCAGCAGGTGTCAACATTTATAGTGTCTAAGCCAGAACTAAATGAAGGTTCAAATCAGACAGGGAAGAAATGTGCTCACTTGAGTGATTTGCTCTATGAGTGGAAATAAGGTAACAATAGAGTTTCAAGAGGGGCAGAGGGACATCTGCCTTCAGAGGTGACCAGGAGCAAGTTTAACTAAATAAGTCAGTAAAAAACACTTAAAATTTAAATTCAACAGGATAGACACTCCTACAGTTCCCACAGAGAAGGAACCAACACAAACTAAACATTTACAAAACTGTTGATGTTGGCTCTCTTTTCATACAAGACATACAATGGAAGATTTTCAGCACCGTGGTGTTTCTAGACATCGCACAATAGAGGCTTTTTCTCCACCAGTTTGTCCACTCTAAGGTATATTGTTCCGCTCACTAAAAAGATACATTCAGTGGCCTTCAGACATAATCTAGCGATAGCAGTGCTGTTCAATGAGTACACTGCTTCTGAAAAGAGAGAGAAGATTATGCACAGCAAGCAGAAAAACAATGTTTTATTTAACATCAAAGCCTAGAGTGAATATGGCTAACCTAATATGAACACACTCTAACTATGGTTAACTATTAATGTGAACATAGCTCATTATGAACAATCTAAATATATATTCACACTGAAAAGTGAAAAGCAAAAATTATATATGAAGTGTAAAAATGTGTAGTCTAAGGTAAATGAAACATATTGACACAACAAGGTTTTCGCAAATTTCTACAAGGGAATCTTCTAGACTCTGTGGATAGTCACAACATTCCTACCACCCAGCATTCTCATACTTCTTGACAGAAACAGAACCACACTTGTGGTTGGGCCTATCAACCTTAACAAGACAGGTCCCAAAATGCAAAGTGGAAATATCAAGTTTTGACCATGACAATTGACCCATTTTGGTCAATTGACATTTGGGAGAGGGACCTAGAATCCCTGATTCACAAACATCCAAACACAATAGGTTTGCTGAGTCAATCCTCCATTAGGAAATGTAAACTCTCCTTTGCCTCCAAGTGTGAATCAAATCATCCAATAGCTGTCGGAGGTGACATAAAATAACTAACTTGCACACTTAACTACTGTTGTAAGGTGGAAGTATTAAATGATATGGCAGCTGCGCCTTATCGGGTAATTCAACCACAACTCACAAAAGTGCACCTCGTCTACACCATTAGCAGCCTTAACTCAGTCCTGCTACTGTAGCTTGAGCAGTCAGGCATACTCAGAGGAGCATTTGGTAAGCATTTCACAGTACCAACATTGACAATAAGCAGGTAGCACAATTCAAAAGAAACCTTGACACCAATTTATAAAAATAGATTGTATTTTTATATAAATGTAGGCACCAACATGAGCTTGATACATTTCCTATAACCAGAGTTATAGATTTTCAAAGTGTTCACAAATAAATGCAATAGTAGCTGTAAAACGTTCACCATTAAAGTCAATGGGAAAAAACACACTTAGCGAAATGATACTTGCAGAGCGAGTTCAACTGAACCCTCTTGTGGTCAAGGTTTTGCAGGCTCCTCGACTAAGACTCGACAGTCGGTTCTTCGTTACCTTTCCTAGGGAGTACGGGTGCAGAGTAGTTGGATATCCTTGGTGCTGACGGGATCCGCATGAGCTGTAAAAATGCAGCACTTGGCAAAACCACACTTGTCATCGTAGATACGCTCTAACCTCGGAAAGTAGAGGACTTTGGCGTCCCAGAACCGGGGTGCAACAGCTTCATTTATTTTACCTTGTTCTGGGGCGCCGGGTGCAGAGGGTATCTAGCATCTGTCAATCACCAGGGCAGGTTGCACCAAAGATGCTTTGCTGCACCGTCGATGCCACCAACTTCAAGATGCAGGGACACAGCAGTGGGGTGGTTGAAGATGTTGGTCGCTGTCGCTGTGAGGTGCTCTCTGACTGGAGATGTCGATGATGAGGTCAATCACCCAACGGGTGATGACCAAGCCTTGGATGCATCAAATCTAGTCTTTGGATACTTTGGCGGCTGGAGGTCGACAGGAGTGGACTAGTGGCTTGAGACTAGGCGTGAGCTTAGCTGCCACTCCAGGCTTGCAGGACACCACTTCTGTGAGAAAGCAGGTCACTTCTTTTGCAGGTTCCAATAGTCAGGGGAGTCCACTTTGGATTTCTGGCATCCACTGGAGTCCCTCTTGGCAGGAGCAGTGAGCTTTTACCATGGACACACTTCAGCACATGGGTTCAGTATATGATCTCTTCAGGGCACTTGTGTCCTCTCTTTGCACTGCGGCAGAGTCTAAAGTCCTTCTTTCGGTGACAGTGACTTATTCGTGCCTCATCTAGGATTCTAAGGTAATAATGAAATTCTGGTGATAGGGGAGTACTTTAAATCCTAGTTTAGGGGAGTTAAGGGCGTGAGGGACAGTGGCCAATGGGCTACTGGTCCCTGTGGCTCACACCCACCCCTTTAGTGACAACATCCTGTGAGTATACGTCACTATGCTACCCAGAATACTCTGTTTTGGGTCCTTTAAAAATGGCAGGACCCTTCCTTGGGTGTAGAGACCTCCTAGCCCACCCTAAAAGTGTGGCTAGTCTTTTGGGGGAGTACACCTCCTGAATAACTAATTTTCGCGCCTGTCGGGCTGGACAGGATGGGAAGGTATTTGTCCTTGATGGGGAAGAGGTATTACATATCCAGAGCCATGAATCCTTTGAAAGCTCACCCCATTGATGACTGTAAGCACTAGCCATCCTGGGAGGGCTGAGGTGTGACATACTTCCTACCCAGGCCTTTGACTCCATCCTGGGGAAGTACTAGCACATCCCACCAGGAGGGATGAAGCTTATCATGGTGGCTCATGAAATCCCGCCGAGGCACTGGAGCTTTGTATCCTTGAGAGTGTAACCCATGCAGGGTGGCACCCATGTGCATGCCAACTTGTCCTCAACACGAGAATTGTATTGGGGTGAAAAAGCAAGTTGATTGATACCAAACACAATACAATTCAGGCAATCCATAATCAAGCTGGCTCGACTTTGTTCGGTAGCCAGCCCATGTTACTATATGGAATGCTGGTGACTTAGAGTAAAACCTTGTTTTACAGGGATGCTGTAGAGGTACATATTTAGGAACATATATATCCACACCTATAACATAATGCTCTCTACCTCCTGGACTAAGGAGGACAACCTTAAGAATGACTTACGTCCATTAAGGCAGTGGGGTGGATAGTGGGGTGGCTGTGAAGCAAATGATGTGTGCAGAGCTCTTCTTCAGCAGACAAGCTGCTCGTGGAGGACTGGCAGGCCTGCAGACACACTTTTACTTGTGTACCCCAGTGTGGCACCAATAAGGTGCTGCAGCCCTGGTGATCCCTCCAATCACCCATTCCCTGGGCATCATCGGTACCATCTACTAGGGACTTACAAGGAGTGTTAAGGGCTTGCCAATTGGGAGTACCAATTCACAATTCCAGTTTAAAGGAAAAAACACTGACACTGGAGCCTGGTTAGCAGGTCCATGTGCACTTCCAAACCTAAAAAGACAGCATCTAAAGCAAAAAGTGGGGGGGGGGCATGACAAAAAGGGCACTTTCTAACAACTCCTCCTAACATCTCTTGTAAGAACTGTATGTACCTGATCCTCTCTCTCTGCTTTTATCATTTCATAACTCAAAACAATACATAAATGTGGGCACTTCTATGATCAGTTATGTGAGCCGCTTCTGATGCCTTGTGCGGTGTCAGAAGAAGTGCAGTTACAAGTATGTCAAACATTTTACTCACAAAATACATATGCGGGCATCAAACATACTTGAGAAATAACGGCAAGGGTGTCTTTCACAAACAGTAAAACCACTTTAACACTGTAATAACAGTGATAAAGAATTTTATTAAAATGAAAAATTTGTAAAGTTAAAGAGACTTGTGCAATGACAAAGTCCAATTTAGTATGAACTAACATGACATTAAAATGTGTACATTGAAGTACTAGGCCTCAAATTGCTAAAGCAAGCTTCTTTATTTCAGCAGCAAAGTTAAATGTGCTGAAATATGCACAAAATGCTAAAAACTTTACTTGCTCTGATATGTTTTTTAGAAAGCTTCCCACAATATTCTGCTAATGAATGTACTTGATTAATATTATATGTTTGAAATGTTTTGCTAAAAACACTTTATTATTGGATAGAATTACATCATATTATTTCACACACTAAATACAAAGCATGAATGGAAAACGTTAATCGGTTAACTTATGTCTTTTTGGACAAATAACAAAGAAATTTGGTGCAGAAAAATATTCACTGCAATTGATGTTTCCATTCCACATAAGTCTATTGTTTAGCCTAACATACAATTAATTTAATTTGAAGTTTAGAATGTGCTCCTACCTTTGGGAAAAGAGATCTAAGAATTGAAATGCCTCATAGAGAGACAATCTTTAATAATGTTACATACTTCAAGATAATTCTTTTTAAGCTTATTGTGAAGGAGCATGGGAAAGGACGGAATGAGACTGTTCTCAAGGAGAATCGTAAGCTTAGTGGATGAGAGGAAGGATAAGATACAGAATTAACTGCAACATTTGTTTCAGCTGTTTACATTAATGTGTGTTCTTACAGTAGATTATTACTCTTTTGTCATTACTACACTTTTTCTGACACTCCCTTTCCAGACTCACACAACTGAGATGCTTAATGCCCTCTCCCTTACCACTTGCCCACAATGATGCTCTAAATGCTAATGGCTTTATGCAGAAGGCTGAATGCTATTCTTATACGACCTTATTGCTGATTGCAGTCGCTACTGCTATTGTATGATTATTATTATTTTTGCGAGCTTCTCTTTATGGGGAGTGCAGCTGATTGATCGAATTTGAATTTTGAACTTGAACTCTTAATAGGTTCCTGCTAATCCCCATTTTAACCCATTCTTTAGAACAAGGATTCATTTCTTTGCTTATGTGTTCACTTGTTCTAACCAATATTTAACTATCAGTTCTGAAATCTGATTAATGCATTTTGAACTAATTGAATAAGTGAGATCTTACTAAAACTTCTTAATAAATATTAAACCCTTAAACTAATTCAAAACTCTCATTATTGACTGACCTTAGATATAATATTGTGATTTTTGATTTTTTTGATGTATAGCTCCTGATCTTCTCATATAGAATGGCAAATGTCTGTTGCATAGAAGTGAGAGGAAATCTGCACAGAGAGAAGAAAAGAGGACAGGGATCCATTGTTTTGGTGTGAGATAGACATGATAAAACATTTTATTTAAATTGATTGTTTTCCACTCCAACAAAAGCTGGTAGAAGAGAGATGATTTATGTCTTGAGAAGAGGAGCTATAATTATTGCCTGAGTTGGAGTAATGCTCTAGGCCACAGCCCAATGCCACGAACCTGAGATTTGACAAGGTGTGATTTTCAAAGGTGATTTTCGAAGGCAGTTGCTGTTTTGGAGGTGTGAGTATTAACAAGGTGATTTGTGATTATTGTGTTACTAGACACTAATTTGAAGTATGAGAAGTAAATGTTTTGATTAATTTATATGTTTATTGTTAAGAATTTGAAAATATATCAGATTCGGCATAGCATAGGATTCTGGTATAGACAGATATTGAGAGAGGTGTACAAGACACTTGAAAGGGATTTAAAAGTGTAGAATTCTTGTCTACAAAAGGCTTGTGTTGTAGATCCTGAGGTGCCATTGACTACACAAGGGATATTAATAAACTCCTGTGATTGAACTAATATTGATTGATGTTGGCAAAACCTCATTGCACAAAAGAGGAAGCTACATTGATTAGTATGATTTGAGGCTGGATGAGATTTCACCAGCGAATACAAATATCTTTTTCTGTCGGTAGTTGCAAAAACCTTAATATTCTGATTGGTGACTTATCTTTGGTTTTCTTAGGTGGTGCATTTTTTTAAATTGTATTATTATTATTTTTTCGTTAGAAAGATTGAATTATGTGTACGAGAGAAATTGTAAAGGAGGATGAACTGCTGCAAGGTGTGAGATCATACGTCATAGAGTGTTGCGCTGGGATAGGTTGGTTAGAGTACTATTGCACTAGGACTGCTTGATGATGAAACAGAGTGCCACACTGTGATAGGTCAGTTATTGCGTCAACACTGCAAAAATATATTTGACTTTTATGGAACAGAATCAAAACATTGAATTGCATTACATTTATTTGAACTGCAAAAGTCATGAAATGTCTCACAGATTTTAAGAGTTTTGTGAGAGGTGCAGTATGGGAAGGTGAAGAGTCACCGCCTGAGGGTACACCAGCACATTATATGACAACTAAATTGGGATTATATGTATGTTTCAGTCTTCACCAATGGTGCAAGATTACTGAGAAAGAGTGTTCATTGAGTTTCCCAAAATATGGTACCTTTCAGCTTAGAATTATTGAAAAATTAAAGGAGAAGCTGTACAAAATGAAGTCCACACCTAGACCCACATGCTATGAAGCTCTGAATATATGAAATGAAGTAGCCCGTGATAAAGAAAGGGAGAAATTCCAGAATAAGACTGAAAGAGCAAAGCGTAATTATGCAGATGCATGATGGGATTAAGCACAGCAGAGATGGAGGAAAGCAGTACTTGAGGGGACTCAACTATATCTAGCCAATGCCCTTGAGACATATAAGAAATCAAAAAAGGCTAGGACACAGGAGAAAGACAAAGGAAAAGATGAAAAGGTGAATGAGACAGATAGTGATTCATGATTTGATATTTTGGAAGAAATGTTAGCTATATGTCCCTCACTTTATGTGAGCCGCACCACTAGTACAGATAATAATGTAAGTACAAGTACTACAGTGGCTACTGCCCCTGTTAAATCAAGTATAACACAGATTGAGAGACCAATGCATATGTTTCAGATTGCCCCAGCACCTGTCATTCAGATACCAACAGTTATTACAACTGGTGTTACTACTTAAGTTATGACTGTTCCTTTATAATTTTATGGCAAGACCGGAGGCTCCTATTATGCTATCTTTTCTTGCATTTATTACAATAGCAGCAAGATAAGCGTAAAACTCCCCAGAAGGCTGTAGGAGTAAACTACTGGCCAATGGGGAGAACAATAACGAAAAACAAACCAATCAGGTCAGGCCAACCATATAAGGACCTATCTGACCGCAAGCAGTCCTCTTTTCTTGCTGCTTGCAGTCAGATAAGTCGATTATTTTATTTCTCCTTCTTAAAATTCTGTTTGCTCAATTGTTTAGCCAAATTCATATGTTTATTATTGCTTGGTTTACGCTTCGTTTCTCGAGCGTTTCGCATGCTTAGTCACCGTGGTTACGGCTTCGTTCTTAAATGCGTGTTCCATTCCCCCCATGGTCTTAAACTTAACGCGTCTCTCTGCTTACTTGGCCGGTTCTTTCCCTCACGTTGGCTGCCTCGGTGACGCATCGCTTTTTCACCGCTGTCTGCCTTTATTCAGTAGTTTCCTCACGCTCTCCTCAGCGCTCCTCTGCCTGCTTCTGGGACACACCTCCTTAAGCCTTTCCCTCACCGCAAAGCTTGTTGGTACACGCCCCCTCCATTCTTTTGACAGGGTTAACCCCTTGTGTGCCAGTTTTGTGAAAATGGAGATTCCCAGCTCTCCTGAGCTTGATAATGAGGAGAATGCTAATTTTAAATCGGATTTGAGCAATTTTATTAACTCTTCTGTGGAGACTGCTGTAGAACACTCTATGCAGAGAGTGTCAAAGTCCATGGAAAATTCTCTCATCAGTATAATGACCAAAGCTTTGGCCCAGTCTGCGGGGGAAAGCAGAAAACGAAAACTGGTTCCTGCCACTCTTTTAACCAAAAAGGTGTCACATATGAGCAGCGAGGTTCCCTCGCGCAAGATTGAGGATGTTATTCCTCCCAGGCCTCAGTCAAAGGAGGGGTCTACTTTGACATTTGGCAAAAGTAAAGCCAAGCACAAACACGTGGAGGTTCCTAAGAAGCTGGTCATTAATACAATCCTGGATACGGATGATGATGATTTATGTGACACAGATGAAGACACTCTTTTTGATCTATTTGGTGGTGGCGATTCTTCGCCCAAAAAGCAGAAATTGTCGCCGTTCGAGTCTGATCCTATTCTCGACCCTGAAGGAATGCCTATGTTTGACCCTGCTTTAATTAGACATCCAAATTCTACGGAATGGTTTCCCATTCCCCATGTGGGGGAGTATATTTCTTCAAAACTGCGACATCCTCTGGATAAATCTGTTAGAGCTAAATTAAAATCCGAATGCCCCAAACCCTCTTTGGCCTCTAACGTTACGGTCACTCCCGCCATCGATCAACCGCTCCTCACCTTCTTTTCTAAGTTCGGTAAGGACCCTCGTAAGGGGGTGGACAGAGCATGGTCCTCGTGTCAGGACAAACTCTTGGATATGGTGGGCCCCCTTGCCCGTATTCTGGATCTGGCAGAGTCAGCGCGCTCAGAAGAGCTAGTGTTAAATCCTGAAGAGGTTTCACTTTGGGCCCAGCGTACTTTTTGTTTATTGGGCAATGCCAATGCCGCCATTACACATGAAAGACGTAAGGGTCTCCTTATTAAATTGGACCCTAAATTAGCCAATTTGGCTTCTCAGGACCCCGGAGTCAAAGCGGACGGCCTCCTCTTTGGTGATTCTTTGGTCAAGGACTTGTCTAAATTTGTTTCCACTTTTGCCTCTCTCGACAAGGCCCAGCTTTCCATCAAAAAGGTTTTTGCCCCACGGGTTTTTGGCAGGGCCCGGCAGAGGCAGGAACCGCTCTTCTGGCCGCTTTTCCAGTTACCAAGGTTCCTGAGGCGCCTCCAATGCCGGCTATCAAGAGTACAAGCCGCAGTTCTACCCCCAACGTGGCCGTGGCTTCCGGGGGCGTGGTCAGAGGGGCCACAGAGGCAATAACAACAACTCCAGCTTCTCCCAACAAGGTAAGCCTGTCTTCTGGCCCTCCCGTGGGAGGGCGTTTAGCGCTATTTCTAAGCAAATGGCAAACTTTATCCTCAGACCCTTGGGTTCTCAGTTCTGTCCAAGGCTATCTCATAGAGTTTTACGCTCCTCCTTTCCAGGATACTTTGCCTCCTCCTCTGTTTTTTTCCGCCGACGTGTCGCGCCTGATCTCTCAAGAAATTCATTCCCTGTTGACAAAGAAAACTATCCTAAGACTTCCATTCGATCCCTCGGGATTTCTAAGCACACTGTTTCTGGTTCGCAAAAAGAACAAAAAGATGCGTCCGGTTATCAACCTCAAAGTTTTCAATCAGTTTGTTGTTTACAGACATTTCAAAATGGAGACCATTATTCATTTGCGAGACACTCTGCGAGTCAGCGATTGGTTGGTCCGCTTGGACCTTCAAGATGCGTATCTGACAGTTCCTATCCATCCCTCACATTCCAAGTTCCTCCAGTTTCAATGGCTGGACGTCACTTATCGGTTTTGCTCGCTCCCCTTCGGACTTTCTTCGGCTCCTTGGTGCTTCACCAAAATTATGAAGCCTGTGGTGGCTTATCTTCGAGCTCTAGGAATTCGTCTGATTATTTATCTGGACGATATTCTTCTTATGAACGCGAGCAAATCAGGTCTCCTGCGGGACCTTCAGGTGACCCAATCCCTTCTGCTCGATCTCGGGTTCCTTATCAATCCAGACAAGTCCATGTTGATTCCCTCTCAAAGTGTGGATTTCCTGGGGTTTTGCGTAGATTCCCCCTCAGCGTCTCTCTTTCTCCCTTCCGAAAAGATCGCAACTATCCGATCAGAAATTTCTCAGGTTCTTTCTCTTCCCCGAATCTCCCTTCGCTCCCTAGCAAGGATCGTGGGGCTTCTCTCCGCTTCCATTCAAGCCATCTTCCCAGGTCCTCTTCATTATCGAGCCCTTCAGCGTTTCAAAATACGACATCTTCGTCAGGGGCTGGCTTATTCAGATCTTATCCTCCTAGACCAAGACTCATGCTCCGAACTCCAATGGTGGATAGACCATTTAGATGCGTGGAACGGAAGGACCATCTTCGCCACGGCCCCAGATCTTGTATTAGAATCCGATGCCAGCCTGGCGGGTTAGGGCGCCTGTTGTGGACCAACCTCGACTGGAGGTACATGGTCTCTAGAGGAGTCGTCATTGCACATCAACTGTTTAGAGATCCTTGCAGGCTCCTTTGCAATCCGCAGCCTCGCAAAGAACAAGGTAAGTTGCTCCATTCTTCTCAGGATGGACAATGTTTCTGCGGTCTGTTACATCAACTGTTTCGGTGGCACAAGATCCAAACCCCTTGCGGAGTTTGCCAAAAGTCTATGGCATTACTGTCTCCTCTACAATCTCTCCCTCCAAGCCGAGTATCACCCCGGCAATCTCAATTCCGTCGTGGATTGGCACTCTCAGTTTCTCCGGGATTCCAGCGACTGGAGGTTACTTCCCTCCGTGTTTCATTCTCTCTCGCTCAAGTGGGGCCCTTTCTTCATCGACCTATTTGCGTCCCGCCTCAATTCCCAGCTACCTCGCTTTTACAGCTGGTGCCGGATCCGCTAGCTTTAGCGACCGATGCGTTCCTTCAGGATTGGTCTCTTCATCTCAATTACGCTTTTCCTCCCTTCATTATGATCAACAGGGTTCTTTCCCAGGTTCGACGCCAACAAACGTCTCTAATCCTGGTAGTGCCCTTTTGGCAATCCCAGATATGGTTTCCTTCTCTTCTGGAACTAGCGGTGGACTTTCTGGTCCTTCTTCCTCATTCCACGGATCTTCTTCTGGACCCTCGAGGTTCCCCTCACTCCCTCATTCTGGATCGGTCCCTGACTCTATCGGCCTGGAAGCTCTCCGGCCTCTCTCTACTGACCAACTCCTTTCTCAGGAAGCTTCACTCTTTATCAGCCGGGCCTGGGCTCCCGGCACTTCCAGAGCATACAATTCCGCTTGGTCTCTTTGGTCAAGCTGGTGTCTGGAATGGTCTATCGATCCCTTTTCAGCCTCTGTGACTTTCGTAGTAAATTTTCTGGCCTCGGAGGCCAGCGCTGGCAAGTCCTATCGCACGGTGAACCTGTACAGATCAGCCATTTCACTTAACCATCATCCCATCGACAATAAACCGGTTGGCTCTCATACGCTGGTTTGTCGTTTGTTAAGAGGAGTCCGATTTTCCAAACCTCCGTTGGCTAAGAATTCTTCTTTATGGGATGTTAATTTGGTTTTTAAATTGTTTATGGATTGGCCTGACAATGCTGCTCTATCACTGAAAATGTTATCTGCAAAACTTACTATGTTGTTGTGTTTAGTCTCAATTAAACGTGTCTCTGATGTTAGGGCTTTAGATCTTTCTTCTAGGCAGTTTTCTCCTACTGGAGTGTTGTTTCAAGTGCAGAGACGCACAAAGACAAATTTACAGTCAGTGTTTTATCCTTACTTCCCAGCTCAACCGAAATTATGTGTGGGTCGCTGCTTAAAAGCTTATGAGCAAAAATCTGCTGACTTTAGGACTTCTTCCCATACCCAATTGCTTATTTCTTTCCGCAAACCTCACCTTCCTGTTTCTTCTGCTACTCGGGCCCGTTGGGTCCGTTGGATCATGTCTCTTGCGGGCATTGATGCTTCTGTGTTTGGCGCTCATTCTACCAGGGGTGCCATGGCCTCTAAAGCCTTTTGGTCAGGCTCCCGCCTAGAAGATATCCTTAAGTCAGCAGATTGGTCTAACGATAATGTTTTCGAGACCTTCTATTGTAAACCTGTGATTACTGCTTCTTCTCTGGTTGTTGATATGCTTTGAACTAGCATAATAGGAGCCTCCGGTCTTGCCATACAATGTAGATTTTCCTAATAAGTTATGACGGAAAGTCTTAATTTTATTAAAGACACGGAGGCGAGTATTATCCCTCCACAACAGCTCTAATTTGTTCTGTTTTTCCCCCCCTTAGGTACTCCAGCGTTATCACCGCCTTCCTCATGAGCCTGGTCCTACCTCACCGGAGTTCTCGACGTCGACGTCCGTCTATCTGCCTTCATGGTTTCCTCAGGATGTTTCGTCCATGGTGTTTATGACTCAAGAACTTTTTACCTGGATATTGACTGTTTACTTACTGTTATTTTTGGTTCCTTTGTTTTCGACTTCTTCATAATTCGCACAAGAAAAGAGGACTGCTTGCGGTCAGATAGGTCCTTATATGGTTGGCCTGACCTGATTGGTTTGTTTTTCGTTATTGTTCTCCCCATTGGCCAGTAGTTTACTCCTACAGCCTTCTGGGGAGTGTAGTTTTACGCTTATCTTGCTGCTATTGTAATAAATGCAAGAAAAGATAGCATAATACTCGCCTCCGTGTCTTTAATAAAATTAAGACTTTCCGTCATAACTTATTAGGAAAATCTACATTACCACAAATTGCAACTGTGCCAACAGTGCCTAGATCACTTGTGATGCCACGACTATGACTGCCCCACAATGGACTGCCCCAACAAATATTGGCCCAACCCAAGAAGCTCAATGAGCTATAGGAGGGTTAGCTGCAACAGGGTTTATCCCAACATCCCAAAATTCACTGATCATTGCCTGGAAACCACAGCAAACTAGTTAGTCATCGAAAGATGGGGGAAGGATTGTGTTTAGAATACTAATAATACAGGGAGAAACACATTTATTTGAGGATGGGATTTTTCCACCATGGTTTGAAGAAGCAGCTGGATTTACAAAGACAGGAAGTGCAGAATGACAAGTTACCCCAGATCCCAGACAATTGAATGTTTCAAAATTAAAGGTTGATCTTGAGGAAATTATAAGGGGATGTTTAGATCTTGAATATTTGAACCAGTATCCGTAAAAATAATTAGTCTACCTGAGTAAGGCGATCAAAACACATGAAGCAATCACACATAACAGATTTGGCTCGAAAATATGATGTTGACCTTTCAAAAAGTTCGCCTTTGCAAAGACATTACAGGGCTCACGTAAATGATGGAGTGATTGAGACAATGTGTTCTTCAGGAATGCATTTACATATAACTGAGTTGGTAAAGTGCACCCATAAGTGGAGTGATTTTGAAATGTTAGAGATTAAATGGCAAAAGAAGCATGAAAAGAAAAAGAAAGAATCAGAAGTAGATGGAGAAAATAAAAAGTTATCAACAGGTTCACAAAATATGGAAGGAGCTTTGTCTTATCCATTGAGAGAGATAGCGGGTGGAGTGTATGTCCATATTCCGTTAAGCAGAGTTGATCATCCAGCATTTACGAACAATTTAGCGAAATTGAGAGACAAACCCGTGCAGTGGTGCACACAGGTTGACCGCTTTGTCAAAAAGTATTGTGGAATGATTTGAATATGTTCTTTGACATTGTGGTGCCGAATAATTTATGGGCTGAATGGGAAGTTGTTGTTCAATGGACGTGTGAACAGCCAACAAGAGATGCACGCACTAATGGAGAAATATGAGGCAGTGATTACTTTCTTGATTGGCAAGGCGCCTCCAAAAGATCTTAATTGGGTACAGATTAGGAGAATTCCACAGGATTCAAAAGAGTAAGTACATGAATACTATGGACGGTTGCTTTAGGGGTTCCAGTAACACAGTGGGAGAGAATATCTTGATGCTAGTTGTATGTGATCCTTTGTTGCTCAGTTTGTTGTTAGGGTAAGACAAGAGGTCAATGTGTATAAACAGCAAAGTGTAACCTATTGGCAGAATAAATTGCTTGATGAAATCCTGAGGTATGCAAAATACTGTAGTGATGAACAAGAAATAAAGCAGAAAAAGCTTAAAGAGGAATACATGTTGGCCAAGACAAAGTTTGCTCAAACAAGATTTCGGAACTAGTCTTGTGCAGGAATTGAAGGTGGTATGCAAGGTGCTGGTGTACATGCAGGAGTGCGAGGTGCTTAAGGAGGATTTGGCATTTTACAGAGAAGATGCAGAAGACTTCTGATTGTTCCAAATTCTGGTAAAAAATGTTGCAACTTTGAAGAGGATGACTCCTTGTCATTATTGTAACAAGATAGGGCATTGGAAAAGGGAGTGTAGGCTTAATCTTGAAAGTGTGAATGGAAATATGAACATTTCGGGAGAAAATCAAACGCAAAATGCGCCAATTCAACAGCTGCAAATGTCAATGCAGAAGCACGTTCCAATTATGCAGGTCCCACAAACCCAGATGATCCCACAATATATGGGAAACCTCAAATTTAATTTGAACCAGTTGCCAAAGGCAAACTTAACCCCCTTCCAGAATCAAAAACAGAACCCATTTCAACAGTTTCCTGTATTTCCTAATGAAAGTTTTGGCTCCAACAATTCCCAATAACAGCGCTTGAGGGGGGAGGAACATTGTGTGCTTTGAGCAGTCTTAGAGGTAGACCAGAGTGGTCCATTTGTAGAAGTTGAGGTGAATGACCACAATTGTAATTTTTTATTGAAACTGGTGCAACCAGATCCAATGTTAGATCAGCGGGAGTCCCAGACCTACCCTAAAGCCAAATGCAGTGTATCCAAGAACACTACCATACAATTTGACACCATTGTCAGTTGCAACAATAACATCTGTAATCGAAGACATGCTGAGTAAAGCGATTTTGAGACAATTGGTTCGAAGTTCATGCAACTCTCCAATCATGTGTTTGCAGAAGCCCAGTGGGAAGTACAGAATAGTACAGGATCTTCAAAAAATCAACAATATTGTCATACCATGTTGTCCTGTGGTACCGAATACGGCCACTGTACTTTTCCAGATTCGGTACGCTTCTGAATTGTTTACTGTTATTGATCTTTCCCAGACCCTTTTCTCAGTGCAGTTACATAAGGATAGTCAATATTTTTTTCATTTTTGTTTTAGCAGAGAGTTTTGGCATGGTGCAGAGTTCCAAAAGGGTATACAGAGAGACCTTCTATCTTTAACCATATCTTGAAAAAACATCTGGAGTCATTGCAGATGCCCTACAAGCCAGTAGTAGTGCAATATATTGATGGCCAGCTTGTGGTATCAAAAACATGAGAAGCCTGTAAGGAGGATAGTACTGCACCCTTAAATCAACTGGCTCAGAATGAACACAAGGTGTCCCCAGGAAATGTGCAATACTGTCAGAAAGACGTTTACTATCCTGGACACAATATTGAGAAAGGAGCAAGAAAGGTGGCACCAGAGACAGTGGAAGCAATTCTTCAGATGAATCCATCTCGAACACAGAGCGGTCAGGATGTTTTTGGGAATGGTTGGTGACTGTAGATAGTGGATACTAAACTTTATTTTAGTGCCTAAGCCTTTACTGAAGCTGACACACAAAAATGTTCCTGACCCACGTCCATGGGACAGCAATTGCTTGAAAGCATTTCCTAGAGCTGAGAGAAATTCTCTATTGTGCCCCGACACTAGGAATGCCTGATTACAGTAAAGAATCTACTTTATTTTGCAGTGAAGGGGACTGTGCTCTCTAAGTGCTTACTCAGATGCATGGAGATGCTCAAAAACCTGTGGCATACTTTTCAACAACCTTTGACCCTTTAGCTGTAGGACTGCCTGGCTGCCTTAAAGTGGTCACCGCAGTGGGCGTTAGCCTTGAAAAGACTGAGAGCATAGTGATGGAATATCCTTTCACTTTGATGGTCCCACAGTCTGTATACATATTGCTGAGCCAAACAAAGCCCCAATACATAACCCATAATAGAATCACACAGTAATAACAGCAAATTCTGGCTGCCGAAAATGTTACTTTCAATCTCTGCCAGATTCTGAATCCATCACATTTGCTGCCAATAAAGGATGATGTTTGTAATGAAGTTAAACATGATTGCCTAGATGTAACAGATTTATTCACAAAGCCAAGACCTGACATTAGAGATTAACCCCTAAGTGAGGTTGACTATGTGATTTGTGTTTACACTGTTTGCACAATCAATGAGTGTGTAGAAGCTTCATGGCTTTAAGGTATTGCCTCAGCACAAGTTGCAAAATGAATTGCCCTTACAAGAGCTTGCATGTTGACAGACCAATTAAAGGTGACTATATTTACTGATAGTCAGTATGGTTTTGGTCTTGTCCATGACTGTGAGCAATTGTGGTCACAATTTCACAAAGAGGTTTCATGACCTCATTTGGAACCCTTTTCAGGAACGGGGAACATGTAAGATATCTATTGGAAGCACTCCAATTACCTGCTGAAATTGCTGTTGTTAAATGTGCAGCACACTGTAGTAGCAATGGTTACATTGCAGTCAGAAACAGATACACTGACGAAGTTGCACAGTATTGTGCATTGGTGGCCTGCACAATGAATGAAACATTTGAATCTGAGGAGGACACTGTTTTTTCCATGTTGATGTTAATAGCTGATCCATGGAAAGAATTGAAAAGAGTACAGGAAAATGTTGCAGAACCAGAACAGCAAAGTTGGATCAGAGCAGGATGTGAGAAAAACCCAAATTACAATTGAATGTCAGCTGACGGTAGACCAGTGTTACCTGATAGTTTCCAGTGACACAACACCTGTATAGGCACAAACTTTATAAGAGGGCTGCCATGACCAGACTATTTAGGCAAAATTGGTTCATTCCCGGATTTAGTATGCCCCCAGAAGAATATTCTTTTTTATTGTATGACATGTCAACAAATGACTGTAGGGAAAAAAGCTCCTGTGACACTGAGTCATGTAAGGGAGATCAGGTGGTCCCTTCAACAGAATTCAGATTGACATTATCGAGATGCCTGTTTGAAACAGGTTGAGATGTGTCCTCATCCTAGTGTGCATCTTCTCAAGATGAGTGGAAGCTTCCCCAACCAGAAGAAATAATAGTCTCACTGTAGTAAAAATGTTATTATGAGAATTGATCTAAAGGAATGCTATGCTGGTTTCTCTTGAATCAGATTGAGGAACACACTTCAAAAATGAGGTCCTGAGAATTATATATACAGCACTGCAAATTAAGGAAAGACTACACTGTAGCTATTGACATTAAGCTTTTGCAATTGTTGAGCAGCTAAATAGCATCATTGAGTCGTGATTTGCCAAAGGCTGTGCCTCAACATCACTGAAAGGGCCTAATGAATTGTTTGAAGTATCCCAGATAGAATAACTGGTTTATCACCTCATGAGATTCTCATGGGACGTACTATAAGACTGCCTGATGTACCTGCAAATGCACTTGTGAGCATCACAGATGATATGATACTAGATTTCTACAAGGGATTGGCTGATGTAGTGTGTTCTGCCTTTCACCAGGTTGTAGCTGCTACAAAAGGTCCACATGGAGAACAGTGCCACAACCTCGATCCAGGGGATTGGGTCATGATCAAGAGGCACGTTCGGAAGACTTGCTTGGAACAGAAATGTAAAGGCCCCATCCATATTATCATGGTCACTAACACTGCTGTCAAGTGCTCTAAAGTTCTGAACTGGGTGCAAGCATTGCACGCCAGAAGAATGAGAAATCTGCATGAATAAATTATGTTCTTTGAACCTGAAAGAAGAACACTGGTGACTGCACTATCACATGCAGAGCTTCAGCAAAGAGCAGTGATACCAAGATTACAACAACAGCAAGGAGATGAGAGGGGGGAAGAGCTGCAGAACATTACATGCAATCAAGTGCCTGTCATCTCACAAAGTAGCATTGAAGTATCTGATGAAGATGACAGCATCAGTACGAATAGAATATCTAGGTAAAAGAGCAAGCACTGTAACAAAAAGAGTCACCCATAAAGTTGAATGGCCATGAAACAGTAATAAAAGGAGAATGAGAACAAGTGTCTCAGTTGATCAAATCCCATCAACTACCACTGAGGAGACAGAGTCGAGTGGTAGCAGTGGCACAGAGGAAGATCAACAAGGACTGAGTAGATCAAAAAGGGCAAGAGTGCCTTGTCAAAGGTATTCTGCACCTGAATGGACATACTACGTGAATAAGGTATTGAATGTATCATTGGATAAATTGTATGATGTGAAACCGAACTGTTTGAATCTTCATGGCATCGCACTAATGACATTGTTGGATTAAGCTGTTTGACCAACGATTTCTGGAGATTAATGAGAGACATTAAGGGCCTAATTACGAGTCTAGCGGTCTGAGGACTGCCAGTCGTACGGGGCGTGGTGGTGGCAGTACAGCCACTGCCGCACTGGCAAGCCAATTACCCCATTAGGAGTTGGGAGGTCGGACCACCATTCCCCCACCATGTTACCAGGAAACTGACGTTTCCTTGCGGCGGAGAAGCAGTCAGAGCTGGTGGAGCCGCTGTGACACCGCCATGCATATTACGAGTTTAAGGACCACCAGTGGTGTCATGGAGGTCTTCCCTCCATGAAAAGGCCGGCAGTTCTGCAACAAAGGGGACCCTACAAGGCCTGTTGCCCATGTGCAATGGAATGCATGCAGGGTGGCACAATATGTGCCCTCCTGTGTGTATGCACCTCAGTTCCTGCACCACATGGACTTTACAGTCCATGCCGTGCAGGAACAGTTTTTGGGATTCCCATTGTAATGCCCATTTTTAGAGGGACTGCCAAAAACAGCCCACCAGACATGAAAAAATTCGTAATCTGGCAGGCGGTGCAACAGCAAAAAGTCCAACTCGTAATTATGCACTGAATCTACTAAGAACTGTTAAAAGTGCTAAAGGACTGAAACACAATATTTTGTTTCCTTTTTTGGTTTTAAGAAAATTTACCTAGGTCCAAGGGTGCCTTAGAAGAGTAGGTATAACATTTTAGAAGAACACGGAGTAGGGTTAAGGATTGTCTATTCTAACATTTCTGAATACAAAGTGTGAAAAAGTCTGCATGAGCAAAAAACCTTTGGAGAAATCTCTGAATTGAACTCTTGAGCTAATGTATACTTTGTTTGAATTGATCTAATCACAGACAAAGCATGTGGGGGCATATAATCAACAGCCAGCAATAATTATTGCTAAGCGCGCTTAGCACAAGTTTATTTATCGCCGGCTATCGCTGGATTTCATCGCCGAGATAGCACGTTATTATCAACGCTTATTTCCAAAGCGATAAAAAATCCAGCGATAGCAGTGAAATGTAGGAATATCGCTGAAAATCCAGCGATATTCCTGCAGCGATAGGGAAAACCTTGATGATAGGGAGATGTGGATTCAGCCATAGAATCCGCCTCCCATTATATGTATAGCTAAGTCTGGATTTTTGCAGACGTTAGCTTACGGCAATAATCGAGGTTAGTGCGACTTTTTTTATCACAACGCGGGCATTGATAATAGGGAGAACTTGTCTTTGCGACTGTTTCCATTCACTTTTAGTGAGGAACGCTTCTTTGCATGTCATTAGGGATAAATATCGCTGACATGCAAAGTGGCAAAAAAGGGCGCTATTTCGCAGTAAACTGTCGCTAACAGCTGTTAACGACAGCTTGCTAATAGCGCGATAAAAATTTCGCCGCTTTAGCGGAAAAAAGTGCAGCTAAAGTGGTGATATTGCCCTTGATAATATGCCCCGTGTTGCCTTAGAAATAGATGTAAGATTGATATGTGTTCTATCTTCGTAGTATCAGTACTAATGATTATAATAGTGCTAGTAGGGCTCTATATGACATTAGGTCTACTAAAGCAACTACCTCATTTGCACACAGTTTTTAATTTTTTAGACAAACTTTATTGATTTTTTCATTTAGTAACCTGTATGGCTAATTACACATTAAAACCCACGGTATGGTGATACATATCACAATGTTCGGAGATAAGATGCATTCCATACTCTCGCTCAACAAAATCTTTGTTTTGCATCTGCTGGGTTCCATCCTTTGTCATATAAACATTAGAGCAATAAACCCATTTGCACACATAACAGACGAGGAACAAATGAAAGCATAATTTGCAAGGTATGATTACACTACTTAAGTTTATTCTAGGTAAGTGCAAGAATATACACAAACTATTGACGCAAAAGATTGCTATGTTTCTGCCCACCTCCCTTCATCAGCAGCAGAAGTCATTTATCATATATTACATTATCATATGCAGTTGCATGTAGTATATTGCTTACATTTGTATACAGGTGAATGCATTTTGAAATTCTTATTCCAAATATGATCTAATACTTTCCAGAGTACCACTAGTTAAAAGCATGGATGTACACCCAAATGTCAAAGAAATGGACACAGCTGGGTATTATTTTAGACAGTTTATACCCATAGATAGTTTTAAGGTTTATCAGAATAATTTAACCTGTTTAATAATATCCTTAGAGAAAGTCTTCATTTTGGCACTAGAAGAAAGAAACATCAACATTAGACGCAGTAAGTATAGAGAAAATTTTGTTTTTAAAAATGTTTGGAAGAAGGAGGAAGATGATTTAAAAAAGAAAATGATTTACTCAAATCTGAAATTAAATAGATAACAAAAAGGGAAAATCAGTGTTTACAAAAGAAGAACACACAAGAACCAGACGTAGAAATTTTTGTAACTGTGAACAAACATTAAAATTAATGGGCGGCACATGGCAGATTTTACAGGGGGAATTAAACCCAATTCCAGGAGTTCATTTTGTTTGTTGACAAGATGCAATTGGGAGGGTATTTGCTACTTACCCATATTGTTTCCGAAGATGTATCATGTATATAGTATAAATGCATTGACAATCACACCTGCACACAGACACACTCGAAGTACAGAAAATGGAACCCAGTCAGTAGGAGACATTTTTGGAGCAATCATTCCACCTGTAGGAGTCATACTCAATGACAAGAAGATTAGAAAACTGACTACAGTTGTCAAATAGCTGGCAACTAGTACTTCTGGAATTTTAATAGTTGTAAACACTGAGCTTGTAGCAATTAGATGTATGATTTTGCAAAATCGTCTAGCATTAGACATTTTACTTGCAGACAAAGGCGGAGTCTGATGAAAACTCAGCATTGCTGCTCATCTGATGAAAGTGAGAAAATTCAAGCATTTGCAAAGAGTATTTCATGAATTAGAACACAATTGGAAATTGGGATGAAACTGCAGGATGAGTAATTCTGAAAGCCATTTTTCTGTCAATACTTAATAATGGGCCATATGTATCAAACTCAGATTTTGCGATTCACAAAATGCGATTTTTAGCGAATCGCATTTTGAGAATCGCAATACCCGATCTAAATAAAACTTTGCTAATTTTCAGCAATTCCCAAATATTCGCAGAATTTAATGCGAATACCAAAATTGCGATTCTTTAATTGCGATCGCAAATAAGGAATCGCAAATCGGCGAATCTGAAATTCAGGTGCAGCTTGTTAACATCACAATCAGAAACAGAGTGAGAGCTGGAAGGAGGACTGAGGCACCAGTGCACTGCTACAAAGAAAGGAGAAATGGCCACACAGGATAATCAGCAGGGGGAAACAACCAGGAAGAGAAAACAGAAGTTCTCCGAAAGGGATCTGGAGGTGCTCATCCAGGAGATGGTAGTGAGCCATTAGCTGCTATTTGGAAAAAAATCCCTGCGTGTGCCAGAGACCCGCAAACGCAGAATCTGGGCTGACATACAGGAAAAGGTCAACTCCATTGGCGTCACCCACCTCAGCGTAGAAGACCTGTGAAAACACTGGTATGATATGCGCCAGCGGTCCAAGGAAAAGGTTGCTGCCAGGCTGGACGCGGCAGGAAAGACCGTTGGTGGGATGTCCACTGCCACTGATTCCATGTCACTGGAGGAATTGGTCAAGGGGACCCTGCTGCCGGAGAGTGTGAGTGGCGTGGCAGACCAGCTCCGAACCCCCAGACCCCAGACCAGGTAAGAGGCATGCCATCACACCCCTGATACCTCCCTACATCACCCACACACCCAGGAGAGACCCAGGCACCCAACAGAAATGCAAGTCCAGTGCATGCATACTAGCACACACAGCAATGCATTATGGGAGATGTAGTCACATGCACCAAACAGTGGAGCAGTGACACCCAGCAAGGGTCAATCAGTATGTGTGTATCTGGAAAGGCAAAATACAGACAGTTAGGACCCAAGTATCTCCAAACAGTGTAATTTATTTAATGACAAATGCAAGGCAGGACACCAAATTAATGTGTGCATTTATGTCCACAGCACCCCCAGAAACACAGGGACCAATGGCAGAAGGGGAGGATGAATCCCACAGCATGGAAGTGTCAGGGCAAGAGGAGGAAGAGGAAGGCAGCCCAGTCATCCCAGCGTAACGCCCACGGTGCATAGCAGTACCACCATTGCCACCACTGGAGGTGGAAACACTGGACACAGATGAGGATGGGAATCAAGTCCAGGGCCAGTTTGACCCACACCACAGAGCACAGTCCCCTGCACGTCCCATTCCAGCTACTCCAACCAGGCGCAGGGCACGGTCGTCCACGAGTACAGCTACAGCAGGAGAGGACACGGTCTTCAGAGGGCAACATGCTGGAGGTATAGCACCTGCAGGCAAAAACAATAAAATCAATACAGCGCCAAATGTAGGTGGGCTTCATGGGCCTGAGGCGCAGGGAGAGACAGCGCCTCCACACACCCCTGGACTTATATACAAGGGCCATTAACTGCCTGTCTTCTGCCACCTCAGTGCTGTCACGTTGTCACATTAGCATGCAGCATGAGTTGGCACACTGCAGCAAGGACGTGGCCAGGGAACTAGTACAAGTCACATCTGCGCTAGACCAGCTTTGGGCAGCAGCCACTGCTGGCACAGGAGCTCTCAGCTCACTGGAGGAGGATGGGC
This sequence comes from Triturus cristatus, assembly GCF_964204655.1. Taxonomy (NCBI): domain Eukaryota; kingdom Metazoa; phylum Chordata; class Amphibia; order Caudata; family Salamandridae; genus Triturus; species Triturus cristatus. Next base: position 627,937,021 of record NC_140589.1, on the reverse strand, counting down.
AATCAAGCAGGAGCAGTATCACTCCACTCCTCCCACAGGACAGGCACCATAGTGTGCATCAGGGTAGAGCTGCTGATTCTTTAGTAGAGGGCACTGTGCACTCTGACTGAGGGGCTACGAGCTGTCAACGCTGACACTGTGGTTCCCTGACTACCACATGGCAATGAGTGAGTTAACCCATTGCACACAGCCCCATGTTTGTTATGATTTTTTTGCACTGTGTGTTCAACATGTGTGGGACATTTAGACCAACATAGTGTGCAATACAGGCTGTGTGATGGTAACTTTCCTTGGCATAAGGAAATAAAAACACAGTCTTGCACCAATCTGTAGCATTGTGTCATCATTACTTACCTAGAAATAGTTCTGTGTGATCTCATCTCGCCTCTAGCGCCCGGCAGCTGCGCCAATCACACCGGCTGGCCGGCATCTTGGAGCTGGCCCCTTCTCATCTGATGATTCCGAATCTGTGAGCTCCACTGGGGTGCCTTTCCTGGTGGCGATGTTGTGCAGCATGGCACACGCAACCACAATCTTGGGAATGTACTGCAGTGCCCCTCCATTCTTAAGTAGGCAGTGGAAACAGCTCTTGAGTATTTCAAAGGTCCTCTCAATAGTACAGCGGGTGGTTGTGTGGGCACTGTTGTACCTCCGCTCTCCAGCGGTGGCAGGATTCAGGTACGGAGTCAGTATGTAGTCACGGACAGCATACGCACCTGTAGGGTGAGAAGAATCAGGTTAAACACTGTCCTGCTGCAGCTGCGCTTCACTGGTGTGTCCTTGTTACCAATGTGTTTACCTAGTAAGTACGTAAATGCACGTTCCTGTTTCAGGAGTGTGTCCCCCTTTTGCACTCGTAATAAATGTTCAATCTTTTTTCATATAAAAATAAACAGTTTTACCCACGTAGACTAAACTGCAAGGACACTTGAGCAGATAAATCACGTTTTCACTGATACAGGTGGCTGGCACTTTGAGTTTGATGGTATTTCCTTTGTGGGGATGTTGAATGATATTACCTTTTATGGTCCTTGCAGTTTAGTCTACGTGGGTAAAACGGAGTGAAAAATTCGCACGAGACTCAATGAACACAAAAGCAATATCCGTACCCGACAAGCTAAATCTCCTATCGCTAGTCATCTTCAATTCTTCCAACACAACATTAGCCAACTACGTTTTCTAATTTTGGAACAGGTACCCATTTTGAAAGGACGTAACAATACCCAATTCATGTTACAAAGAGAAGCATATTGGATCAACACATTGGACTCCATCAGTCCCAAAGGTCTTAATGAACGTTACGACCTTGGCTGCTTTTTGTAATGAGCCATTGATTATATACACGGAATTGATCACCCTCTCGGATCTGCACTTTTTGATACCTGACCTTTAACCTACTTGCAACACGTGCAGGACTATTGATTCTGTACAAATTATGTATGTTCTGCTAATCATGACACACTTTATTCAATGTGTATATTGTTGTTAATTTAGCCATATTTATTTTTATGATCGTTAGACATTTCTCGTTACCTGACGACGATGTTGTATGATACATTACTTTAATTCTTGTTTTTCCTCCTAGCATTGAAAATATGGTGTCCTTTAGCATCAGCTTTTATTTCACAGTTCCACATTTGTCACACCCCAATTCCGTTGTTTTATTTTATACTATACCGCGAGCGCATTGACATTCAGACATATCTCTTTCAATCGCGTTTACCCGACTCATTGAACTACGAGTCTTTCTTCTCTGTAGTTCAAACACTGAATTTACGCCACGCTCACACACACTTAATAGCATATACGGCTGGGAGTTTTTTCACCTGTTTTACTTCCGTCTACATCGAAACCAGAACTGAACTTGGCGTGTTCACCCAATGAAAGATTCATATCGTAGTAAGTTTACCAGGCATGCTCGTTTGGTTTAAATGATTATTCGCGTTTTAAACGCAGCAACGCTGATTAAGTTTACCATTAACTTTCACAGATATTGACTACTAGGTCACCATCAGTACATGAGTATACTGCTAAAACAAACTCACGATAACACACTGGGCGTTTTTTGGTATTACTCAAACTTTTCGTCGGTTACTTAATCGCATGACATTCTTTGCCGTGTAGATGGTCCGACAAGTGAACCATACTACAATCCTCGCACATCTTGATTGGTCTTTTTTTTTCCACATGGTGTTAACGCACTAAAATTTCATATTCACTATTGGAGTCACACGAGAATTTTTAATTTCCATTCCGGTTCTCGTGAACGTTATACACGGTCACTACGTACCCTGTCGTTTCGTTTTCACAGGTCCGTTTTCACAGGTTTTCCACCACAGTTGTTTTAGCATGAAAGTCATGTCACCATTTCCATCAGTGCACAATTCACACATTTTACATTAAGTATGTGGCTGATTCCCTGTCTCCTTCTTTACAGTATTGGCCCCTGATGAAGGGCCCACAGCCCGTAAAGCATTGGGCGACTTGAATGAATGTTTAATTCAAGCATACACATGGGATTTATAAATGCAACCATATTACTGGAACAGATGTTTTTGTGAAGACAAATAAAAGAAGATACTTTCGAGAATCCAAAGTGAAAAATGTTTATTTTTATATGAAAAAAGCTTGAACGTTTATTACGAGTGCTAAAGGGAGACACACTCCTGGAACAGGAACGTGCATTTACGTATTCAATATCCCTACTCAGGGGGATTTACCCAATTGCACCAACAACCTTATTAACCCCACATACCACTGTGATTATTTTGGAGTGCGCTACTATGTTTATTTTTTGTAATTGTTTACCTAGTAAGTACTCATCAGCAAATTCACCATTTGTGAGTCGTCGGTGAATCCCACTGTGGCGGAAGATGGATGACTCGTGGGTGCTGCCTGATTATTTTGCTATGATGTCAGTGATTATATGCTTGGCATTGCACACTACCTGTATGTTCAGGGAATGGTAGGACTTGCGATTCCTGAACACATACTCGTTCTGAGAGGGTGGGGATATAGCGACATGGGTCCCATATATGCAGCCAATGACATGGGGGAATTGTGCAATCTGAATAGAACTTCTGCTTGGTTTGGTCTAGTGCCTGTTGTGTGCTGGGGAATTGGATGTGGTGATGCAGCCTCTGTACCATTGCATCAAGGAACACTTGAAAGAAACGCAACAGCGCACTCTGAGAGACCCCTCCTGCTGTGGCTATCACCCCCTGGAAACTCCCTGATGCCATTAGGTGCAGTGAGCACAAGACCTGTACATGGGTGGGGGTGGTGTGTGTCCTGCATGTGGGGTGTTCAAGTATGAGTTTGAGCTCCGCTATTAAGTCCAGGATGCTGTCTTCATCCAGCCTGTAGTTTACATGGATCTCCTCCTCAGTCCGCTGGAACAGGGTGATGGGCGCTCTGAAAATCCTTTCCTGGTGTCTCCTACTCTGTGCAGCAGCTCTGATTTGCAGCCTCCTGGCTATCACATACAGCCCAGACATTTTGGAAAAGACCTGTGGCATTGTGGGACTCTTTAAATAGGTTGCACCTGGTTACCACCTGCTCAGACTTGGTGGTAATTGCGATTAGCAAAATTGCGAATTTCGGGAATTCTCAATTTGCAATTTTTTTTGTGCATTTCGATTTGCGAATTCGCAATTTGAGATTCCTTTTTTGTGATTATCGCTATTTGCGTGGCTGAGATAGCGATTCCGCAAATTTATTCGCAGAATCAATTTCTCGAATAATTGCTAATTTTGCGATTAGCCATTTCGCGATCACTATGGCTCTCATAAATCAGTTATCTCTGCTTTGCGATCGCAAACACCTTTTTTTTGCGATTCGCAGTGTTTGCGATCGCAAAACAGCTACATATATATAGCCCATATGGCTTTGTTTACTTTTCCTATCTGCTTATTCAATGGCTTTAGATACTGCATTCACAGAAGAAAGAGTAGGGAAATGAGCAAGAAGACTGAAAAAGAACTAGCACTAAATGATCATCCTAATAACAAGCATACAAAATAGTTGACATTTAAAATTTAGAAAAGAAAGAGACTAGACTCAAGTGAAGATGAGAATACACTCTGAACAGACATTACATGCAAAAGGTGTTGTTTAAGATAACCATCAGATTGGGGATTTGATAAAGACGTTTATCAAACTGAAAATGTAATATAGTTAAAGAGACTTGTGCAACAACAGAGTGCACTTTATTAAGAACTAAAACAACATTTAAATGTTAAAATTGAAGTACCAGGCATGAAAATTGTTAAAGAAAACTTCTTTATTTCAGCAGCAAAGTTAAATGTGCTGAGCCATGCACAAAATGCTTAAACGTTCACCTTACCTTGACATGTTTTTTTTAAAGCTTCACACAATATTGCATTAAAGAATGAATTATAATAATAACAATAATTTTATGAAAATATTTTGCTAGAACCACTGTATTATTAAACAGAAAGAATTCATATTATTTCACACACCTAATACAATGCATGAATAGAACATTTTAATAGGTTAACCTATTTCTTTTTATATATATATAATGAAGAAATGTGGTGCAGAATAATGTTAATTGCAATTGATCTTTCTATTTCACATAAGCCTTTTGTTTAGCCGACCATACAAATTATTATATCAGAAGGTTTAAATGTGCTCATTTCAATGGGAAAGCAGGTCTAAGATGTGATTTGCATCTTTGTAGACAACGTTCAATAATGTTTCATACTTCAAGGTAATTCTTTGTAAGCGTATTGTGAAAGAAAATGGGAAAGGAAGGAATGAGACTCTTCTGAAAAAGAATGGAAAGCTCACTGGATGAGAAGAAAATTTTACAGTGAGAACGGTAACATTTCTTTCTGCAGTTTATATTAATGTGTGTCCCTCAAGCAGATAAACATTTTTTTTGTCATTTCCATGCTTTTTCTGACTATAGATTACCAGACTCACAACCTAGATGCTTTATGCTCTTGCCCTTACCACATGTCTGCACAGAAGATGAATGCTAATGGCTTTGTGCTTAAGGCTGAATGCTATTTCTATCCAATCTTATTGCTGATTACAGTCTTGTTTTTACAAAGCTCTGATTTTACAAAGATATTGATTGATCAAATGTGCGCTTCATGCTCTCTCTCACTCTTGGCTTTTGAACTTGAACTCTTTGTGGGTTCTTGCTAACACCGATTTGTTAGACCCGGCATCCTTATGGTGGTCTTCCCCTACTTTTTGCCTGCTGACCTCCACTTTATGCTGTATGATTCTGTTGGCCTTAGGACTCTGCGCACTTTACCACTGCTAACCAGTGATAAAGTGCATGTGCTTCTCCCCTAAACATGGTGACACTGGTGTGTACCTGATTAGCATATTTAGGTTATCCTGTAAGCCCCCAGTAAAGTAACATGCTATACATCCAGGCCCTGTAATCTAAATTCTGCTCGTAGGCCTGCAGCACATGTTGTGCCAACCTTACAAGTAGCCTTTCAAACCTGTCTCAGGCCTGCCATTGCAGGGCCTCTGTGTGCAGTTAATGCCAATTTGTTTTGGCATTTAAAACCACTTGTCAAGCCTTAAATTCCATTTTTATTACAATTGGTCACCACTAAGCTAGGCCTAGGTAGCCCTAAGAGCAGGGTGCTGTGTAAGTTAAAGGCAGGACATGTACATTCACGTTTTTCATGTCCTGGTAGTGACAAGCAGCTAAATCTGTTTCTCACTACTCTGAGGCATACTCCTCTCATAGGCTAGCATTGAGAATTCCTCAAAACACTTTTATGCTGTAATTCCTAAATCAAATGAAGTAGTTAAATCATGTGTCATATCTTTGTGATGATAATGATATATCCTCTTTGGTTGTAAAGTTGGGGTTAACATTACTATTTTAGAAATGCCATTTTTAGAAAGTGGACATTTCTCTGCTCTTAACGTAGCTCTCTGTACCTGCATCCAGTCTCTAATACACAGCTGGACTGGGTGACAGCTAGACTCTGTGCATTCCCTCTAGACAGACACAAACACAAGACAAGTGAATGTGGCAGAAAACTCTTCTGCATTCATCTACATTCTGATAGCCTTACTGGGCAGGAGGGAAGAGAGGGAGGTGACACTTTCATCTGAATAGGCTGTGTCAACAAAAGGACTGATTATTACCCCCTACAGATTGCCTGGCAGACAGGGCCAGGGTGAAAGTCGACCTCTGCACTTCAAGGGGGCTGCTTTGATGTCACCTCCACTTCAAAGGCACATTTGGGTATAAGTACTGGGGCTCTGACCCTACCAAGTCAGTACACTACTGGACCTGTGAATAACTCTGCCAGAAGTAAGGACTGCTGTGCTACAAAGATTGCCACTCTGCCTGAATGACTGTTCTAAGGAACTGCTTCAGTGCTCTGCTGAACTGCTGTTCTGCCTGCTGACCTCTTCCCTGCTGAGGACTATGACTGGACCCATCTTGCTTGAACCCAGAGTGACTCCAAGGGCTGCTGTCTTGCCTCCTGTTCTCTGCGGTCTCAGGGACATCATGGACTGCCTGCGACTCTCCAGGCAGCACCTGGACTCTGTTATCTACCTCTTTGTGCCCCATACTTCTGGTGAAATTCTTCCCCTTTAAAGGGACTCATGGCACTGATCTTGTGAAGGTAAACCTTCAGTAACACTTACCAGGAACTGTTTCCGACCTGTGCTCCATTGCAGTCTGTTTGACTTTTCAGAATTGACCCAGTCCAGCAGGACCAGATTACCCAACTGGCGCTTTGTGTTTATAAGCACTACTTTTTGATTTAATCTTTAAAAATGTATAACTCTGGTTCTACTTATAGGATGCTTGTCCTTTTGGTCTTGTTTTACTCATACAAATATTCTCTATTTTCTAGTTTAATTGTGTTACTGTGTGTGTGTTTGTGTGTGTGTGTGTGTGTTGCACAAATACTTTACACATTGCCTCTTAAGTTAAGCCTGCCTGCTCTGTGCCAACTTTGAGGGTGAGCAAAGGTTAATTTAAAGTGTGTATCTAGCTTACCCTGATTGGAAGTGTGGTCCCTAATTGGAGAGGGTGCATGTCTCTTCCTGCTAGAGACCCAATTTCTAATACCATTTCACCCCATTCTTTAGAATAGGGATGCATTCCTTTATGGAGTGCGCTGTATTGCTTATTTAATGAGATGTTATAACCAATATGTTACTATCAATTCTGTAATCTGGCTGTGAATTTTTAACTAATTGAATAAAGAAATGAGATCTTACTAAAACATCTTAATGAAAATTTAATTCAAAGCTCTTGTTATTGACTGTATTTAGAGATAGTATTGTGATTATTGATTTTTGTTATGTATAGGTCCTGATCTGCTCATATACCATATATAGCCTGGAGCACTAACCTTGTTTGGTGCTTGAGTCTGTGGGAGTGAGCGGGATTCCATAAATGCTTGCTTACAATGCCACTCTTGATTACCTGACTTTACTTTCAATCTGTACAATAGGCACTAGACGCAGTGGAACAGTAATGGGAAGGGGCATGGAACGAGAAACAGAGGGATTCTCCACCAGTTGCAGACTTCAGGTGTGAGTCTTCAGCTGAACCGTAATTTTACTTACTGTTGATCTGGCTATTTATTCAGGCTAGCTATGAATCAAACAATCAACGTTAATTATTGCAGTTCAAAACTGAATTCACAGGGACATATTTACAATAAAGTGGTGAAGCGTGTCTTTAAGCCAAGATGGCTAACAACACGCTTTGTCACTTTAGAAATGCAGGACTGCACCATATTTACTAGAATATTGTGCAGCCCATTGTTTCCCCCTGCGCTGGCGCTAACTTTAGCTGCCTAGCATCAACACAGGCACCCTTCTGCCCTCAGTGGGGGCAGAAGGCCCACAAGGCACAAGGGATGTGTTTTTATAAGTAGGGGTTGGGGTTGTCCAGAATGGGCATGCCAATGCCCCACCCCAAAAAAATTGCCACAGTCTGTTTGCCCTCCTGGGAGGGAGATGGGGGCAATAGCTCCTTATCTTCCCATCCGTAGGGGGCAGAAAACCCACTAGGCAACAGGGATTCTTTTTATTTAAGTTCAGGGGTGGGGACTGCCCAGAATAGGTATGCCAATGCCCCCACATCCCAAAGCAAAATGCCACAGTCTTTCTGCCCCCCAGGAGGCAGATGGGGCAGTAGCCCCTGATCTGACTCCAGGGGGCAGAAAGCCCACTAGGCACCAGGGATTATTCTTTTTTTAAATGCATATGGGTGGGGCTGTCCAGAATGTTTTTCCCTGCAATTTTGAGGTTTGCACAGGATTCTGGGTAGGAAAATGTTGGGGGATCCACAGAAGTCACAGCTCCCTGAACTCTCCCAGGTGTCTTTGTGGGTCTTTGTGGGTTTGGTGACACAGCCATTTCAGCCCGGTGCCGTAACTTCAAGATAGGGCAGCGCTACGTATCCTCGAAGCCCGTCTGGCATAGCAATGGCAGCAATGTAGTTCTTGGCTTGTCCTGCTAGCTCCAGCTGCATAACTCTGTGCTGCAGTGTGTTACTTAGCTGATATTTTCTGTGTGTGCACAGCGTATGGCATTGTTTAGGCAGGATAAATGTCAGATTAACATTCCTGGCCAGCAAAGCCACACTAGTGCGCCACCATCTTCATGTGGGCCCTTAAGTGGCCCCCGGACTGTGGTATTAAGGCAGGCATCATTAACGCTTGTGTCGCTCTGACATACAACCCTGAAGGGAAACAGCCTTAACACCACAGCTCGAACCACGCTGTGCCATAACTACGCGATGCGAATCATGAATGTGTTATTACAACGCATTCCTTTACCATGCAAATCTTTAGAACAACATGCCTTAAGAAAAGCTTTGTTGGATTCCTTATTGGACTTTCCCTACTATTGCGGAGACTGGAGTTGGAACAGTAAATTATACTATTCCAACTCTAGCGCTCTCCCTATGGAAAGTCGTTATACTGACTTGCGTGGTACTGAAGTTTTTGTAAAGGGGCATTCGGTGTTTGGACCGCGTTATTAAGGCAGATGTCATTAACACCTGTGTGGTTCCAACACACAACTGTATCTGAATAGTAAGCACATGAAGGAGCCTGGGCGTGGGTCTAGACACCTACGGCCAGGATTCCACAAATGAAATTATATGGTCATTATTTGTAACAATGTTCCCATGTTGAATAAGAAGTGCACGAGCCAGGTTCCTCTGCATTTCTCTTAAATCTCAGTGATTGAGGGCATATACATTAAAGAAGTGACCTTATTTTTTGGACATTAACGCTCCTTGATGTTGGGGGGAATGACTAATATTTAATGGCCTTTCCCTAATGGTGTTAGTCTTTCACTGGAGTTGGAGACACCCACAGTATTTGGGTGTAATTGGCTTTTTGACCCCAGGAGCTGTTTAAAATGTGCATGCCCGGCACGTTCAGAGGCTTGTTTTTAAAATGGTCTCATTTGTTTGACTGTTTTGGAGTGATTTTGAGAGAAGAGTTGTGTTCTGCCTTCAAGGTTCTTTGGTTCAATGAGGCTAAGAGCCAAGTATTTACTCCCTTTCCGAACTTCAGCTGATCTTGTACACTTTGTTGGGTAGCTGGCCAGGAGTTCCAGATCTTTACCGCCTGCACAGATTGCTGTTCCTCCAGTGCTTTTTTCTTGCAATAGGGAAATAGTTAAACAAGGAGCTAGTTTGGAAAGGAGTACTCTGTTCCAGCCATATTTGTGGTATTCAGCTTGGAAGGACATCAGACCATTCTCTCAGATTACTCAATGGGAGATTCACAATGCTGTCATGGGAGAGTCTTGCTACCAGTAGTCGGCACAATGCAGTATGCACTGAGTAATTTGTTACTTTGGGTTGATGTCTGGTATCAGTCGTACGGTGGTGTTTTGGATACATTGCTATTTGCTTAGTAACCAGCAGGCATCACCTAGGTAAAGGCCCTTTGCACAGACCACACATCACATTACAAGTGTGAGACTAATCTGTCCTTTCTGTGGCTATCCCAGGTGAGGGTACATGTGTTGCAGCATCTTCATAGCATACAAAACACTTCATGTGAATTCATTCATATGTGGGATCAGGGTGAGGAACTTCGATTTCCGATCGCGATCGAATCGACCCGCCATCTTGTGCTCCGCCGCCATTTTTTGTTGCCATCACTCAGGCAGCATGGCGAACAAAGTCTATTCTGCTTTTTCTGCAGCTTTGTGCCGAAATGGTCCTTCTGCCTCTATTTGCAAAGCTGGTGTTAGGTCTAGCCGAGTACACTAATCCCTGTCTCGTTTTCCTAATCCCCGTCTCAACTATCTGTTGGTTCACACTATTCTTTTCCGACTTTATCTTATCGTCTGGCCTTCACTGTCCTCTCTCCTTTCACAACTGTCCTCCAACACACACAAACGTATCTCGCCACCTGCAAGTTTGTTAGAAATCCGTTAATAAATTAGTTTGAGGGAGGGGAGACAAACACAGTTGGAGGAGAGGTTTCTTCAAGTCATCGGACACTTTTGTTTTCAAACCTCTCCCATTGGTTCTGTCCTGTTTTTCAACTTTCCTTATTGGCTCTTTCTTGTATGTGCTGGGTGTATACTTGGTTAATGTATATGTTACCTATATGGTATAAAAGTTTGTGCGCCACAGAGTGAAGTGGCAGTCTCCTGAGAACCTACCTTGTGTACTTCTGGGATAACTGTACTAGCTGCAGCTAATAAATCTGATCTTCTTACGCCTAACAGAGTGTCCCGTGTCTCTGTGTAGCTGAGCAGGAGAACCCAGGAGATTAAGGCGTACCCTGCGCCGCCAGGCCCAAAAGGTTCTGGTCCTTCAAGGGATAGTTTGGACTCCAGTGTTCTTGCTAATGGATCAGGCACTGAGGAGAAGGCTGTTTTTGTTTCTGTGAAGGTGCCCTTAGGTGTATGAGGGAGGACAATTAAGGGGTGGGTCAGAGGCAGAAGTGTAGAATGTGTAGGAGCAATCGGAGGTTGAGAGATAGGTATGGAAAGTTTTATGTCCTATTAACTTAATTTGCTGTGTTATGCACTTGATAGTGTTATATAACCCTCTCATCGCTCCTTCCCTCTTCTCCCCACCCACCTATATGCGTGTGTACGTGTGGCGAATGCAGCATGTGGCTTTAGAATGTTGTGGGGAGCGGGGAAAAACGTAAGGCCATTAAATGACATTCTGTGAAGAGCATTACAGTAATAAAGTAGTGTTTTACCTGGCCCTCAATGTGTCGTTGCTACACTAGCTTGTAAGTGAGGGCAAATTCATTAAGTTGAGGAAGTCTGGGGAGAGTTTCAGGCAAACATGGCTACACAAGTTAGGGGAAAGGCTGGGAGTTGGGCCAACAACAGTTGTAAAACGGGATAACATGGGAGGGGTAGACTGAGTGGTATATGTACCTGGGTGATGAATAGGAGATGGGTTGCACAGGTTGACTGCCTGGGAGGAAGGCAGTTATGGATGAGAAGAAATGATTGAGTAAGTCAGTTATGCGGGTGTTAGAAGAGTGGGAGGGGTCTAGTCATGGGTACAGAATTTGGGAATGTAGTTAATAGAAGGAGAAAGTTGAGGGGAATCTCTCTGAAGGGAGGGTAGTGAGGCTCAGGCCAATATCAGTTAAAGTGGTATGGGGCTGGTTCAAGGGAGAAAAGTTTGTCCTCAGAAGTGGTCAACATGTGTGCCCCTTCTGATGTGATGCATAAATTCACTGTGAAATTTGACATTTTGTTGTTCGTTGTTGTAATGCAAGGTTGTTGCAGTCAATGATGTTTCTTGCTCTGGTGAGGCAGTTTTTGTTGCTGAGGTATGATGTGTCCCACGCAGGTGCACTGGAAGCTCACGTAACAGGTTTAACGAAAGTATTTTAGGAGTCTGTTTGTTCTGATGTAGTAATGACTGATAAAGGACTTTTAATTGACTACACTTGCAGGTAAGAAGGTGCATACTTAATTGGTATTATCCCTGCTCTGGTGCTCCTTGAGTCTTTGGGCCAATTCATAAAAAAAGTAGCAGGTCCGATGTTAAAAACTATCGGCCAATTTCACTTCTAGATTCGTCGGTCAAGATCATGAGCAGAATCATGCTCGTGAGGTTGGAGGAATGGGCCGAGCAAGAGGGTATCCTTGCTGATAGCCAGTATGGATTTAGAAAACGGAGGGGCACACTTGATCAGTGCTTAAATCTTGATCTACTGATCGGGAAATATACTGAGGCTAAGTTAGGTTCACTCTACCTTTGTTTTGCGGACCTTAGTAGCGCATTTGATTTGGTTGACCACTCGATCTTATGGCCAACCTTGTTGCAGTTAGGTGCACCAGAAGGTATAACTTATTTTCTGGCCAGACTGTATGAGAACTTAAAAACCTGCGTGCGCTTTGGGTCAAAAGGTGAATGTACCCCTAAATTTAGTGTGAAAAGAGGCATCAGACAGGGCTGCGTATTGGCCCCCCTTCATTTTATCTTATTTATCAACGGAATCAACGTTATTTTAAAATCAATTCAAGCAGATGCCCCACAGATTTAAAGGATCTCCTGTGCCAGTGTTGTTATACGCTGATGATGCTGTCTTACTTTCCAGAACCCCATTAGGACTGCAGCGTCTGATTGATAGATTCTCTTCCTTTATTAAGGACAGGAGGCTGACTATTAATAAGAAGAAAACGTATATCATGATTTGTGGGGCCAATAGTAAAAAGAAAAGTAAATCTGCTAATTTCTCCTTTTTTCTTGATAAGGATAAGGTGCTTCAGGTGGATACCTTTTGCTACCTTGGTATTACCTTCTCCATTGACAGAAAATGGCTCAATGAATTGAAAAATATCCGGATTAAAATGGCCAAAAATGCTCATGGCGTTTTTAGATTTGCTGCGAAGATCGGGGATCGACGCACCAGGGATATGCTTAAGATCTACCAAGCCAGGTGTGTTAGTATCGCCCTGTATGGGGCTGGTGTCTGGGGTTATTTTCCTGTTTATTACTTGCAGTTAGAGGAAAATGCCTTTTTTTAAAAACTTTTGTTATTACCGCCCACCGCCTGTACTGATCTCACCCACCGAGAGCTTGATATTAATTTTCTTACCGATCAATTATCCTTGAGGCCACTTATGATCTGGCGTTCTATTTGGCTCCAAGAGGAAAAATCATTTAATAGATTGGTTATTGAGGACTGTCTCACGCTGGATACGTTTTTGAATATACCCTGGGTAAAATATGTGGTCAGATGTTTCTCCGAAATCTTTAATGTAAATATCCTGGTGGATTCTAACGCAGCATCTTTAATAACAAAACAAAAGTTAAAAACAAATTTTTTGGCATTTGCCGCTAGGAAACGGGCCATTGCTAACGGTTCTCTGTCTACTGTTATGTTTTATAATAAGCATAACCTTGTTGAGGGTCTACCTACTTACTTAGTATGGGTAACAAGGCCATCCCATAAGTTTGTGCTGACTAGACTGAGCCTTGGTATCATCCATCATTTAGTGGCACTGCCAACATTAAAGAAATATCCGCAGGGGCCTTGTATGTGTGATGGCGTTTCCAAACAGAGCACTGTGCACTTTCTCCTCATCTGCAAACTGTACATGAATTTTCGTATTGCCTATTTAAAACCTATGTTTCGTAAATATGGCACTTGTACTGTTAATGATGCTATGAGTTTAGTTTTTAACTTACAACACGTCGATATCTGTTATTTTACTGCTATGTTTTTAACTCAATCTATTAAGGCCAGGAAAAGTATGTGTTTTTAAATCCATTGTATTTGTCATCTGTAGTTTGTGGATCATAATTTGTTTTATTTGTAATATTGAAGTGTATTTTTATTTTTGTCGTGCTTTTATGGTCATTTTTATATGCACCGAATAAAGCTTCATGAATTGAATTGAATTGAGTCTTTGGGCCAATTTTCTCTCGCTCCATAGATGAACTGTTGCTATCCTGCCAAATGGTTCAAACTTATTGCTGGTAAGCTGAGTGCTGGATCTTCAACAGGCTCCTGTGGGAGGATCCTAAGGTCCAATACGCAGAAAAGACTAATAGGTAAGAGCAGCATCATATTTTGGAACCATTTTTGCGTGTTCCCGGTTTCAGCTGATTCTTGAATTATCCCTTGAAAGTAGGGAGATGAAACATCCGATTGGGAGCCATGGATGTTTAAATATTTAGAGGTCAAAATATACCATATATATGAGGATACCAGGGAAGCTAATCTAAATGACCCACTGCAGGGCCTGAGATGCTGTGCAACTTTCTAGTGCATGCTAAAACTCCCCTTAGTGGCTTGAGTGGCACTAACTAAAATGTTCTTGCTTCCTAGAGTTTTGTATTTACTTGCGAACCTCCCAGTTGGGATTCCCCAAACCTGGTTTAAAACTCTGAACACATTATCATGAGATTTAATTTGGGATGATGGATAGTGACAAATTTCATTGTGCGTTACCCAATGTACGACAGGGATTGGGGAACTGGATGTTCCAGACTTTGAACTATATCATATGGCAGCCCAACTGCAGTGGGTCGCAAGATGGATGGAAGGGATTGGACATGAGTAGATGGTATTTCACGACTGAGACACAGCAGGTGGTAGCATTGATTCTCCTTCTGATGGGAATATATATGAATTTAGTGAAATTATCCAAGTTATTAGCTATAGTGTTACGATGGTGGAAGAAACCAGTCGAAAAGAAATGGCAGCACCAGGTGTATGCCCCTGCCTTACCATTGATGGATATTCTCACCATCCATGGTGGGTCTTTAACAGCACGCAGACTGAAAGTGTGGCTTGCTACAGAATTACTCACAGCTGGGAACTGATTTGAGGATGGGGCATTGAGAAGTCTGGAGTCGACAAATGAGTCTGGGAGGCCGGAATTCCAGTTCTTGACTCATGCAGTTTTAATTTGAGCAATGAGCAGTATATAGGGAGCCAACCAACACTGAGTCATGTATGCATAAAGTCCTCCAAATTATCTTCTTGTATGGTAGTGGGAATAAATTAATATCCTGGTTTTATAAGTAAATATTGTTCATGTCTAGGGTTGATCAGGTCTCTGTTAAAAGGAAGTGGGAAGACAATATTGGGTACTTTCATAGTAAGGAATAGGACTGTGACTTTGAACATATCCGTAAAGTATCGAGAAACATGATATTTACATCTACCAAATTTAATTACCTCCATACAACTTACCTCACATCACACAAATTGAATAAGATAGCCTGGACAGCAGAAAAGCTTAAATTGGTGGATTCAGAATTCAGTCACATGACTGGAGAACTGGGGCGCACTTTGAGCAAAACAGGCCTTTTACAGATGGAAGTATGCTTGCTGGGCCAAAAGAAGTCAGAGCAAGCTTTAGATTTCTTGCTCTGCACTGGTATTAGATAAAAGCATTGATATGAATTGCTAATCACCTGAGGGCACACCCCACTGCAGACAGGAAATGGACGGAGAACAATGGATGATAGCCGAAGGGGTGATCTTGGAAATGGAAGAGCGGAGAAGCCTTTGCAAGAAACCCAAGATGATGAATGATCAGTCACGTAGCATTGTTCATAGTGACAGAAGACAATTAATGATTGGGCTGATGTTGGGATGCTTGATTGAGGGTATGCAGATTGAGATAGGTAAATGTAGAGGGAGGCTCCTACACCAAACAATGATCTTTAATTAAGTGATTATTGCTCTGGATATTCATGTAAAGGGATAAAAGAATTTCCAGTGTGATGTAAGTGGCTGCAAACTTGATCATCTTTCAGGCCATGGTGAAAAAACAAATGAACATTAATGATGCTACAATACGAAACACAATGCCAATGTAACTAGGACAGATGTGAAGGTAATGATGGATGTTTATATTTGCACTGCCTTATAATATATTTTTTTGTTCACTAAATATAATTGATTTTATAACGAAAAGCAGTATAGAGTAGTGAGGAGTGAGAAGAAAAAGATTCAATCTCCGACATCTGCCAGTTGCCCAAGGTATACATTAATGTTACATTAACATATACAGATGATAATGGCATGAAATAAAAATGGACATGTATCCATTACATAAGAAGGAACAGAAGCAGTTGGTACCTGGTTATGTAGATCAAACAGAACTGGGTGAGATGATCCAGGTGGCACTGTCAGATGTTCACCTTCTGCAAATGCATCAATGATGCAATAAATAAAAAAGAGAGAAATAAGGAAAGAGAGGGGAGTGGGGGTAGAAGTAGGACAGGAAAGAGAGGGGAAGTTATGTGATACTGTGTGCATGGAGGCTCCGAGAGTCATATATGATAAGAAGAGCAAGAAATAGTAGTCAGTAGGTGATTGCGAGATTTCCCTTTCGGCGGAAGAGTCGTGAATAAAAAGGTCAAGAGTATTCCAAATACCTTGAGAGGGGGCCCGGCAAACTCTTGTATGAGATTGATTGATATGTATACTGAGTAGATAGGATACACAGGCCCATCAGGTATCATAGGATACATTATTGGAGGATTTCCAGTCAAGTAGTATAACTTTAATAGCGATGGTGAGAAGAATATCAAGGAGTGAAAAGATTAAATGGAGGGTTTGCCATCTAGAGTCCAAGGAGAATGATGTGAAGGGATAGTTGGATAGTTATTCTAAACATTTTTTGTGAAGCTGTGAAGACACCTCCTGCCAGTAGGATTGTAAATGATTGCAGGAGAAGAACATGTGCCCTCGTCACCGGGGGACGAGTCGCAGGCCCAGAATGTATTAACGTCCTTTAGCTTTAAATGGAACAGTTTTGCCGGCATCCAATGCATGCGGTGCGCTGCAAAGAGTATGTTCTGGGTTAACAATGGAATGAGTTTATGTTGGAGTAGTTGTGAGCCTACCCTGGACCAGGTGCCTGCATCTTTCGGAACAAGGTTATTGGAGGAGAAATAAGAGGACCATTTCTGTTTCAGAGGTGGATGAGAGGAAATTCTGAAGGTAAATAGTGCTTCATAACAGAGTCAAGGAGACTAGGCTAGTGACAAGTAGAGGATTTGGGTAAGAAGACAGAAAAACCCCTGTCAAATGGAACAGTTTTGAGTACACAAGAAAATGATCATGCATGTGAGGACCATATACGTTAAGAGAAAGATAGGAGCTTAACAATAACTGTATGTAAGATATATGATATGGATTGACTGAGCAAGTACGCCTAAGCTCTCCGGGGGGTCAGCCAAAACCGCTGGCAGAGGCATCCATCCTGGTGTTATTATCCAAGAATACACGTAGATCAGCTGTATCTGAGAACACTTGCGTTGTGCCGTGAAAACAATCTTGAACTTGGCAGGACCAATGTAGGAGTGCTGGATCGATCTGTCAAGCAGAGACCGCTTGAGAGCAAAGAATCCTTTCTGTTTCAAAACTGTGTCTCTGGCATAGTTCTGAAATATATTAATTTTTATGCCTTGCAGGAAAATTGACTTGTTCTTTCTCATGTAGGATAAAATGAGTTCTGTATGTTGATATTGCAGTTGGTGAAAGATAAGGGAACGAGGGGTGGTCAAATTCTTAAGTTTATATGAGGGTACCTATGTGGGTGGGTTCAATCTCCAAGTCCTTGGTGAAAGAGACACCTAGGACTGACGTTATCTGCTTTTCAAGGAAGGTGATCATAGAAGATGCTTTATCCTCAATTCCTTTTGGCACACCAAAGATTCTGAGGTTTCCCCTTCTGTTACGGTCTTCAAGTTCAGTAAGTTCAATTTTTTTTTTTTAATAATTCTTTTTTATTAAATATACATCAGTTTGAATAGACATTACAGAGGTTCAGCCAGTTTGTACATTACAATAAACACAGGAGGAAAAGCTTTTAGTCATTACCTAAGATGGGAATGTCACGGGCTGAGGGGGTCGTCTTGCTCATTACATCTAGGCGGCGCACAGATCTCTCCATGGTAGGTATTCCTAGAACCCCACACACAGGACCACTTTTTGAGGCATCCCCGTGCCTGGTAAACCATCTTCTCTCTGAACATGCACCAATCAAGGTTCCCTTCCCAAGCTGTGGGTTTGTGAACTGCTCCCCATAGTTGAGCAATGTTTCTTTTTGCTAGCATGAACCCTAGAGTAGCCCACTGTGTCTGGTGAGTGCTTAGGTCTGTGGGTTCCCAGATATTGAGAAGGCATCGTCGCGCCTCTCGGTGGAGGCAAACCTGGAACACCGCATTGATAGTGTTGTGTATCTTGAGCCAGAAAGAGCTGACCAGTGGACACTCCCAAATTATGTGCATGAACGTCCCTATATGACCACAGCGCTGTTTACAGTCCCCATTGTCTGACCACCCTATGTGTACCAAATGGGGCCCTATGATGTATATTCTATGGAGGATCTTAAGCTGTACCAGCCTCAGACACGCTGGAATAGCAACCACTCTGGGGGAAGACACTGCCATCTGCCAGTCCTCATCATCTATCTCCACCCCATCCTGCATCCATTTCTCTCGCAGTGATTGGAGGGGATCCGCCATATGATTGATTAACTTCTTGTAAATCAAGGAGATAGTTTTTTTGGGAAGGTGTCCATCTAAAATTCTGTTCTCCAGTGGAGAGACCTCTGAAGGGACAGTCCCCTTAGGTAAAGAAGACTGGATCAAGTGCAAGTAGCGGAAGTGTTCAGTGTCTGCCAGTTCATATTCTGTCTGGAGCGTCCGACCCCCCAAACGTCTTTAATATATGAGATGCCAATAAGATCCCACCTGTCAAACCCCTTCGATCTCCACAAATCACCCAGTTTTTCAGAGTCCCAAAGTGGGTGGATAATGTCAGTCTTTGTCTCCATCCAAGCGAGTTAGTGGCATCATGCCAGATCTGGACGGAATGTTTAGTAGGGCCAGTCAAAGTGTATCTCCTAGGCCGGGAGTACAATGCTCTGTTGTAGTTGCCTCCTGGAAGAAGCCATTTATCCATGGCGTAGCCGGGATCGTCCATGCAACCATACGTGCTATGGTTGATGGCTGCTAAATGAGCTGCCCAATAGTTTTTCTTAATATCTGGGAGGCTGATGCCTCCATCGTACCAATTTAGCGTCAACTTATTTAGGGCGATTCGAGGTTTACCGTCCCAAAGCAGGTCCCTCTGTAGGCCTTCAATCTCCTTAAAGTAACGTGCTGGAACAGGGTCAAGGGTGTTCTGTATGGTGTAGAGGAATCTAGGCAAGGGCATCATTTTGAACAGGGCGGCCCTGCCCAAGAGGGAAAGGGGGAGTGAATTCCAGCTGGCAATATCACTTTTAAGCTTACAGAGGGGGGTAGAAGATTTTGGGTATAACGGGCTGAGAGATCTAGTGAGATAAAAATTCCCAGATATTTAAAGCTGACGGTGGTAATTTGTATTGGGCAGTTCCCAGGAGGGACAGGTGGATCCCCCCTCAGAACAAACAAAAGGGACTTACCCCAGTTGACGGTAAACCCAGAGTATCTGCCGAACACCGCAAGGATATCTAACACTACTATAAGGGATTTCTTAGGGGAGGCCAAATAAAGCAGTATATCGTCGGCATAGAGTGAGATGCGGTCTTCCCAACCGGGGGACCATTTCAATCCCCGTATCATTGGATATCAAGCTGCTTGGGCCTCCAGAGCCTGGGCGAAAAGGAGGAGCGAGAGCGGGCAACCTTGGCGGGTTCCCCGACTAAGCAGGAACGCAGCTGACAATTTATTATTTACTACCACCTGAGCTAGGGGTTCATTATATAAGAGATGTACCCATTTGATGTAAGTTGTGCCGAATCCCATCTTTGCCAAAACTGCCCAGAGGTAAGGCCATTCAATGGTGTCAAACTCCATGGTCGCGTCCAGGGACACGATCACTGCGGGTTGTCGGAGGGTATGCGCTCTGTCTATCACCCCATGGACTCTATGCAGATTCAAGGCCGTGTTTCTGTGTGACATAACGCCAGATTGGATAAGAGTTTGGCTAGGATTTTAGGTTTGGCGTTCAGAAGGGAAATTGGCCGATATGAGGCACAATCCATTTTGGGTTTCCCTTCTTTATGAATGGTGACTATGGTGGCTATCCTCTGTTCCCTGGGCAATGTCCCGGCTTCCATAGATCACGGTGTTCTATGGAGAGGTGGGGGAGCTTAATGTCCTGCAACAATTCCTGATTGTCTTCCTCAGTGTGTGAGGTCACTGTCGTATAAAGAGTCTGAAAATGACTGGCGAATCTGTCAACTATTTCCTGTGGATCTGTGACAGATATGTCTCCTTCCACTCTGAGCTCTGGGACCAGTCTGCTCATCCACTCCCGTCTATCCAGCCATGCAATGAGTTTCCCTGCTTTATCCCCCAGGTCGTACATTCTACCCAGTCACTCCCTACCCAGAGTTTTGGCTCTGTCAGTAACTAGGGCCTTGTAGTCGTGCTGTTTCAGGCTCAGAAGATGTAGCTTCTCTGGCGTCACCCCAGATTCCAGGTCACTCTCCAAACTATAAATTTCAGCTTCGATGTCTAGAACTTCTTTCTGTTTTTCTTTTTTTTCGCGAGAGATCAATGATAAAGCCTGACCCCGAATTACAGTCTTGAATGCTTCCCATAGGGACTGGGATGAGGAAACAGATCTCACATTATCGGAGAAGTAATCGTCCATGGCCTTGATAAGGTTTTTACGGATTATTGGATTGCGGAGGTGCCAAGGATTGATTGGGGCTAATCTTCCTACTTTGTTCTGGTTAATGATCATGTGGATCCAGACTGGTGAGTGATCGGAAATGCCTCTAACTAGGTGTTTGATTTCGTGTATGTGAGTGACTTGTGCAGCTGGCAATAGGCAGTAGTCTAAGCAGGAAATACTGTGGTGCGCCCCAGAGTGAAAGGTGTGCTGTACCTGGACTGGCTGATAAGTTCTCCATCCATCAACTAGGCCCATGGCTTCAAGAAAGTCAGACAACCAGTGGGAAGAGTACCTTACCTCCCGTGGGGGATATCGGTCCAACGTGCCTGAGCCCATCGCATTAAAGTCGTCCTCGAGGACTAAGAGGCCATCTGGAATGGTGAGGAGGACCATACCCAGGTCCACAATGGTGGTACCCTGCAGGCCTGGAGGGACGTATACAGACATGAAGGTGATGAGACGTCCCTTCCACATTCCCGAAAAACCAACGTCTCTGCCCCAATCATCTGCCCACGTGGAACTTATGGCAAGGGGGAGTGTGTTTTTCACCATGATACCCACAACTCTGGAACCGGATGTAGCCCCAGGTGTGCTACCATTTTGCATCCCCCTCTATGCATTGCCCTACATGAGTTTCCTAAGAGGGGCGTCTCCTGGAGCAGGACAATATCCGGCGCCCGTTTTGTGATGTATTGGAGAACTACACTGCGTTTAATTTTGTCCCGAGCCCGTTAACATTACAACTTAATATTTTAACATTTCTGTCCCCCATTACACTTGTCTTCCAATTTGTGAGTCTTGGAACCCTCTATAATGGCAAATTCGGCACCCCTTCTGTAAATGAAACCATACTTAACACTGATGCAAAAAATACAGCAAAAAACAAACAAAATTTCTCCCTCCCAACAACCCCCCACCCTGCTGCCCTGAACTCTGGGCATGAAACTGCCCATTATGAACTTGCAGAGTGCCTGTAGCCCTGATGAAAAACTAAAAGTAGAAGAAAATAGGGGTGTAGCACGCCGTTCCTCTTCCCCCCTTTAAAAACCGATTATGTAACCCCAAGGAGAAACCACACCTCAAAGTCTTGAGTCTCAAACAGTCATGGAGAAGTTCCTTCCCGGTCACCTACAGAATGGCCGCCCAGTACCTGACTCAGCCCCATTATGGGCCGAGAGTGTCTAAATTGACACCAACTCGCTGTTGGTAGGCTACAGTGATCCCTCATCTCTGGAGCGACGACCTTGCGGGCTCCGGGCCTTCCTGCTCTCAATCCAGTCTGCGCCTCTTCAGGATGTTAGAATAACCAGGTTCTCCCTTCCGCCTCGACCCGCAGACGTGCTGGAAACAACATGGAGTACTTCAGGCCTCTATCCCTAAACTCCCTCTTCACTGCAAGGAAAGTTTGCCTCATCTTTTGCACCCTCTGAGTGAAGTCTGGAAAGAAGGTGACATCTGCGTTCTCATAGCAGAGTGGGGCCCCCGCCCTTGCGCTCTGGAGAATAACATCTCTGTCCCAAAAGTTCAACACTCTCGCTATCATAGGGCATGGAGGGGCCCCGGGCTTTGGATGCCCTCCCGTACCCTGTGGGGCCTCTTAATGATGAAAAATTTGCTAAGACCTTTGGCTTGGAGGTGTTTTAGGATAAGGTCTTCAACAAAGAGATCGGGGGACTGCCCTTCCACCCGTTGTGGAACTCCCAAAATGCGCAAGTTGTTGCAGCGAAGGCACCCTTTATAATCATCCAGCTTCAGTTCAGTGAATTTGCGGAAGTTCTATAAGTCCAAGCCCTCCCCCTGAAGCTGCACACCGTCTCCCGTCAAACTGGTTGTAGCGATTTCCACCTGCTTAACTTTCTCATTAAGTTTGGTGAGAGCAGCCCTGATCAAGTTTACGTCAATAGCAATAGTGTCTATTTTGTGTTAAAGGGAGGATTTGACACTAGTGATCCATGACATATTTTAAGGAAAGTTCCTGGTCCTCGTCTCCCTGGTCCCCCAGAGATGCACCTCTAGACTAACGGCTCTGTATCATGTCCTTGGGCAATATGTAGCAATCTAGTTTGTTGGACTGTGTCGGCTTAGTTCCTCTCAATCCCGAGGGCTTATTTCTGCCCATTTTGCCTGCACCTCACTTTACAGGTCCCCCACTAGTGCTCAGATCTGACTCCAACGGGGCAAATATGGAGGGGTTGGGCTATCCCCTTCTCAGTAGGCAGGAGGAAACTGGGTGTTAGAGTGCCTGGCCGGTGATCCAAAGAGAGAGGGGGGAACCGTGGAATGTGTCTGAGTGTCCCTCAAGCACCCAATCCTGGGTGCGACAGACGCAGTAGCGGCCCGTGGTGGGAGTGCTGCTGGGCGCTGACTTGGGGGGGAGGGGCAGGGTGGGGGGTAGTAAACTACAGATTATGGCTGATTAGAGGTAAGTAAGCATATAAATAAATAAAACGAATTTTGTTGCGTGCGCTGCATCGCCAAATGTGATGCAGCGCACACAACGAACTTCGTTTTATTCATTTATATGTTTACTTACCTCTAATCAGTCATAATCCGTAGTTTACTACCCCCCATCCTGCCCCTCCCCTGCCCCACGTCAGCGCCCAGCAGCACTCCCACCACGGGCCACTACTGGACAGACGGCGTTGAAGTGCTGGTTAAGAATGCGTCTTGAGTGGGAGCTGTAAACCCGCTCCGCGTTGCAGGCGATTCTGGACACCTGCCGGCGATAAGTATGGGGTAGGCTGGCTCAATCAATATCCCCCAACTCACTGGCAGAGGGAACTGGACTTTATCAAGGGGTCCCAAGCCTTCAGTGTTTCATCACGGTGTGCAGGGGGGAGCACTGACCAAAGCGCAGATAGCCCAGTAAAGGGGGGGCCCCCACTCCACGCCATAATCCCAGGACTCCCCGGCACCCTACCGTCCCTCAGGGCTTGTGTCGCAGTGCGACGGTCTGGCGCAACGGAGCAATGGCGCCCCGGCTTTCAGTTTTGCTCCCGGTCTCCGTGAAAGCTCAAGGCTGCAGTGAGTTTCTTTCATCAGGCCCAGCTGCGCGTGCTGGTCACTCTGTCCGTGTAGCTCTGGAGGATGAATGGCCCCCAGGGTCTTCGTCCAGGCCCGCGGTTTGCCCAGGGAGCAAGCGGCTCCGCTCCGCCACAGCCAAGGCGTCTGTCTGCACTGTGTTCCTCGGCTTCAGTGTGGCAATCAGACCTCACTGAGTCGGCCCCAGTATCTCGGGGCACAGGCATCCGCCGAGCTTGGGGGAAGTAGGAATCTCATCCGTCGGACCTGCAGTATACTTTCTGCACCTCAGGGAAAGCAGATCAGGGCGGTGGATAGGCGAGGGGGATGCAGGGTTCACAGAGCTATAACGTTAGGCGGCCATTACGCTTCGATGCGTGGCCACGCCCCCAGTAAGTTCAATTTTGAGAGTAGAAATGGTGTTCTCAGATTTAAGGAGGTGATTTGATTGGACAGTCACACGGTCTTCATTCAAAATAATACACGTTTCAGCAATGAAGACCCTCAGTGTAAGTTCTTAAAGGTCTCTTCTGATTTCTGCAATTTTTATTTGCAGAATGTCAGTATTGGTCTTAGTACTTTGGGCAATGTCATGAACATTGTTCAACTTTTTGAGTATGATATCCAGAGTCTCAGGTTTCTCATTGATTGGAGATTCAGGATTCGGAGCTTCTTGTTTTGAGCGATTGATGCCCGGTTTGGAATTCTTGTCTTTCAGGGATCTGTGGTCTCTTTGGTCTGTCATGTTTACTGCGTAGATGGATGAGTTGGTATGAGGAACCTCAGCCTCAAAGTCAGGGGGTAACTGATACTAAGCCCTTAGCTGTTAAATCGAGTGGTAAGACACTACAACTAGGCCTGGGCAAAATTTCCGTTCCGTTCGCGGAATTTGCGATAATTTGGCATTTCCACGTTCCGCGGAGAGCGCGGAAATGTCAAAATTTCCGCATTCCGCAGCTTTGCGATAATTTGGTTCTTGCTCGCGCTGTAAAATAATACATTCTCACGCGCGCGCGATCGCCTTACCTGAATCCCCGCGTTCGCCGACAAGTTTTCCCGATCCGGTCGCGTTCTCCATGAGATGTTGTATTGTTTTAGCCATTTGCGATGTCTCGCGACAGTTCGCGTCCGCAGTGACGTCATGCGTCGTGCGATCACGTCTTTTTTCTCGCGATCATGCACCGCGAGACAACTGAAAAAAAGATGGCCGCGCCCGCGAGCAACCGCAGGGGTAAGTTAGCGACCCGCAACCATGCAAAAAATATCACGAACGGGCGGGAAAAATACTTCTGCATCTTTGCGATATTTCCGCTTGTTTGCGGAGATTTTTTACATTTTCGCGATAATTTGCGAAAGTCGCTTTCGCAAATTCCGCCCACCCCTAACTACAACTAAACAGCAGCACACAGGATGACAGCAGGATGGCGGGATGGTAGCAGAGGTAAGCAGAGCAGCCAGCGGGTCAGAGCAATATTCACTGACGTAGAGAGCAGGTTGAAGTGGTTGGGGCAGGATCCAGCGCAGCACCTCTGAATTACAGTGTAATAAGCCAAAATGCTAGTAAGTACTCAGTTAAGTATCAACATCAGGTGAAGCAGCTGTGCTATTGAAAGGAAGTGCCACAGCAGAAGGGTGCAGGACTCTACCGGATTTAAAACAACTGTTGGCCAGGCGTCAGGGCAAAGAATAAGATAAACCAGAAGCGGCATGTATTTCAAAGCATTGTAGAACCAGTGATTCTGGCTGGTGATCACTGGCTGTGATTTGAGGCAATGCCGGACCCCCCCCTGCCTAGGGGGAGTGCAAAACAGGGGCCCAGAGTCAGACCACCCCAAGCACTGCTGCACTACAAGCTGCTGGCCTTCAGTGCTTATTGTGATCGTCTCTGTGTGAGACAGGAGGGGAACCAATCCAGCGAGCAGGCGCATCTAGCACTGTAGAATACAGCCGGGTAGAAGGCCACTGAGCTCACTGTGCTCACTGTGAGAAAGATTACGCAAGCGGTACATTCACCATACTGGTGATGCAGCACTAGGCCCAACGCGACTACCGCGTTGTGGCTCGCTGTGAGATGGTGCTGCACTTACTTGAGGCGAGATCAGGACCTTTGGAGATCCTACGACAGAGCACCACACAAATGTCCCATTGAATTGCAGGTAAAGCTCATAGCGTTTACTAAACAGCTGTTGTGAAGTGAGTGATAGTCGTGATTTTAATGCGCTGTACGAGGTTACTTCGCAAACCAGTCACCGGCCATGTAGTAGATGTTTGTCAAGGGCTCTACACCACATACGATCGGCCCACCTGATGTCTGTGTTGCCATACAAGACTCCCTGCAATCGTTCTTCTTGTTGCCTCTGTAAGGTTGTTTCATATATTGAGTCAGCCACCATTTTGGATGAGCCTGTGAGGCAGCTTACCAGCACCAACCCTGTCGCACTCACAGGTCAGTCGCCACGCTGTTCCAAAACATTCTCAGAGAACCCCACGATAGTCAATTACAGAGCCCTTATAGCTGGTGAATAGGGGTTGCTCTGGTAGCAAAAAAAAACATCAGATAGCGGAGGGCTTGGCGGATCACTAAGGAGAAGCCACCATTTAGCGTGTACGCTGGCCACGACCCTCGCACTGCCTTACAATTTTAGCCAACAAAATGGGACTACTATGTTGTATTAAATGCAAATAAAAAGAATTAAAAAATTTCTTTATGCACCTGAAAAAGGCAAGACAACACATCTGACTGGTCACTGCAGTCCACAGAAAGTGGCATGCTGCCTTTTGGGATAGTATCTACATGTGAAAAGGAGATTTCCATCTATATTTCCTTTGAAAGAAAGAGACACTAGAGTAAACCAGGTACCTGGCTGTATGGATGGGATGACATGCAGGGGTGTAATATCTTCCATCAGGAGTGGTCTGCCAAAGACTGATATGGCGAATTTGAGTGTTGAAATAGAGAGAATTCTGTCCAAATAGCTGTATTATTGAGTGACTGTTTGGGAAAAATGAGACTTTTGGCTATTTATTTAAAAATTCATAGCTCATAACCCCTACATCCATTTTGTCATTATTTGTTTTGCATTTATCGCTAATATTTACTACAATGTCTCGAAATTTTTGGCCTGCACATTTCTTAACATTAATGTTGTTTTTGGTACTGTTGTGCACGCTTTTTGTGCGTATTCCATGAAATGTCGCTACTGTTTTGACAGTTTCCAATAGTAAGATTGGGATTCCTCACAGAAACCAGGGTTTACTTCTATAGTTCAGGATTACTGTGGCTGTGTTGGAGTTTAGCTACAACCCATATCAAGACTGAGACTTCTCTCCCCCATAATTTCACAATCTGAATTCATATAGCATAGATGTAGGAAAGATAATATATGCTTAAATCCGATTAGTGCAACCTACCACAAGGCAGAGCATTTCAAATCCATCTTATCAAAATAGCAAGTCAGTACTACATTGTTAAAGGATATCCTCCAAAAGGTTACATTTAGTGGACAAGGCATAGTGAAATGTCCCACAAACCACACTAATGGCATCACTCATGCACTACAGAAACACTACTGTAGACAACAGGCACGGGGCCTGCACATTGCATGTCATGCAGAGCCAGTAGGAGGAGTAATTCCTTAGTTACCTGTGCCGCTGCTCTCAGGTGCCATAGAACACAAGACCATGCCAGGTAACATAAATATATATTTGAAAGAAAAGTTAGACATTTTTATATACAATGCAACTGTTTTAGGAATGATATTAGGAAAGGCTCTACACCCAGCACCCATGAATATGAAAAAAATGGTTGATGTGAAGCGTAACACAGAACAAAGTGATACTGCAGAAGTTACAACTCACAAGCTTAATGTGGTATAAAAATGATAGAATCATTTAAAGTGTAGGGTAATCACAATAGAACCAAATCATGAGACTGACCAAAGTCACAGGAACCACGGGCACCGAAGCTATCTACTTACATTTCATGAGTATTCCAGTCCTAGAAGTTGTGGTGGGATTGTAAGAACTGTGAGCCAGATGTACGACCATTCCATTTTGCGAGTTGCACACTACCACGCTTTGCAACTTGCACTTTGTGATTCACAAAATGGAATGTGCAACAGTGTCTGAGACATTGATTGTGATTCTCAAATGGGTGGCAAGGGGCCTGCCTCATTATTATTCATGAGGCAGGTCTCAATTTGCGACCCATCAGGAATGGCCTGCAAATACAGGGATGGTGGCCTGCTGAGGATAGCAGACGCCCATGTCTGTGTTTAAAGCAACTTGTTTTTTTCCAATGCAGACTGTTTTCCATGAAGGAAGACAGGATGCATTTTTAAAAAGAAATGAAAAATTTTCCTTTCATTTTTTAAGGGCCAGCAGTGGTCCCTGTGATCACTGCCTTCTCTTAAAAAATATTTTTGCACCCATTAACAGAGTGGAAGGGGTCCCTTCCCATTTGCTAGTGGCTTACCACCTACTTGATGTAGGCAGTAAATTGTGAGTGTTTTATTGCATACCATTTAGCCTCACTATTAGGAAGGGACACCCTTGGCACACTCCTAAGAGCAACTCGCAAACACTATTTTCCGAGTCACCGACTTGAACAATAGCATTTGTACATACCACCACCCTTTTTTGTGGTTGCAAACAGGCCGATACCTCATTTACGACTGCAAGAAATGGTCGTACATCTGGCCCTCTGTGTGGTAAAGAGTGTAAGAAGTGGAGAACAAAGAACATCCATGGAATGCCGCACAACTATATGGTTACCCTGCATGCCAGTTTCTACCATTCAGCACCAGCATCATAGTGCCTCTCAAGTGATGTACATGCCTTTTCCTCCCGTCAGAGATTAATCACAAAGCTGTATGCTTAGTTAGTTACTGGATCATCCAAGTATTGCCCTGTGACTTGCATACATAACAGAAAGCCCATACATCTGGCATCACAAGCAGGCACATTCAAAGCTCCGACACCAGCACAGCACATACATGTGAAATGGAAACCTACTGCACCATTTGCTACCACTGTATCATGTGCCATGTCTCATCTAAAATCAGAATAGATAGGCACACTGGCATCCAAATATTCAACATGGAAACCCCAATGTTTAAGCTTGTATTGGTTCCTATTCACTTCTCTGTTAGCCTTACTGACTTCCATTACGTTAAAAGATTGTTACAATGTTTTTGTGATCTTAAATTGGACCTTAGATAAAAAAATTATTTCCAATAGTTTTTCAGAACTTCAAAGAGAAGTGGCTCAACTGGCTGTCCAGTATGGTGCCCTTTCACTACTGCCATGTAGGATTGCCATTAGCCATGAGTAGTGGCATGTAAACACAGTAAAACATGTTATTAACTCGTCATGAACACTCCATTTAACACTGCTGGAAGTCTTAACTCTAAAAGAGAAGGTTGTCTCATTGTTGCGCAGGTCCCTTTTTACTCACATTTAAAAAAAAATGAAGAAAGCTTTACGCTTAGTGAAACAGAAAAATATGGAGAAAAAAACATTAAAAGATAGGGTACACTGACCTTTACATCTTCTCATACCCCTGTAATAGACCAGCATTTTATTGTGTTAGGCCTGCGTCACTAGTGGCACGGGGTTTGTTGTGATATTTATCGCACCTGCACCCATTACAGGAATTATGGAACATATTGAAATTTATCAAACCTCATAATGTTATTACTTTTAGGTGCAGGCGTTGGTTTTTACAGCACAAATGTCATACATACCCGTTGCTAACAATATACACAGAATGGGCTCTTGGTCTGCCCCATTTCAACCTTTGTTCTATCTTCTACCAGCCTCTTGCTACCATTGACTTGAGACTATGCTTTTCACATCTTAACTCAGCCCAGTGGCGTAACACCTCTCACCCAATGCTTTTGGCTGTTGAGTGTATCCTTACGCCATGCTTAGAACTGCATGAGGAATTACTTTACAATTTGTCTGCTACTTCTGTTTGCACAATAAAACCTAACATTCTAGCTTTCCAGTGCTTGCTTGTCAAGGTGCCCTGAGAATGACAGAGTGTATGGTGCCGATTGGGCACTCTGCCCTTCTCCGAGGAAGCGGCTGGAGAGAGGGCACCACAGAGCTCCTCTCCACTAAAGTATTTATTTTGGCACAGAGCTCCACTAAAGCTCTGTACAGAAATGAGAAGAACAGGAGGAAAATAGGCTGCTCACCGAGCTCTGCTTCCCCTGGGCTGGAGTTGAATTTGTGTTGTAATCCTACTATGCCACCTTTATTAACCAGGGGCAAAATGAAGGGTCCAATTTATTAACTTAAAGATTTTAAATATAATTCAGCATTGCCACCACACTATTCAGAATGCTAAAGATGGCGGCGAACCAGGCTAAAAGAAAGCAAGGGTTTTGAAGATGTGTGCATGTATTCGCTAGTGTACCTATTGTTCAAGTTTTAAAGCAAAGGTGATGTTCATAATTCCTGGGTCCATATTTTCTGCACTCTTTAACCATGTCCAGCTATTCATTATTGTTTACATTTTGATTTCATTTCTAAAGAAAGCGGTTCTCCAGAGTGTGGCCCTTTGACTTTTTACTCTTACTGTGGATGCAATGCTATAGCAGACTGATACGATGTTAGACAAGAAAGTGTGGAGCAAACTAGTGTATTCTGTATGGGGAGCAGTGCGTGCATAGATATTAGCTTTCATTTGCAAGTTTCGCAATGGTATCTCACAAATTAACATCCGTGTTGAAATTACACCTCGTGGGGTTATTCCCTAACCCCATGAGGTGCAATTTGCACAGCGCAGTGGTAAGAAATAGCCTTCTCTCATGAATAAAATAATGAGGCGTGACTGCTTAATCTGTGCGAGTAAAACCTTAGGCCTGCATAGAGCAGTCGATTTGGCCATGGGGGCTTTTGCGAGCTTCTGCTTTTTAATCTGGTTTGGTACTATATAATGAAACGCATCTCTCCTTTTTATAATGTTATTGTACAGAACTTCTTCTTTGATTGTATTTTGAAGCGTTATGTGGGTGTTGGAGGATTTACACAACAACCTTTGTCACTGAAAAGGTCAGGAAATGTAATGTGTTTCAAATAATCTGTCCAAAAATGTCAAAACCTGCTGAAAATATACGCAGAAACAACACCACTTGATACTAACAATATTTGTTTGCGTTTTAGAAAATTGAAATCATGATTGACTTAAAAAGAATATGTGCTTAATTTGTCAAACATTTGAAACAAGTGCCTACATTTCGATTTTTTTTTAAAAAAGAGAGAACATGTTAGAAGCGGGATTGGGGCCAGGCAAAACAACACACCCTTTTGTCTCTCATCACGGGTTTGATTCTGGTAAGTGCCCCACTGCAGCAGGTAATCATGAAATTACTTACAATTTAGATCAGGTTATGAGAATGAAGAAACAAATGGCTCGATGTACTATCCATTTTAGCGGCCGCAAACATTCTAAATCGGAATTTTCAACTGCAAAATGGAGTTTCCAAAGTACAAATCCCAATTTAGGAGTCAGTAAACTTTAACTAACTCATAACATGGGATTGTGACTGAATATTAAATTGATATTTGGAAGGAGCGTGTGGTAGGCCTCGATTCTAAATACCAAATCGATAAGTGTTTTATCAATGTTTAACAAATGAAGTCTGGTTGCAAGATACTGAAAAATTACCAACGCCCGAGTTGGGGTGGTAATCCAATTGTAAGAAATAGGGTGTCCCTTTAGGACTCCCTCTTTGTAAAGTTGCAAAATTAAGTTATTTGATTAGTAGGAAGTACCACTGCCAAATCTCAAACAAACGTTGACTTCCTCTAAGGAAAAAAGACTGCATTTTTTTTAAAGTGTGTTTTAATATTTAAAGGCAATCATAGATATGGTGCTCTGCTGACCCTAGCCAGTCCAAAAACAACAGTTGATGGACAGAATGCAGAACAATGTCATACATTCACCCCAGTACAGAGATCTGGGCCTAAATCCATAGTTTTTTTGCTCACCATGCCACCCCAGTTCAGATCTGGCCATATGCAAATCAGTCTTGACCCTGTGCCTCATGGGAACAGTCCAGCCCGAACTCTCAAGCCAGGTCCTCCCTGGACCGGAAACAAGCATTCTAGGACCGGTTTCGGGGTTTCACCCCTCTTCAGCCAGGATAGCTTGCCTCCAGTGGCATGGAGAGCGCAGGACTCAAGTCTGAGCATACCCGTCCCACTCGGGGTGACAAATGCAAAATCAACATTTGAATGACAGAATGCAGAACAATGTCATACATTCACCCCAGTACAGAGATCTGGGCCTAAATCCATCGTTTCTTTGCTCACCATGCCACCCCAGTTCAGACCTGGCCATATGCAAATCAGTCTTGACCCTGTGCCTCATGGGAACAGTCCAGCCCGAACTGCCAAGCCAGGTCCTCCCTGGACCGGAAACAAGCATCCTAGGACCGGTTTCAGGGTTTCACCCCTCTTCAGAAAGGGTAGCTTGATTCCAGTGGCATGGAGAGCACGGGACTCGCGTCCGAGCATACCCGTCCCAGGGTGACAAATGCAAAAACAACAGTTGATGGACAGAATGCAGAACAATGTCATACATTCACCCCAGTACAGAGATCTGGGCCTAAATCCATCGTTTTTTTGCTCACCATGCCATTCCAGTTTGAACCCAGCCATATGCAAACAAGCATCCTAAGACTGGTTTTGGGGTTTCACCCCTCTTCAGCCAGGATAGCTTGATTCCAGTTGCATGGAGAGCACGGGACTCACGTCTGAGCATACCGGTCCCACTCGGGGTGACAAATGTAAAAACAACAGTTGATGGACAGAATGCAGAAAAATGTCATACATTCACCCCAGTACAGAGATCTGGGCCTAAATCCATCTTTTTTTTGCTCACCATGCCATTCCAGTTTGAACACAGCCATATGCAAATCAGTCTTGACCCTGTGCCTCATGGGAACAGTCCAGCCCGAACTGACAAGCCAGGTCCTCCCTGGACTGGAAACAAGCATCCTAGGACCGGTTTCGGGGTTTCACCCCTCTTCAGCCAGGATAGCTTGATTCCAGTGGCATGGAGAGCACGGGACTCACGTCTGAGCATACCCGTCCCACTCGGGGTGACAAATCCAAAAACAACAGTTGATGCACAGAATGCAGAACAATGTCATACATTCACCCCAGTACAGAGATCTGGGCCTAAATCCATCGTTTTTTTGCTCACCATGCCATTCCAGTTTGAACCCAGCCATATGCAAATCAGTCTTGACCCTGTGCCTCATGGGAACAGTCCAGCCCGAACTGCCAAGCCAGGTCCTCCCTGGACTGGAAACAAGCATCCTAAGACTGGTTTTGGGGTTTCACCCCTCTTCAGCCAGGATAGCTTGATTCCAGTTGCATGAAGAGCACGGGACTCACGTCTGAGCATACCGGTCCCACTCGGGGTGACAAATGTAAAAACAACAGTTGATGGACAGAATGCAGAAAAATGTCATACATTCACCCCAGTACAGAGATCTGGGCCTAAATCCATCTTTTTTTTGCTCACCATGCCATTCCAGTTTGAACACAGCCATATGCAAATCAGTCTTGACCCTGTGCCTCATGGGAACAGTCCAGCCCGAAACTGACAAGCCAGGTCCTCCCTGGACTGGAAACAAGCATCCTAGGACCGGTTTCGGGGTTTCACCCCTCTTCAGCCAGGATAGCTTGATTCCAGTGGCATGGAGAGCACGGGACTCACGTCTGAGCATACCCGTCCCACTCGGGGTGACAAATCCAAAAACAACAGTTGATGCACAGAATGCAGAACAATGTCATACATTCACCCCAGTACAGAGATCTGGGCCTAAATCCATCGTTTTTTTGCTCACCATGCCATTCCAGTTTGAACCCAGCCATATGCAAATCAGTCTTGACCCTGTGCCTCATGGGAACAGTCCAGCCCGAACTGCCAAGCCAGGTCCTCCCTGGACTGGAAACAAGCATCCTAAGACTGGTATTGGGGTTTCACCCCTCTTCAGCCAGGATAGCTTGATTCCAGTTGCATGGAGAGCACGGGACTCACGTCTGAGCATACCGGTCCCACTCGGGGTGACAAATGCAAAAACAACAGTTGATGGACAGAATGCAGAAAAATGTCATACATTCACCCCAGTACAGAGATCTGGGCCTAAATCCATCTTTTTTTTGCTCACCATGCCATTCCAGTTTGAACACAGCCATATGCAAATCAGTCTTGACCCTGTGCCTCATGGGAACAGTCCAGCCCGAACTGACAAGCCAGGTCCTCCCTGGACTGGAAACAAGCATCCTAGGACCGGTTTCGGGGTTTCACCCCTCTTCAACCAGGATAGCTTGATTCCAGTGGCATGGAGAGCACGGGACTCACGTCTGAGCATACCCGTCCCACTCGGGGTGACAAATCCAAAAACAACAGTTGATGCACAGAATGCAGAACAATGTCATACATTCACCCCAGTACAGAGATCTGGGCCTAAATCCATCGTTTTTTTGCTCACCATGCCATTCCAGTTTGAACCCAGCCATATGCAAATCAGTCTTGACCCTGTGCCTCATGGGAACAGTCCAGCCCGAACTGCCAAGCCAGGTCCTCCCTGGACTGGAAACAAGCATCCTAAGACTGGTTTTGGGGTTTCACCCATCTTCAGCCAGGATAGCTTGATTCCAGTGGCATGTAGAGCACGGGACTCACGTCTGAGCATACCCGTCCCACTCAGTGTGACAAATGCAAAAACAACAGTTGATGGACAGAATGCAGAACAATGTCATACATTCACAACAGTACAGAGATCTGGGCCTAAATCCATCGTTTTGTTTCTCACCATTCCATTCCAGTTTGAACCCAGCCATATGCAAATCAGTCTTGACCCTGTACCTCATGGGAACAGTCCAGCCCAACTGCCAAGCCAGGTCCTCCCTGGACTGGAAACAAGCATCCTAGGACCGGTTTCGGGGTTTAACCCCTCTTAAGCCAGAATAGCTTGATTCCAGTGGCATGGAGAGCACGGGGCTCACGTCTGAGCATACCCGTCCCACTCGCTGTGACAAATGCAAAAAAACAGTTGATGGACAGAATGCAGAACAATGTCATACATTCACCCTAGTACAGAGATCTGGGCCTAAGCCCCTCGTTTTTTTGCTCACCATGCCATTACAGTTTGAACCCAGCCATATGCAAATCAGTCTTGACCAAAAACGATGGATTTAGGCCCAGATCTCTGTACTGGGGTGAATGTATGACATTGTTCTGCATTCTGTCCATCAACTGTTGTTTTTGCATTTGTCACCCTGGGACGGGTATGCTCGGACGCGAGTCCCGTGCTCTCCATGCCACTGGAATCAAGCTACCCTTTCTGAAGAGGGGTGAAACCCTGAAACCGGTCCTAGGATGCTTGTTTCCGGTCCAGGGAAGACCTGGCTTGGCAGTTCGGGCTGGACTGTTCCCATGAGGCACAGGGTCAAGACTGATTTGCATATGGCCAGGTCTGAACTGGGGTGGCATGGTGAGCAAAAAACGATGGATTTAGGCCCAGATCTCTGTACTGTGGTGAATGTATGACATTGTTCTGCATTCTGTCCATCAACTGTTGTTTTTGGACTTGCTAGGGTCAGCAGAGCACCATGTCTGTGATTGCCTTTAAATATTAAAATACACTTTTAAAAAAATGCAGTCTTTTTTCCTTAAAGGAAGTCTGGTTGCACTTTAAAAATAACGTTTTCTTTTTAAAAACATTTGTTTGAGATTTGGCAGTGGTACTTCCTACTCCTCAAATAACTTCATTTTGCAACTTTACAAAGAGGGAGTCCTAAAGGGACACCCTATTTCTTACAATTGGATTACCACCCCAACTCGGGCGTTGGTAACTTTTCAGTATATTGCAACCAAACTTCAGTTGTTAAACATTGATAAAACACTTATTGATTTGGTATTTAGAATCGAGGCCTACCACACGCTCCTTCCAAATATCAATTTAATATTCAGTCACAATCCCATTTTATGAGTTAGTTAAAGTTTACTGACTCCTAAATTGGGATTTGTACTTTGGAAACTCCATTTTGCAGTTGAAAATTCCGATTCGGAATGTTTGCGGCCGCTAAAATGGATAGTACATAGAGCCATTTGTTTCTTCATTCTCATAACCTGATCTAAATTGTAAGTAATTTCATGATTACCTGCTGCAGTGGGGCACTTACCAGAATCAAATCCGTGATGAGAGACAAAAGGGTGTGTTGTTTTGCCTGGCCCCAATCCCGCTTCTAACATGTTCTCTCTTTTAAAAAAAAATCGAAATGTAGGCACTTGTTTCAAATGTTTGGTAAATTAAGCACATATTCTTTTTAAGTCAATCATGTTTTCAATTTTCTAAAACGCAAACAAATATTG
Source organism: Triturus cristatus (assembly GCF_964204655.1). Lineage (NCBI taxonomy): Eukaryota > Metazoa > Chordata > Amphibia > Caudata > Salamandridae > Triturus > Triturus cristatus. The sequence continues at coordinate 627,900,988 of NC_140589.1, read as the reverse complement.
TTAGTATCAAGTGGTGTTGTTTCTGCGTATATTTTCAGCAGATTTTGACATTTTTGGACGGATTATTTGAAACACATTAAATTTCGTGACCTTTTCAGTGACAAAGGTTGTTGTGTAAATCCTCCAACACCCACATTACCCTTCAAAATACAATCAAAGAAGAAGTTCTGTACAATAAAATTATAAAAATGAGAGATGCGTTTCATTATATAGTACCAAACCAGATTAAAAAGCAGAAGTCCCGTGCTCTCCATGCCACTGGAATCAAGCTATCCTGGCTGAAGAGGGGTGAAACCCCGAAACCAGTCCTAGGATGCTTGTTTCCAGTCCAGGGAGGACCTGGCTTGGCAGTTCGGGCTGGACTGTTCCCATGAGGCACAAGGTCAAGACTGATTTGCATATGGCTGGGTTCAAACTGGAATGGCATGGTGAGCAAAAAAACAATGGATTTAGGCCCAGATCTCTGTACTGGGGTGAATGTATGACATTGCTCTGCATTCTGTCCATCAACTGTTGTTTTTGCATTTGTCGACCCTAGCAAGTCAGCATCTCTGGATCGGCACCAATTGTAGTGAGTCACAATTTGCGACCTACCTTATTAATATTCATGTGGTAGGTCGCATTATGACTATTCCAATTGGGAATTTTAACAAACCAATATTAGTATATAGGTTGGTTTGTAAATCTTCTCTGAAAAATACTGGTTACAAATTGCTTCTAGTTTTTTTAGATCAACGTTTTATACATCTGGCCCTAAGGTTTTTATATTTTCCCACTATTAAAAAAGCAGTGATTTTTGTGATGCTAACATGCCTGGATTTTCCATGCATTGAAGTGGTACTACAGCATTTTGTTGCTCATGTGCAGAAGAATATTAATCACATGTTTATCTCAATTTTCCGCTTCTGACAAACTATATTAGTAACTGCGGTGGCTCCTCCATTAAGGCAGAGTAACGTCACCCCACTGCTTTTCAGCAGTGAAAAATGAGTGAAGAAAATGGTAATAACAAAGTTTATTATCATTTTATTTCTTGTCGCTTACTTCCTGTAGCCAAGCTGAGGGTGGTCCATCCACTCTGACACAACACAGCTGCAGGAAGGAGGGGACGGGATGGCACTGCTGTAAATTCACATGGCAGATTGGCCGGCCATCTAAGGCTGGCCAAACCGTCATGCGCACTTCAAACTCTCCTCCCGAGCTGTGCTGTACAGCCGGGTGGAGAGCAAGCACAGGGTTGTAATCTCTTACTGAGTGCGTAACTAGGGTGCTCACACCAATCACGACGCTGCTGTCATGTTGGGTAATATCAGTATGAGACCAACATCTGGTTAAGCACAGGGGAGCCTGTGGCATGCTGGAAGTTGTGGAGCAAAAGCCAGAAGAGCACGGATGCTGCAGATGGTAGGTAAGCATTTTTAAAATTCTTTTACCCTTGCTGCCCCCGCTCTACCTCCCCACACTGCCCCACCACTTTAATGCCCCAGCAGCCCCCACTGATTAGTTAGCCTCTGAATAGCTGTGATTCTTTTATTACACAGTATATCTCACCATGTAGAATCACACAAAGTCTGTCCAAAACATAAGTAATACTGCAACTTCACTTTGATTTTGTAGTTCAAAAGCTGTATCTATCGTTCGGAACAGATTTATCAAGGAATAAAAGGAGAGCTGTACAGGGGTGAGGTTCCTATAACTTTTCAGATAACTCTATTAGAACAATAAAAAAACATAACAAATATTTTTGTTGTGATGCAGTAAACATTTCTTTTGTCAATTCTGCACATTACAATTCTTGTCATTTGACTTCAGCATATTTTTACTTGACAAGCAAGACTGTTTTTCCTTTGGATTATTAAAGAGACACCATCAATAATCATTAATCAATCAATGTCATTTTCTTTGTCTTTCTCCCTCAAGGCTGTCATTCCCACTCTCTCCAACATAAGTAGCAGCAGTATTAATGAGAAAGAAATTCTTCTCTACCACAACCAACCCCATTTCCATATGATTCTTTAAGCAATGTTCTCAAAACCTGTACTTGTTTATCGCTAAAGCATATACCTCTCCTCTTGCATGAAATTTCTGCAGGACATGCATCCTATGTATTCTGTGATACCATCTTTTAAAGAGAACGATTCTGAGGCCAACAAATCCTGGTGACTAATCATTGTTCTCACTTCTAGCTACATTTAGGGGCTGATTCCGATCGCAAATCATACCGACCGACAGGAACCCGGACCGGATACCGACCGACACGGACCAGCGCCGTACGACCCATGCAGTACGATGCAACGCGTGTGAATTACAACCGACACGTACGTAATACAAGCCGTACGACCGAGCCATAGGGAAAATAGTGAACCGACCGAAAAACCGACGCGATTTTCACCGACCGACACGAACCCAGAATGATCCCGACCGACCCGTACCCGCAATGTCCGATCCGCGCAGTACAATGCAATGCGTGTAAACCCAGACCGACTCACACGGAGACCAAGCCGCACGACCGACACGCACAGAAAACAGGGCCCACAAGTAATAGAGATCTCCGTGACCGACGCGTATGAAACACAGAAGACCATGAGCCAACATCAGCGTCCGTTTCCGTCAGATGAACGTCTCCTTCATGCCTACAAAACACAACAAAAAAAAGATGAAAAAGGACCAAACAAGCAATGACAAAGCCAATAAATATCAAATAAAAAAAAATGGGACAAAGACATACCCACAACTTCAAATATATAAAGGACTACAGTCACTACCATGATCCCTTGCAAACAGGAGACACAGCCAGCATCAAAAACACCATTACACAGCAACCACAGACCCACTCACAACACACCCATCACACAACTCACACACCATCAGCACCTCATACAAAAGCACAAACACATACACCCAGCAAAACCAACACCAAACCACCCTCACTTGCACCCTCACACACACATCCCTCACCACCACCACCCATCACCATGCCCCCAAAGAAGAATCCAAAGATCACAGATGGTGAGTTAGAAGTGCTGGTAGACGAGCTCATCAGAGTAGAGCCACATTTGTTTGGTACATTGGTCCAAAGGGCCCCCATGTTACAGAAAACCAAGATGTGGGCGAGGATTGTGGACAAGGTGAACGCTCAAGCACCAGCAAGGCGCACAAAGGACGATATCCAGAACAGGTGGTAAGACGTGCGCAGGAGGGTCAAGAAACTCGTCGAAAAAGATCACGCCCTGAGTCAGTGCACCGGCGGTGGCCCTCCTGCCAAACCAGTCTACTTCAGTACCTGGGAGGAGAAGGTGCGGGACATCCTACCACCAGAGAGCATCCATGGTCTAACAGACATACCAGAGCCTGGTGAGTACACAAACAACATACCCAAGATTGTGTGACAAGGGGACTGTGAAATCATGCACCGCAAGCAAAGCTACAGTAACCAATAGATAATCATCCCAAGAAGTGTATGCCAGTCAGACAAACACAATACATGCCATCTCATAGTGACTTGGAACTCTGTCATGACATGCACCAACCTTCAAACAAATAGAGCAAGGCAGTGGCACAAAGCGAAATAAACACTGCCGGACAGTTTGCCACCACAAACACACTACTTCACAGTGCAGCTGACTGACAGGAAGGAATAGTGGGGATGCAGGTGAAGTGAGTGTATCCAAAAGCATGATGGGGTTTGTAGTCACAGATAATGCCCCCCCTCCTGATTGGCCCATCAAGACCTCTCTGAAACATGCCCACATCACAGGGAGTGGAAAATGACTGACAAGATGGCTGACACTGGGTCCTGCTGTGGTGAGCAGAAGGCCCTGGTAGGGCATGTGCGCAAATCAGAAGCAGGACACCACTGACTGACATCCTGAAAGACAACTTGCACGCCCTCCAATGGAAGCACGTTTCATGGTGGGATGTCTGGCCGGGTGGGAAGGAGGACTGACAGCTCTGACCATACTTAGCAGCATGTGGAGACACAACCCCCCTGCTGCTGTGTGAAGCACAGGGGCTCTCTTTGGGCTTGTACCCAAAGAAACACCATGATTTCACAGTCAGCCATCTTGCCATTGCTGTCACACCCCCTCACAGGGAAGCAGAGTCAAGAGGGAGGAAGTATGGGCATGCTGGGAAGGGGGGTGTAGCCAAGAGCATGATGGGAGTTGCAGTCACAGACAATCTACACCCACCCACATGGCCCAGCAAGCAAACACTGAACCATGCTCGCATCACAGGGAGTGGGAAGGGACCTACAAGATGTCTGACACTGGGCTCTGTTGTGGGGAGCACAAGGCCCAGCTGGGAACTGGGCAACAACAAACACCAGGACTTCAGTCAGCCATCTTGCCATTGCAGTCACACCTCTTCACAGGGAGGCAGAGTCAAGAGGGAGGAAGTATGGGCATGCTGGGAAGGGGGTGTAGCCAAGAGTATGATGGGAGTCGCAGTCACAGACAATCTACACCCACCCACATGGCCCAGCAAGCATACACTGAACCATGCTCGCCTCACAGGGAGTGGGAAGGGACTGACACAATGTCTGACACTGGTCTCTGTTGTGGGGAGCGCAAGGCCCTGCTGGGAACAGGGCAACAACAAACACCAGGACTTCACAGTCAGCCATCTTGCCATTGCTGTCACACCCTCTCACAGGGAAGCAGAGTCAAGAGGGAGGAAGTATGGGCATGCTGGGAAGGGGGTGTAGCCAAGAGTATGATGGGAGTTGCAGTCACAGACAATCCACACCCACCCACATGGCCCAGCATGCATACACTGAACCATGCTCGCCTCACAGGGAGTGGGAAGGGACTGACAAGATGTCTGACACTGGGCTCTGTTGTGGGGAGCACAAGGCCCTGCCGGGAAATGGGCAACAACAATATCAAACTCTGTCCGTGACAAGCTGGAAAAAAGCAGTGTACAGGCAGGCTTCTGTTCGTACAGTAGAAAATGTCATGTTTGTGAACCATTGATGCCTGTAGAAACATAACTCACATTGTGTGTCTCTTCCAAACACAGGTGGTGCTGGGGACCCAGCACCAAATGAAGAGGATTCCCAGTCCCAGACTCTGGTGGACACTGAGCTCTCTGGTTTGACTCTGTCTCTGTCCTCTTCGGATGACGACGACCAACCTGGCCCCTCCGGTGTGAGTCATCATGCAGTACCAGCAGCATCAACATCTGCACCCCCTGTACCCACGCCTCCAGCATCTGGAAACCGACAGGGCACCCCCACCAACATGGACAGACCAAGGCCACTGAACACCCACAGCACAGGGACACAGGACCCCCCGGAAGCTACAGCAAACACCACCAGCAACACCACCCAAGGGGTCCCAGTGTCACCTGTGCATCCTGCCGCTGGTCCTGCTCGTGTGGATAGGGGTGCTGGGAGGGGTGGGAGGCAGAGGGCATGCCTTGCAGAGGGGTCTGGACTGCATGATGACCTCCAACTGGCACGCATCATAGAAGCGTACCAGGATAGCACTGGAGGATTTAGCCAGGTAGTGGGGATCCTCAAGTACATGCAACAGGAGCACCCTGCCACCATGCCCGCATGGAGGCAAAGTGGGATGCCCTTACTGCGGTGCATCGAGACATACTCCAATGCCTCCGCCAGATCAACACAAACCTGTCCACACCTCCCTTGCACCGCAGAGGCCTGCACCTGAGGATTCCCCCCCCCCCAGGAAGAAGAGGGGTCGTCTGAAGAAGGACATGTGAGAGGCAGATGTCCAAGCACATCCCCCAGGGCCTCTAAACCTGTTCTGGACAATGTTCTTTGTGCGCAACCCGTTCACCTTGTTCAATCGCACACAACTCGCCCACATGACATGGAGGGTTCATGTTGGGCCAATGTAGCAGATCACTGTGGACTTTACTCTGGACATTTCATCTACCAGCACTTCCAACTCTAATGTGAACTTTGGATTCCAAATCCAATGTACAGCACCCACCATCTTGTGCACTTTCCTCACATATAAACTCACCAGTACACCATACTTGCCTCTGTTTGTGATTTCAACTTGTCATGTGTCGATCTGCTACACAACACAGTGCATGCCAAATACTGCAACAATGTGACCAACGTTACGTGAGTCATGGTGATATGACACATGTGAGGGAGACACACCACTATGGCAACACAACACATACTCACCATGGCCATGTTACTCATCCCACACAATGATGTTGACCTGAAACACATAGGTATGCACAAACACAATACCTATCTACAGTCAGTGGTAACAAGTCCACACGTGAGGTAAGCAAATGTCAGTCTGATGTGGGAAGACAGACAACGCACCTAACAAAGCATAGCACAGGTTCATTACACATCAGCAACATGTTTATTCAAAAATAGTTGCAAGGCAGTTGTACGTTACGGTGGACACACAGTCACAGAGTGTCTGAGAATTGTAGTCCAGGGGTGTGTGGCACATCTCTTGATGTCAATTGACACTCCCACACTGGTGTCGGATTCTGGGTGTTGGGGGTCAGTGTTGAACAAACAACAGGCAAATTACCCTGTGAAGGACAGACACAAGACACAGTCAAAAGCACAGCAGAACAGGAGAGAAATGCAATACACATGGACAAAACATGTCACAATAAACCTACACAAAAACAAGTTAGCAGTACGACCCTATTGAGGAGTACACACCACCTGAATGAACACGTCACTGCACGCATCCAGACAAGTGGCATACAGACACACTCAGACAGCAACAGAGCAGCCACAACACATTCCAGGCTAACTTCATACATTGACATAAGAACCCTGGAAGCTCACATTCAGGTGAAGAAGTTGTTGATGAGCTGTGAGCGGACGTCACCCTCATCCTCATCATCACTGGCATCTTGGGCCAGGCTGGGATCCTCCACAGGTGCCGGAGGTTGGTCATCGTCATCCTGGATGAGATGCACCTTCTTCCGCACTGCAATGTTGTGTAGCATGCAGCATACAAGGATTATTTTGCACACCTTTGCAGGTTCATATGGGAGGGCCCCTCCGGTCTTGTCCAGGCAGCGAAAGCGGCTTTTCAGGAGGCCGAATGTCCGCTCAATCACCCTCCTGCTCCAACCATGTGCCTCATTGTAGCACATCTCGGCTGGTGTCACAGGGTTCCTGAGGGGTGTCAGCAGCCACAGCATGTTGGGGTATCCAGAGTCACCTACACACACAAAAGTAGCTGAGTTTTGTAGGAGTGTGGAATACAACATTGACAAACACACACAATGATAAACAGTCAGTACACACCGATAAGCCAGGCATGCTGAGCTGGCATCTGTGACATCAGCATTGCAATGCGACTACTGCTCATTATGTAGGCATTGTGTACAGAACCAGTTAACCGTGCACACACATGTGTGATACACATGTCTGCAAGACATACCACCAGAGCATTGATCAAGTGGAAATGTTTCCTGTTACGGTATGCCTGCTCATGTGCCTGTGGTGGTATCAGGGCTACATGTGTCCCATCAATAGATCTGATGACGTTCGGCATCCTCCCCAGTGTATAAAAGGCATCCTTTATTTCAGGGAGTTCAGCTGGGCTAGGGAACTTGATGTACAGGTCAAGGAAATGCAACACCCCCTCCAAGACATCGCGTAGCACACAACTAAACATTGTTTGCGACATCCCACCTGCTGTAGCCACAGTGTACTGGAAGGTACCAGTAGAAAAGAAGTGCAGGGCTGCCATCACCTTCACCTCTGGGGTCAGTGCTGTAGGGTATGTCCAGCCAGGTAGGAGATGTGGCGCCAACTGCTCCGCCAACTCCTCAATCAGTGGCCTGGTGAAGCAGTACCGTCGGATGCAGTCGCGTTCCTGCATGGTTGCAAGGTCTGGGAACGGTCGATGGACAGCTGGTGCCCTGCAGAACAGAGATGAACAAAGGAAGATTGTTGGTTCATCCACCCATGTGACCAGGCTCAATATCACATGATAGATCATGACATTACACAATGTACTGAGGTGTGTGCTGTTGAGCATGGACACATATGTCACCTACATGACCATCACCTCACATCTCAATTCCACATGTCCACATGAGTCCCATGTAGTGCAATGGACAATCATCTGGCTGTGTCACCCGACCTATGTACTGCTGTGACGTTACAAACACACACCACAGTGACAAGTGAGGCCTGATGTCTCCCAGGCATCACAGATCTTTGCCATGCAGATACCCATTGTCCCTGTATTGCCACATCGACACTGGCATGGACATGGCGTATCACGTATACACCACAAGGCAAGCGTGAGTCCCACAGGTAGTGGCCACTGTTGTCCCTGCAGGCCCTACATGTACGTCTCTTAGACACACACACACCATCAAGGTTGATGCATATACCACATGGATGTGGAGACTGTCTCCCATTGGGCACATTTGATCAGACACATCTGAGACACAACATGCACACAGACTGTGGGTGCACATCAGAATTGTGGCTACAGGTCTCACTGTGATGTACATGCCATCACCCCCAGGACTCAGGGTGTATGTGACATGTTCTAAACATATCCAACATGAAACTGTGTCCGTGACTCATGCCCATTACTGTACATTTGCACATCACAGTGGTAATGTGCACGACACACAAAGGATTCTGCCCCCATGTACACATGCACAGCCTGGGAGTGGATGAACAAAAGTGCCACCCAACAAACAAAATGTGGCCCCCCAACACACAGGGAATGTAGCCGTACATGCCATGGGACACTGTGTGGCAAATGCTGTAGTGTGGTAAGTGTGCACAGGTGTCCCTGGCAAGTAATTGTGTGTTGAATCCGTTGAATAGTCACACCAATGACGTCCGACGCAGGTGACAATGCGTACGCATTGCACGGTTCATGACCGGGCCGTGTGTACGCTTTGCCATTGACTGTAATGAAGTCCAACGCGGGTGACAATGCGTACGCATTGCACGGTTCATGACCAAGCCGTGCTTACGCTTTGCCATTGACTGCAATGAGGTCCGACGTGGGTGACAATGCGTACGCATTGCACGGTTCATGACCGAGCCGTGCGTACGCTTTGCCATTGACTGCAATGAGGTCCGACGTGGGTGACAATGCGTACGCATTGCACGGTTCATGACCAAGCTGTGCGTATGCTTTGCTATTGACTGCAATGAGGTCCGACGCGGGTGACAATGCGTACGCATTGCATGGTTCATGACCGAGCCGTGCGTACGCTTTGCCATTGACTGCAATGAGGTCCGACGTGGGTGACTATCATGCATGTGCATTGGGCAAGCATGGTCCGAGACAGGCGTATGCCTTGGCCATTGAATCGTATGGAGACGGATGCAGATTCAAAACTTGTACGAGTTGTGCTCTGGAAATTCAGTTAGATGCCTACAACAATGTTGCATGTCCTATTGTTTCATGAAGGTGAAGATTTGAACAATGCATTAGGCGTGTACAATTCATACATTTCCATGGATTGGCCAGATTCATAGAATGCAACCGTGTTGGACCTACCACTTGGGACACATGGCACAGATTCTGCCCCTGCAACACAGATATAAGGCTGGCTCCTGGAGCACATCCCTGCTACCACTGCTGCTGTCTCTGCATCCTCTATGCACGTACTCTGGAGAGGGCCCCAGCCTTCACTGAGGAGGAGAACCAGGCCCTGCTGGATGGGCTCCTTCCCCAGTACAGCAAGCTGTATGGGAAACCAGGGGAGCAGGTGAGTGTGCAGTAACTGCCTTCCTAATTGTGCATGTTGTCTGACTAGCAGTACTAGCAGTGTGTACACCTGTGGCAAGCATTCTCACTGACTACTTTCATCACCCAAAGTGTGTAGGTACATGTAATGAACAGGTGTTCTGCTGCTAAAGTGCATTAGTGCAAGCTTAAACTTCCCAGGCATTGTTAACATGTCAGACATGCAGGTGATTTGTCCTTCCCCATGGTTGCACTACCTCTGTAACTCATTTCCATTATATTTCCAAATGTGAGCAACACAAATATGGGACATGTGTGTTAATGGACTTTTAACTTTGTCATCCTCACAAGTTGATGCCCACCAGAAGCAGGAGATATGGCTGACCATCGCCCGGGCAGTTCATTCGGTGGGGGTCTACAAGCGCCGGATCAGCAACTGCCAGAAGAGGTGGCAGGACCTTCGGGGCTGGACTCGGAGGATCGCTAGAGTCGAGCAGGAGGGGTGGACACCAAACCCTGAACCCCACACGCTCCGGATCCTGTCGGTGGTCTTCCCGGACCTGGATAGGCAGCTGAAGGCCAGACAGCAGCAAGAAGGGGGTAAGTCCATGCCTAATCTGTGTACTATGCCTGACATGCTAATTGCAGTTTTTCGGCCTGGTCACACTTCCACATTACGTAGGTCTTGTAGTCCAATACTCAGGTCCCTCAATTGTGTGATGCACCCTCCATATCTGTTCCACAGGTGTGGCCCCTACAGTCTGTTGCTTGTGTCACTAGGGCACTGTGTCCCTGCAGTCAGCTATGCTCCCGTGGCTCTGTTGTGTGTTTCATGGGTGGTTCAATTGTTTACCCAATGCTTGGGATCTGACATGTGATCTGTGTGTGCCCTTGATATGTGTTCCAATTGCTGGTCTGACTCGCCACATGTGGCTGGGGTATTTCAAACAAGCATTGACTATCAGGACATGAGAACATCATAGTGTGTGTTGCTGGCACGCATTACAAGCATGTGAAATGAGTCTCTGCCCATCCCTTCATCCGGACACCTGTACTGAGTCAGTGGCAAGAGATGTGCTGTGTGTATAGTGACATACTCCTACATGTTCACTTGCATGTCCAACTGATGTGTGGGTGGTGCATTTCGGGACATTGGGGTATTAGCATTCAACATGCAACAGACATATGGCTTCAAGTCAAGGAGGGATATGTGTGCCATGATTGATGTTGAGAATGACAATTGGCTTATTATAAACAGTGTTGGCACTTTGAGCAGTGCTCAGCTGATGATGCCAGGCCTTGCCCTGTGATGTGATGTACTCACTGTGGTGTGTGGAGTCAGTGCAGGTGACTGATGTTGTTCTCATTCTTCCTATTCCTATCCGGATACATCCACGGCCACAGGAGGGGACAGCTCCATGGACCAGGAGGAGCCACAGAGCCTGACAGGGACAGAAGGAGAGGAGTCGGGGGGACCCAGTGGCACGGAGGGCGATTGGAGCCAAACCGATGAGTCGTCAGCACCATCCGCTCCAGCTGAGGGCCACAGCAGCTCGGAGGATGACTCCCTTGTGGATGCGGGTGTCAGCAGCCACCAAATGCCAGCTAGTGAGGCTCTCCCCGCCATCGCCCCCACCACCACCATCACCACCCTCCCATCGGCTCCCATCCCAGAGGTCCGTGGAGGCTCCCGTGTTCGGGAGCATGTTTTCTTTGTGCCAGGCACTGCACCCCCTGCCCCTGTTTCCCCTGCTGCCCTGAGTGAGGAGTCTGTGGACTTACTTAGACAGATCCATGTAGGGCAGACATCGATGCTGAGTGTCCTCCATACACACACCACTCTGTTGACGCAACTGGTGTCGTTCATGGAGGGCATTTCATCGGGCATGTCTGCCCTACAGAGGACCAATCAGTCTGTGGCCTCCTCCCTGACGGCAGCAGTGTCCCTCCTCCAACAGTCCCACACCCCTCCTACCCTGCACCACCCACAATTTCTAGCAGCCTACCTGTCCCAAGCACACACACACCTGCACATTCTCACAAAGCCACAGATACGGGCAGCACACAAACACCCAAACCAAGGGCTAGACGTGCACACAAGCAAGCGCAGGGGACTGATACCACACTCACAGGGGATGTTTGCAGACACACACACAGTCTTCCACAACCACTCCGCAGTCCTCCGAAACCTCTCCCTCCCAGCCCCCTTCCCTTGCCTCACCTGCAACCCCATCTCCACAGAAGCTCTTCCTCTGTGACCTTGGCCTCTTCCCCACCGACCCAGCAGATCCGGATTACAAGGGGAAGAGGAAGTCCCCACACACAGAGGGGAGTGCCCCTCACACCTAGATACCCTCCCCTAGGCGCAGTCAGACTGTGGCCCCCACCCGCAAGTCCCCCCAGAGCCGGAAGAGCAAGACCCCACCGCTGCCACACAGTTAGAAGACAAAGTCTCCATCCTCCATCCCGCAGGCCACCACTCCAGAGGTTCCCCCGCCACACCCTGTCCCGGGTTCCCGCACCCACAGATACACCAACCCCAAAATGCTGAGGCCCTCGCCCCCTATCACTTGCTCCTCCACCCCCGGTCAGACGGTTAGTGCCACTGATGTGGGGACCGTGTCCCCCCTCTGGCCTGCCGACCTCACCTGTACCCCATTCTGCTCACATGGATTTAGGCACTGCAGTGGAGTCCACGACCACCCCATCTGACTTGGGCACTGCAGAGGGGACCCAATCCACTCCATCTGACCTGCCCACTGAAGTTGTGCTGGCACCCACCCCATCTGACTTGTGCCCCACAGTTGTGACTGCACCCACCACTTCAGTCAGCTCCACTGCAGTTGCAAGTGACTCTCCTGCATCCACCACCTCTTCACTGCCTCCTTCTGCGGCACCCTGATCCTGTCCCTGCGGTGCCTGGCCTGCCCCCATGTATGCCCCTCTGAGGTGATGTCCCCTGTCCTTCCAGTGCAGGCAAGCAACGTGTGACAGTTGTCACTCAAATTCACTCCTTGTAATTTGATAATGGACTGGCCATTGGCCTTTTGTTTTAACAGACGTTTCAATTTTCATATGCTGAATAAAGCTTTTTCCTTTATCCTTGTGAACTTCATTTACCTGTACATTAGGTTGAAGATGTTTAGCATGCCCTTGCACCTGTAATGCTTGGTTTCCAATGTTGAATACTGAGGTGTTGATGTGAGGTACTCCATGTGGTCCATGAGATATGTATCCTATTCTGGTCGGTGTCCATGTCATCCTCTGCAGCTAACTGGGTGTGTCATGATCAACAATTTGTGGACATCTCTGTGAACTTTTCATTTGCATGATCACATCTGTGGCTTGCACCCATGCACATATGATGTGCTTCCCATTGTCCAATGTGTCTATTTCCCTGACTTTGGGCACATCTCCACTGGACCTACAGGTGTGGGCATCATTGGTATAGGAGCAACTGGGTCCTCTGTGCAACTTGCTGTACATATGTGTTGAGTATGTGCAGATGACTTAGGGGAGACTCACGTACCCAGGCTGTTGTGACCACAGCCTTCATTGTGTGGTAACTGATGGCTGACTGACCAAGTGTTCTGCTGACATGAGTAGGACGTGCTGTGACTATGTTTGGCACAGCTGGACTTACACAGGAGTTGGGTCCCCTCAGGCTATGTCACAGATGTAGTATTCCGTGACATAGCCTGGGCCCATGGTGTGTGTTGTATGAGCATGTGTGTGTGTGTCCACATCCCTTTTCATACACTGGCCGTGTTCCCTTGATATGTTCCTGTTGTTGATGCTTGCTGAGTGGTACTGTGTTCATCCCACAACATTGTCATGGGCTGCCAGATGTGTGGGTGCCTGACACACTACTTTTAATTGGTTGTTCATCATTGGGATTTGTCTATTCTGAGTGGTGATGATGTGGTCAGACACAGATGGGACAGAGTCAAGGGTCCCCAAGGCACTTGTTTGTTCGCAATATCATGTAGTTGTCCCTAGGTGGTACCTTTCAGTGATTGAGACATGTGTATGTGTGTGTGACTGCTCCCACTTGTCTGGTTCAGGGCTGCAATGTTTGCAGGGGTCAGCATGTGTGCCTTGTGGTTCTCCATGAGTTCTGCATTGCCCTGGGACTGTGGCAGGTATTCGGTAGGTTATGTGAGCTTTGAGGTCATGGCCATGTACCGCATACTGTGCAGTATGTCTGTCATTCACCAGGGTTGTAAACTGTCCTTGTGTGATGAGTCTGTGTACCTTAGTTCCTCCCAACATTCCTGTGTTTGTCATGGGTGCATGTGCAATGTCACCTGTCCATGTGGGCTTCAGAGATGCACATTGTTGGAGTTCAGGGTGTATGGTGTTGAGGGTGGACTGATATAAATATTTGCATAGATGGGCCCGTAGCTCCTGTTTGTCCATGGATGAGGGGCCATGCTGAGTGATTTGTGTTTGTGTAGGTGTGATATACTTTTGTGGCACAGGACACATGTCTGGGTTTCCCAGTTTGTTTGACATCTACCTTTGTCATCACAGTGGAGGTGTCATGCATGCTTGTGTAACCACAATGTCTGGTCCCTGGGGGTAGTGCTGTTGTGTGTCAGTCTCTTGCTGTGTTAGTTGGTGTTCATTCCAGCTTGTGTCACATGTGTCTGTTGTGCTCCCTCTCATCTCACAATGCTTGTTTGCCCACTAAGGGTGTCCCAATGATGGTTTACTTTTGTATGGCACTGTGTCCACATCTGTGTCACTGTGGTTCAGCCCCCCTCATGTGCTGTGTAGTTGCCTGGGGATACTGAGACACACACACACACACACACACACACATGTTGTGTCAGATGTGCAGTGTGAGGTTGCCTGTTTGTGTTTGTGCATCTGCAGCAGTGCATTGGTATTGCTGTTGTGGGCCATTGTCTGGATGCTGTTTCTGTGATTTTCCCTGCTGTCCCTGTGAGTCATATTTATTTATTTATTTATTTAATTTGTATGGCGCGTTATAACCACAGGGGTCTCTAAGCGCAGTCTGACCAAATTAGCGTGAAAGATGTTGCATACACTTGGAAAACCAACTATGTACCTAAGATCTGCTCCATGCTTGTTTGAACAGAACCGTTTTTAGTTTTTTTCTGAAGGAAAGTAGATTACTTTCCTTCCTGAGCTTTGGGTCCAATTTGTTCCACATCATTCTGCACATTCATCCTGGTTGTTAGGTGCCATTGCTGGCATGGAATGGGAGTTTGTGAGCTGACACCTACAGTCTGCACAGGTTGTTTTGATTAGTGTGTCTATTTTCGAGATGTGTGTATGCTTTGTGATGGTTACTTCTGCTCTTGTGTCATTGTACACTGTATGCATTGTCAGCCCCCATGTGTGGTGCTTGTCTGCACATGGCCGAGAGTATGTTTTGTTTTCACTGCACTGTTAGCCGCACCACATCTCTGTGGGTATGGGACACAACCACTAGTTTGCCCCAAAAGTGTTTCATGTGTTGGGAGCAGGGATCATACATGCTGTTTGGCATTTGCAGCTTTGACAATGATGACACTTACCTTTTGGTCACTGTGATGGGGGGGGTTAGACCCCATCACCACAATGCTCGACATATAGTGATGCTTGCCTTATGTAGGGCACACTCATTTGTTGGTCACACATGTGCTGTTAGTTACATTGTATGTTTGAAGTCATAATCACTGTTGTGGGCATTTGTCACAGACTACACACTGTTGTCATGATGTTAGGGGGATGGATTTTGCTGACATACCTAATGTTGGAGTATGATGGATGTGTTGCGCATCACCCATCCTATGGGTGGGGGTGGCAGGGGTGATGGGCACCATAAGCCCTATGGGTGTGAGTGGCAGGGGTGATGGGCAACAGGTCCCCTATGAGTGGGGATGGCAGGGGTGATGGGCAACAGGTCCCCTATGATTAGGGGTGGTAGGGGTGATGGGTAACATAAGCCTTATGAGTAGGGGTGGCAGGGGTGATGGGGATGGCAGGGGTGATGGGCAACATAAGCCCTATGGGTGTGAGTGGCAGGGGTGATGGGCAACAGGTCCCCTATGAGTGGGGGTGGCAGGGGTGATGGGCAACAGGTCCCCTATGAGTGGGGGTGGCAGGGGTGATGGGTAACAGGTCCCCTATGAGTGGGGGTGATGGGCAACATAAGCCCTATGAGTGGGGGTGGCAGGGGTGATGGGCAACAGGTCCCCTATGAGTGGGAGTGGCTGGGGTGATGGGCAACAGGTCCCCTATGAGTGGGAGTGGCAGTAGTGCTGGGCAACAGGTCCCCTATGAGTGGGGGTGGCAGTAATGCTGGGCAACAGGTCCCCTATGAGTGGGGGTGGCAGCGGTGATGGGCAACATAAGCCTTATGGGGTGGGGTGGCAGTAGTGCTGGGCAACAGGTCCCCTTTGACTGGGGGTGGCAGTAGTGATGGGCAACAGGTCCCCTATGAGTGGGGGTGGCAGGGGTGATGGGCAACATAAGCCCTATGGGTAGAGGTGGCAGTAGTGCTGGGCAACATGTCCCCTATGATTGGGGGTGGCAGTAGTGATGGGCAACAGGTCCACTCTGAGTGGGGGTGGCAGTAGTGATGGGCAACAGGTCCCCTATGTGTGGGGGTGGCAGTAGTGATGGGCAACAGGTCCCCTATGAGTGGGGGTGGCAGTAGTGCTGGGCAACAGGTCCCCTATGAGTGGGGGTGGCAGTAGTGCTGGGCAACAGGTCCCCTATGAGTAGGGGTGATGGGAAACATAAGCCCCATAGGTGGGGGTGGCAGTAGTTCTGGGCAACAGGTCCTCTATGAGTGGGGGTGGCAGTAGTGATGGGCAACAGGTCCCCTATGAGTGGGGGTGGCAGTAGTGATTGGCAACAGGTCCCCTATGTGTGGGGGTGGCAGTAGTGATAGGCAACAGGTCCCCTATGGGTGGGGGTGGCAGGGGTGATGGGCAACAGATCCCCTATGAGTGGGGGTGGCATGGGTGATTGGCAACATAAGCCCTATGAGTGGGGGTGGCAGGGGTGATGGGCAACATAAGCCCTATGGGTGGGGGTGACATGGTTGATGGGCAACAGGTCCCCTATGAGTGGGGGTGGCAGGAGTGATGGGCAACATAAGCCCTATGAGTGGGGGTGGTAGTGGTGCTGGCCATACAACCCCTATTGTGGCCTGTTGTTAGTGGCCAGGATGTGGATCCCCTTTGTGTGTGTGCCATTTTGCGGGTACTTGTCATTTGTTTGTGTGGTAGGTGTCTGACTTACCGTCTGCGCCGTCGGTGTCGGGTTCTTGATCCGGTCAAAGATGTAGAGTACTGGTATGACCTACGCGATGGGATTCATGATGTGTTTGTCTCATTCACACTGCTTGTTACTCCGTCTCGTACCCATTGCAAGCTGGTCCGTCTCGTAGCCGTGGATTGAGTGGTTGTGGTGCGAATCGTAGCTGATATGCTTCTTTTCCAGATGCTGTGACGTGCCGTACGTGGCGACCCGTCCGGCGCGTATGAAGTACGCATCGTGCTAGTCAGGGCGGAAACTGCTATGGATACTGCTTCCGGGCGACTCGGTTCGGCGTTCGGAGTTACGGCTCGGACGGAGAATGAAGCTTGAATCACAGCCTATGTGTCGGTCGGGTTTTTGGCAGTTATGCGCATCGTTCTTCATCTACAGGACGGACCGGCTACGGGTACGTGTCGGTCACAGGGTAAGGCTACGGACAGCTCTCAGAGAGCTGTCCAACCCGGATTGGAATCGACCCCTTAGCAGTTACAGTCCAAATCCCGATGGTTACGGACAACATCATTTTGGATAACTTGAAGTGAGGTTTTTATGGAGTCCCAAACTGTCAATACATATATTATATATACATATTTATATATGATGGCCTATGCCGAAATGCATTTGCGCAATAAAATCATCCTAAACTCCTGAGAGTGCTCCGCGATTCGTAGTTGTTGTGTAACAGATGCAGTCCACCCCCCGCCATTGGAAGCACCCGCCAGGTGTTCGACAAGCCTGGGTGAGCGAAGATGGTATTTATTATATGCTATACATATATTACATATACATACTATATATAGTTAACAGGAAAAACTACAATTTGTGCCCCTGCAAAGCACAGTGTTGTCATCAATTATGTCATTACTGATGTCATCAGTGATGTTATCAATGATGTCATAGAACATTTCATGGGCTATAGAATATGTGAGTGTTAAACCTGACACACCTTTGGTAGTGTTTCCCTAAATGTTTAGCTTTTTCCTCAGGAGTTTTGCTGATTCTCTTTTAGTGGCTTTAGGACTCTGGGCATTTTCCCACTGTAAATGCAGAGTGAAAGTGTGCGCGCCATTCCTAAACACATTAGGAAGTGGTGCTTACCTGATGTTTTTAAACCTGCCTCAAGTCCGCCATTGCAGGCTTGTGGGTACACATTTTGATCTATGAGCTTTTAAAAGATCTGTCAGGCCTGCCATTGCAGGGCGGTGTGAGCACAATTGCACTTATGCTCAGGTTGGCCTTTCTAAACAACTGGCAAATCCTGAGGGGACCTTTCACAACCACTAGGACACCCTGTGGAAAGTGGTAAGGGGTTTAGCAAGTGGTAGGTGAAAAGTAGGACAGGTACACAGGTGTGTTCCTTGCCCAGGTAGTGAAGAATACCTATGTGTGTTTTCACTCCGACTTTTGCTCTACCCATTGGTTAACATGGGGGAATGGTAAAAATTACTTCAAGCTGCAATAGTGGCTTATAGTGGAGCAGCCTCATAATGCTTTCTATCATTGGATTCACAATGACTAACCTTCTCCGATAGTAAAAAGGGATTCATCATCAATAGCTTAAAAATGTCACTTTTAGAAAGTGGTCATTTCTTTGCTATAAAACTTTTTTTGTGCCTATTAGTTTGAATCCAGCCTGCATTGGTGGCTGGGGGAGCACATCTGCACTTTCCCCAGAGTCATCTAAAAATATTGGGCACACAAATGGCATTTGTGGGCCTGGCTGGATAGATTGATGGAGAGGTTTTGACGCTTGGCCTCTGGGAAGCCATATCATGGCCCGACTAAAGATTAGGGTCTGCATTCCACTGAGCCATGGCAGACAGGACTGACATTTCGGGAAGACATTTGTGGTTGAAAGGGAAAGCCTCTGAACCACTCCCAACTTCAAAGGCACAATACAGTATAACTACTGGTGTCATACTTCAGCAGGGTAGAGCTGCACTTTGTGGGTATGTGAGACTGGAGATCCTGGAACTGTGTGGTGCACACTGCCAGAGGAATCTGTTGTGCACAGGGAGAATTACTGCCATTGGATGTGATGTGCACTCTTCCTAAAAAATAGGCCACGTTACATAGCATGTGTTTACAACGCATGCCATTACAATGTGGTCACTACAACGACTGCGATGTTACATTGCATACCATTACAACACAAGTCATTACAACGACTTGCTGTAAGGGGGCGCTGGAATTTGGACTAGCTTAATTTACTATTCCAACTCCAGTCTGTGCAACAGTGGGGAAGGTGTTGGATTTTAAATCCAACACCTTCTGCCCCCTACAGCAAGTCGCTGTAATGGCTTGCATTGTAATGGTATGATATGTAACAACGCGGTCATTGTAATGACCACGTTGTAATGGCATGCGTTGTATTGCATGCGTGGTAAATGATGTTTACCCTTCCCGAATAGAGGGTGGCCTGGGCTGACTATCTGCTGCTGTGTAGTACTCTGAAGTGCGCTCTCCAAGGGCTTGTTGGATTTACCCCTGTTCTCTTGTGGAGGTCTCAGGGACATCAAAGACCTCCTTCGAGGGTCCCACACTATATTTCTGTGACACCTGGAGCGTGATGCCCTCTTAAGTTCCCACATCGTCTGCTGGATCCCAACTGGTAGCGTGGTGTGAGCGTGGAACTAAGTATTGCACCTGTAGACCGGATTGCCTTATGTAGAGCTCCATAAGTACTGCCTGCATCTAAGGAGTGTGGCCCCTCCATCGTGGAACCTCGACATGCATAAGTGTCTTATTGGTGGTGAGCAGATTCACCGGATGCGAGACCCCGTGTGGCCCGCTTCGTTGATCATGCCGCATCTCTCTCGTGTGACACATCTAATGGAAGCTCATTTCGTGCAGTGTCCGATTCACAGGTTGTGATCATTGGAGGTGAGGGAGTACCCTTAGTAGTGCCTCATCCTACCTTGTGCGGCATTGCTGAACTTACGCCTGTGTGTGTCACAGGCATTGTCTGGTGTGACCCGTATCAAAGCGCACCAGACGTTGTGCCTCATTTACAGGGAGATTTGGAATTTGCAACTCTCCATTGTGTGTGACTGGAATGGTCTGGTGTGACTCAAATCAATGTCCACCAGATGCTGTGCCTCATTTCCAGGGAAGTACTGAGTTTGATACTCTTCTTTGTCTGTGACTGAAGCTGTCTGGTGTGACTTTTATCAATGCGCAGAAAATAGAAAGGTTGAAGGTGCACTCCTTTATAAATCTCACAGTTGTCAACTTGTGGGTGTTAAATAATTGGTGCTACTGTATTACATCTGCTGTCAAATCGGAAGTATAAGTAATAGAGACAGTAAATATAGCAGGAAGACCTGCTAGTACCATGCACTATTCACTGTTTTCTTTTCCAAAACCCTATTTGTAAATGAAGATAAACAAGGCTAAGCGTATATACGAACTGTCAGTGTATTCAGTTTATACAAAAATTAATCAGTCCATGTTAAATAATCACATTCATGATACAGGAACAATAATACTGTGCTTATTAATGCATGACATTAATCACTCTTAATGATGCAAAGGACTCAATAAACAATATTAGGTAGTCCAAGAACATAGTGATACACCTCTTCATCTGTGTTTAGCGTGCGGCCCGATGCATTTCGGGACAGAAGAGTCCCTTCTTCTGGGGCAAACCTATAACAAATATCCTGAAATTACTCATGATATCAAACTGTAGTAGGTGGAATATATTAACTCAACAGCAAATAGCAGAAAAGCCAAGGTCAAGGAGAAGTGTGCACAACGCCAGTGAATCAAAGAGGATACAGGTCAGAAAATCACCGAAAGAGTGCTCTCGTGGAGTGCAACAAACAATAGATGGGGTCATAAGTGTGGAAAACTGAACTAGATAAACCCGGATGGTGAAGAACATCTCAGTGTACTCATCATGAGGAAAGAACCCCATTTAGTGAAGATGGTCCTAAAGAAAGAAACAACTCACCATAACACGAAATGCAGTCAGCACATAATATGCAGGGCATTCAAGAATGGAACATAACCACTGTAAACAAAAACATAGTACATGATGCCCGGATACAAAAACATAGAAACTAAGTGCTTAGCAAACCCGAGTGCTAAGAATTCAACAAAGCTCACCTCAAGAACAGCTATATGTAATGCACGCTGCGTGTAGATCAAAATATGGTAGCTTGAGAAACTGGGCCTGCGAATGAAGTTAACAGAGGTTGAGTGCTGGAAGCAATCGATCCTACGAACGAGAGTGAAAAATACAAAAAAGTCTAAGGGTCTTACCGAAAAAGTGCTCAATAAATCGGGAAAAACCCTCGTTTGACTGAGACTCTGTGGGAAGTAAGCATGTAACGATATGCGGAAGGAGAACAGTTTAAAAAGCCTGGGGGAACATGGAAGAGGCCCGTGGCACGTGGTGCGTGTCAAAACAAACAATGTACTATCAGTAGTTCCATGGGGGATATCGGAACTACTCATGAATATACTAATGAGGAATGAATGCTAGAATAGTGTTAAAAAATCGGTAATAAAAAATAATGGCAAACAGGAAGCGCGGAAACATGCTTCCTTACTTAGAATAAAGAAACTCGGGGAAGCTTGACACAATTCGTGGCCCATTTACAGAGTGAAAATAGAAAAAATAGATAAAGGACTAGCTGTGGTTCCAATGTTCAACAGTGAAATAGTCAGAAATAGTCAGATAAACACCAGGAACAGTGTAGACCTATAATGGAGGTTATGTAGCGAACAAGGAATGCATAAACATGGTATGATGGAAACAATAAAAAGAAAAGCCTGGATATAATAATGAGGGGTAAACACGACGACGGAACATAAAAAGGTGTAAATCCTATGGATGACAAAAAAATTGGGGAATGTGAGGAGCTGAAGAAGAATACAAGAAGCCATCATAATAGGGACATGAGATATAAATGTTATACCAATGACCATTGACATAATGATGTTGTGTTACCACATTAAATTTGCTTGACAAAAAACAGCACATATTTATCACCATGAAGACATTATGGAGGAATATTGTGGCAATGATCCAAGACACAACAATTGTGTGTTATCACAGTGACTGTGCTTCATAGGAAACAGCTCATGTCTAATCGATCATTTAGCCCAAAGGGCATCATAGTGTTAAGGTTTTTAATCCAATATATCTCTCTTTCGCGCACTCCGCTGGACTGTTCCCATGAGGCACAGGGTCAGACTGATTTGCATATGGCCATGAATGATGATGGATTAAACCCAGATCAGTGACTGGGGGTGAGTGCTTGCAATGTTCAACACTCCGTCCATCATCCCCTTTGGTTTTGCTTTGTTCACCCTAAGTTGGCAGGGTATGCCCAGACGTGGGTCCCTTGCTCATTTTGCCAATGGATTCAAGCTAGCCTGGCTGATGACGGCTGATTAGCCAGAAATCGGTCCCAGGATGCTTGTTTCCGGTCCAGGGAAGAAATGGCTTGGAAGTTCGGGCTGGACTGTTCCCATGAGGCACAGGGTCAGACTGATTTGCATATGGCCATGTCTGAACTGGGGTGGAGGAGTGAGCTGAAGAATGATGGTGGATTAAACTCAGATCAGACTGGGGCGAGTGCTTGCAATGTTCAACACTCCGTCCATCATCCCCTTTGGTTTTGCTTAGTTCCAAGAGTGAAGCATGAGTTTTGCGGCCAGATGTACAACCCTAAATTGCATGCGCAAACGGGTTTGCAACCCGTTTGTGCATGCGAAATAGCCCAGGGCCATGTACAATTCCTAAATAGCGAGTCACAATTCATTTGCGACTTACTATTTAGGATTTGCGAGTCTCAATTAGGAAGGGGCGTTCCCTTCCTAATTGCGTGCGCAAATCAATGTACGAATGTTTTGTGACTGCAATTGTGGTCGCAAAACACTCGCAAATTACCACCTTCTTCATGAGGGTGGTAATGCAGTCGCAATTTGAAAGGGGGTACTTTAAGACTGTCTCTGAAAATATTTTTTAGGACCACTGCCAGTCCTAAAATAATAAAATAAAAACTTTTAATTCTCTTTTTAATGCATCCCGTTTTCCTTTAAGGAAAACTGGCTGAAGAAAAAAAGAAAAAACGCTTTATTTAAAAGCAGTCCCAGACATGGTGGTCTGCTGATCCCAGCAGGCCACCATACGAGGGACGGCCTGTCATTCCAAATTGGCTCACAAATTGCGAGAGGCTCATTAATATTAATGGCATCATTCATGACATCACTGATGACATCATCCGTGTGATAGAGTGGCGGCCGCGCGAGTTATAGTTATCTGATCTAACTATAACGGGGGAATTTCATTGTTTTTTTTACGAGGGAAATGTCCACCTAACTATAACCTGTGTGAAACCTATGGTTTTTTAAGTGAA
This sequence comes from Triturus cristatus, assembly GCF_964204655.1. NCBI lineage: Eukaryota > Metazoa > Chordata > Amphibia > Caudata > Salamandridae > Triturus > Triturus cristatus. Next base: position 627,877,656 of record NC_140589.1, on the reverse strand, counting down.
TTTGCAAGGTTTTTTAAATGCTAATTCCTAACTATAACGTGTGTGAAACCTATGGTTTTTTAAGTGAATTTGTACGGTTTTTTTAAATGCTAAGTTATGTATTTATTAATATTTTTTTTTTTTAAGGTTTTTCCGCCATACGCTTACCGTACGCGCACGGTACACGTACCCCGCGATTTTTTTTGAAAAAATAAAAATGTATTTTTCACACTTCTGAGTCCTTTTTGGACCCCCTGACAAAGGCTACGGGGTCTGCAACTCTCTACCTTGCCCCCTTTTCACGTTCTCCACCTTTGTTTTTTAGTGTGAGACACACAAAATGGCAGCCGACACTTCCTGATTTTGACCGACTGGAATGTTTACTGTCATGTAACCACCAACAGAATTACGCTCGCGCACAGCAGCGTGCGCGTACGGTATGCTTACCGTACGCGCACGGTGCGTGCTTATAGATATATATGTACATTTAACTGAAATATTCTCAGGAACTACAGAACAGATTTACTTCAGATATTCAAAAGGCACATCCCTGACCTGAGGACTACCTCTCTGCCAAATTTCAAATAATTCTGTTCAGCTGTTCGGGCTGTACCTTGGACTAAAGGTCCCTATGGAAAAATGCATGGGGAAAACGCGTTTTGGGACCCCCCTTTTTTCTCAGCCCCCGCTTGACTAATCACCCCGAGACTTTCAGGGTAGGAGCTGAGCGGAGCGCCCCACCTATTTTGAAGAATTCGCGAGGATTCGTCAACCGGCGCCAAAGTTATTCAAAATAGAATATTCAGATTTCCTATGGAAACACTGACCGCCAGTAGATAATATATATATATATTCACTGAAAAAACCAAAGGTTTCACACACGTTATAGTTAGGAATTAGCATTTAAAAAACCTTGCAAATTCACTGAAAAATCCATAGGTTTCACACATGTTATAGTTAGCTGGACATTTCTCTCATACAAAACCAATGAAATTCCCCCGTTATAGTTAGTTCAGCTAACTATAACTCGCGCCCCCGCAATGCACTGCTGATGATGTCACATATTACATCACTCATGACATGGTCAGTGACATCACTCATGACATCACTGATGACATCTCAAATGACATCACTGATGACATCGCTGATGACATCATCCAGTGAATGTCTGTTTTTCTGAAAATTAAATATGTTTTATATATGTATATCTCAAGGCCGATGGAAGAATAAATGGGTATATAAGTGTCTAAATGGATGATTTGTTTTTGAAAAATTGATTGTATAACTGACTGATTAAGTGTATCATAGTGAATACATTGCTTAGTGAGTAATGTTTAAATATGTAAATATCTGTTTCAGTCTCTCACTTTGTGTATAAGTGGCTGCATGGGTTGGTGAGTAGCTACATGGGTGTCTATATAGGTTATTAGTTGTTTTTTTTAGTATCAGTGTGAGTGTGTGTATGGTTCGGTGGGGGGTATTACGTAGTGCATAGGTGCATGAATGAGTGACTCACTGTTTGTATGTGTTGAAGACAGCATGTCTGCAGGACTGTATGGGTGGATGAGTGTGTGTATGGGTGTGTTAGTGAGTGAATGACTGTCTCAATAGTGTCTCTATGAGTAACTACATATGTTTTAAACTAGTATATGTGACTATTGGTGTATATAAGTGAGTATATGTGAGAGTGAGAGATTGAAAGAGTTCCTGTATGAATAAGTATGTGTTTCTATAAGTGATTGTTTAAAAGACTAAGTATGTGTAAGTTCCCGTAGAAGTAAGTGTGGTGGTGTGTGTATAACTGTATATGCAAGTAAATGTATGTTTGATTCTTTATTTTCATGAGTGACTATGTGTGTCAGTAACTCTATGGATGAGAGGCATTGTGTAACAGGATGTATAGGTGTATGAGTACATATGATGAGTGAGTACATGTATGAGTGACTGTACAGGACTGTTGGTGAATGGGTGGATGTGTATGGGGATCTTACAATTACTGAAGAGGTTGTTGTAACTGGTACTGGTATGTCGATTGTTTTGAAAATTTTAGTCTCTATTTTTGAATGTGTGTATCAAAGGTTATATTAGGGTGAGAGGAGGTCTGCCACAAGAATGATGTCATCAGTGATGTCATCAGTGATGTCATTTGACATGTCATCAGTGATGTCATGAGTGATGTCACTGACCATGTCATGAGTGATGTAATATGTGACGTCATCAGCAGTGCATTGCGGGGGCGCGAGTTATAGTTAGCTGAACTAACTATAACGGGGGAATTTCTTTGGTTTTGTATGAGAGAAATGTTCAGCTAACTATAACGTGTGTGAAACCTTTGCTTTTTTCAGTGAATTTGTACGGTTTTTTAAATGCTAATTTTTGAATTATTTAATAAAAACATTTTTTTATATTAAAAATAAAATTCCTATGTATTCATTTATATATTATCTGTATCTTTTTATTTGTTTTTGCTTTTTTAAAAAAATTTCAATTAGGATAAAGTTGAACAGTTTTTTTAATTTTTGCAATTAATTTTTCTCCACTTTTTTTTTTTATATAAATTCTTGGGGTGCGTGCTCTGAGCGCGCTCCTAGTACAATTTCGTACGTTTTTTATGAATACCGTCGTACGTTATTTACGTACGCATATATACGTCATAGTGTGCGCTGGGAGCGCGCACCCAGTACGTATGCGTGCGTGCGTCCTATGCGCTCCACGCGGTTTACTTCCGCATACGCTTAAATTACGCGCAATAACGTTCGCGTATACGCGTGTTCAACGTATGCGCGCTACGTACGCGCATATGACGTATGCACATGCGCTCCTACACGTTCGCGCATGCGTAATCACGAGGTGCGCGCTCGGAGCTTGCGCAGTGCGCGCACCTCAGGTTATATGCATAATAAAACAACACTTCTTATTGGTTATCATTACTTTCAGTTTCTGATTGTTTCAACACCACACCCAATCCCCTCATGGCAAGTCATGTGATCAAGAATCATCACTTTTGATTGGTTTGAAGTACTTTCAGTTCCAGATTCTTCCCAAACCACACCTACTCCCCTCATTATTAGTTCTGATTCCTTTGGAGAAGGAGCTATTCTGTTGTTGAGAGACAATGGCTGCACAGCAACCATCTTCAGACAGTGACCAGGACACTCTTGAGAGGCAGAGGAGCAGGAAGCAGAAAGACAGCTTTATATGGCAGTTTTTCACTTTTCCAGAGGGACAAAAAAAGGTAAATGCACCTAAAGTTACATGTGTACTTTGTCAAAAAGTCTTGTCACGTGGGAATCCTAACAAGAAGTATTCTTTTAGTGTTCACACTATGTTGAGGCATGTTGACAAAATGCATCCAGTGACTTTTCGTCGAGCTTCTGGAGCAAACCCTCCACCTGCTCAACCGACGACATCTGCAGCAGCTCAGCCGAGCACATCTTCGGCAGCTCAGCCGAGCACTTCTTCTGCAGTGGTGCCTTTGCCTTCTTCCACACCTCGTTTTGGACCACCTTGTTTTGCGAGGTTGTCCACACGCTGCACTGATTGCGGTAAACTTATTCTGTGTGTGAGACCAGTCTTGATCTCATTCAGAGAAAATTTGATGCGCATGAGTGCAGTAGGCCATAGATGTTTTTTCTTTTTTTTCGTTTTTCTTTTCCTGTTTCACTCCATTAACTCAAGGGCTCTTTTAAGAGCCACTTAAAAACTAAACCCCAAAAATTTTTGGGGGGGATTTATTTGTATTTTTTTTGGGGGGGTGCGCGCACCCTGCGCGCACCCAATGTTTTTTTTTTTTTTTTTTTTTTAATTTAATGTACAAAAAGAGGTGAAGAAATGGAAGCATGAAAAGGGAGGATTGAGAAATACTAATATTTTTCACTTATTTTTTTTAAAAAAAAAAAATGTGAAAAAAATTTTTTTTAAGTATTTTGCGAGGGAACAGAATTTTTTTTTTTTTCTTTCCAGTTCTGCAAAAAAAGAAAAAAAGTATTAATATTCAATCATACATTACAAAAAGCATTACATGTTTTTACATATTTTACAAAGCAATTTTTTGCTCTTTTTTTGCTGTTTTCAGAATTTTTTATTTTTCACTTAAAATAGTGAAAACAATTGTATTCATCATTTAACAGCGGGCAAAAAAAAAACAATCTGAAAGATTGTTTAAAAAAAGCCCTAAAACTTTCCTCACTAAAATATACCTTGTAAGAAATATTACATATATATTACAAGTACTTTTCTAGATGAATACAAATTTTCTAGACAAACCGTCTTTAAACCTTGTCGCAAAAGCACACATGCCAAAATAATTTCTGTCAAAGGAGTCCACAATTGTTTTTATTACTTTTCCTTTAGGCCAAATAGTAATTTCAAAATCCTTTTTAAGTGATATCTTCAATTATAATCCTTTAAAATTACAAAAAATGCTTTGTTCAGATGCAGTTTTTAGTTTTCAAAACTTAGGTTTCAGAAAAATTAAATAAGAATTGGGTAAATCATAAGGCAAACGTTGCTTGAAAATCAATTGGGAATCATTACACAGTGTTCAGCCTTTTTCACATTTAAGATAAACTGTGTAATGTCCAGAAGTTACAGTAGGTCCTTCATGAAAAATTATTGCAACTGTAACAAAAGTTTTTCCAGAAATTGATAATTGTTGTCCTGTAAACTTCTTTATTAAAGTTTCCAATTTTGAACCATCAGCTCTACAACGTTGCATCATTAAAATTACATACTGACCATATTTCTGTAAAAATAACGTGGAAAACATGTCAGATTTGCATTCAGAACATTCCATGTTGCGATTGGCATCTTTAACTAATTTACTAAAAGTCACTGATTTACTCTCTGGTAATGGTAAAAATATGAACCTTTCTGAATCAACATTACTACTACATGTGTTCATACAGTTTTCACAGCAATGTTCCCATTTGTAAGAGACACCAAATAAGTTTTCTACTTCTACTCCTTCATCTTCAAGTACACTCAAAATATATATTAAGAATTCCTGTGCATCTTGCTGGACATTTTCTTTAAACTGTGTAGAACCACAACATACATCTAAAAGATTTCTAACATCAGTAGCACTTTCTATTTCAGTTTTATCAGTACTCAGCTTCTCAAAAAGGAGACTCAGCAGAGAACACAATCTTTTTCCATGATTTACTATTATCTGTTCTAGCAACTTTTCAAGATAAAATACAACATTCAGCACTACATTTGCATAGCAGTTGACACCAGAGCTATTTTCAAAATGGCAACCAACAACCTCTTCAACACTGTCCTTTTTCTTTTTCCTTGCTATCACATCACTGTCCTTTTTTTTTTGTTCTGTTCATCCACATTACAGATATTTTCAAATCTCCTTTTCCGAGAAACAACATGTTTTTCAATCACAGGATACTGACCTAAATGAGGAGCATAGGTTCTTCTTAATCAATTATACTCCTTTACACAGTTTGTATCAGCACTAACTTTTGAGTCATCAAAGTCTATCATAAATAAACCAGATAATGTTTTCACTCGTGACAAAGCAACATATGCCATACCTTCTTTGAACACAGTAGAACCAATGTTTACAAAAGCACTATCTACAGTCAATCCTTGAGACTTGTGAATAGTTACAGCATATGCTAGAGAAAACGGAAACTGCTTCCTACGTACATATAAGTCTTTCAAAAGCATGAAACGAACTGAACAACGACAAATGTCTTTAACTTCTTCTATCTGATCAAATTTTATTTTTAAACATTCAATTCCTTCTTTTTTCTGATAATTAATAAAACCCACAACTCTTCCCATAGCTCCATTCACTAAACCTTTTTCTACATCCAAATTTCTCCTTAAAATCACTCGACAATTCATGCAAACATATAGATTTTTTTCTAATCCAGCTGTTTTGGAAATGTTCTTCTCTAGTGAATCCAATTTATTTTTCAGTTTGCCTGTTAATGTAAAAGTAATTCTTTCATGCTGAATTTTGTCCTCTGCTTCCATTTTCTTAATCTCTTCCTTTTCCAATTTCAAAAGTTCCTCATTGAATATTGAGCACTCACGTAGTGTTGGCATTAAGCAGATTACAGTATTTTTTTCTGCAATGTTCTGGTATATTTTCTCTGCAACTATTTCTTCATTTGGAAATAAATTATGTAGCAACCGACTCTGTAATGCTTTTTTGCCAACTTCTGTGAGTAGTCCAATTCTGATATCTTTCAGAATACTTGCATAATCTTCGTCGTTTGCTTGTCTCATATTGGTAGTGAGTTCTTTGTACTCAAAGAACGACCAAATATTCGCATTACCAATGCTTCCTAATGACTTCTTCGTGTCTTCATGTGTCACAGTATTAAACACTGGTTGTCCTTTAACTGGAGTGAGCTGTAAAAGATCTCCAAAAACTATGACGTGTTTACCTCCAAATAACACGTCATAGTCTCTCTTAAGAATTTGTTGCATTCTTAAATGCACAAAGGCAAGCATTAAATTTGAAACCATGCTCACCTCATCAATAATGAGAACTTGCATCTTCTTCAACACTCTTGAAACTTCGAAGCATGCTTCTCCAGTTAGCTTGTGGTATTCTATTTTGTTCTCATGCTCCACTGGTAACATTAGCAAGCGATGTAAGGTAATTCCTTTTATGTTATAGGCTGCTAACCCAGTTGGAGCAGTTACCACACAAGACAAATTTGAAGCTGTTTTTTGCTGTAGGTAGCTTCTGATGACTTTTATTAAGAAACTTTTACCAGTTCCAGCTTGTCCACTCACATACATCCTGATTGGTTCAAATGATGTGCATGAGCACTCTTTCTTTTCATGTAGTAATCCATGATCAATTTTTTTGGTGACTTCTTCATAAATTTGTTTTTGTTCTTCATTCAGTTGTTTTTCCAGATTTAGTAAGTCGATTGAATCTTCCTGTGCTTGATTCATAGCCGTTTCTACTTCAGTCATGGCTACTGCAGCTTCATTTTCTATGATTGGTTGTCCTAGGGGATCTTGACTAAGTGTTCCTGAACTTTGGCTGTCTTGAGAACTGTCTCTAGCTACTTCAGCTGCAATTTTTGCTTCCTGTTCATTTTCTTCATTTAACATTTGGACATAAGTTGTGAAAGTACTGCATTCTATGCTATCTTTTCTAGCATTAAAAGAATCTTCATAGCTTTGAAATTCTCCCAGTAGTTCGTCCTCTGAACGCCATGGTTTAAACAGCTGTAAAAGAGCGAAGTAGTAAAATTCCTTTTTGTCAGTAGTGTCGCAACTCAGCTTCCTGTGATTTATTAAACTTCCTTTTGTTTGCTTCACCAAACATCCTTCCTCACCAATGACTTTATATTTTCCATTGTTGATGTCTTCTGTGGCTTTCCGTGAAAAAATGTAGTTCTGCAGCACTTCATAGAGACACATGTTCTCAAGATGATGACTTCTTTTTGGGTAATATGTGTCCAACATGTTTGTTTTCAAAATATCTGTACTTTCTGGGTCATTCTTGGCCAAATATTCAATTTCTCCAACAGATTTCAGTACCCGATTTCTCATTCCTGCAAGGCCTAAGCTTACCCAAATTATTCTTCTGGATTTCGAGTAAAGACTTGCAGATGATAACCTATCTGAGCATTCGTAGGATCCAATTTCTCGATGCGATAACATCTTTAAACTGAAACTGTACAGCTTCTTACTGACAGTCTTCTCGTGAGAAATCTCTTCCCACATTTCCTTCAATTCTGTTTTCTCAGATTTAGTGATGTAAGATGTGACATACCGAGCAACAGCAATAGAATTATCTGCCACATACTGAATATCCATGTTAGCATTCCACATGGATAAAATGACTGGGTTGAAGTCATTTATAAATTTTGACTCTTCTTTTCTTTTTAGGTTGTATGTATTTTTGGGAGATTTTCTGGTTATAGTATGTCGCACAGCTGACATAAAACTGTTGACTCTTCCTTTTGAAAGAACAGGTCTAGGAAATCCAAATCGACACTTTGTGTAGAATTTATCTTTGGTCTTGTACTTCCGTCGACAGTATTTTCCACACCGATGACTTTGGAAACGTAAAACTTGTTCTTTTAACTTTTTCTCTTCTGTGCTTTTGCACATGTTGCATATTCTTCAATGAAAGATAACACTGCTTCATCAGCATCTGTTCCAAACTTTGGGGCATCCTTGATCCACAACAGCATATGAATATGAGGAGCACCTCTTGCCTGGTACTCTTTTCTCCAAAAGAAATCCACTACTTCTCCAAGAGGTGGATTTTTTTTATTGCAGATGAAGGACATCATAGCCTCAAATCTATGATTGAAATATCTGCAAACATTAACTGGATCCAATGAGCACAGTTCTCCTGCTGTCTTGTATTCAATGTTTTTAATGTTTGAATTTGCCTCTCGTAGAAAATCCAGTAAATCATCCCAAGCGTACTCCGCACAGCTTAGGGTTAGAAACCATGTAGGAGTTCCTAAATTCCGTAACATGCATTTTAATTCACCATGGCGTCGATACCAATATTCATTTGTCCCACGCTGACAAGCCATCAGATTGATCAGTTGTGTTTCTAAATGATCATCTCGGTGCTGCACTTTCTCCATAAAATCCTTAGCAGACACATTATGTAGATGTACTCCACTTTTTAAAATGTGTTTTACTGCATAAGATAATGCAGACAAGTCGCTTTCAAATAAAAGATGAAACAAATAAGGAATACTTTGACGAAATCTTGAATCTTCAGCATATAGTCTTGTAGTCCGATACTCAGAAGCTGGAATCTGTTCTGGGCGTTCATCGTATCGTCCACCTTTTCCTGTAGGAAACAGCTGAGGAAAACATCGAGCTTCCAAGCTCTTCTCCCATACACTCACGGGAGTTCCTTTTGCTTTCTTCATCTGAAACAGATCAATAGTGTCTCCCATAACTTCTTTTGAATGAAGAGGATGTATGCTAAAATGTTCATAAATTTCTTCTTCCTTTGACTTGTCCACTTTTTCAATTTGACCAGTTGGTGTTTCTGTGTCTTCTTGTAAATCTTCTTCTTCTTCATCTATATAAATTGATTCATACCATTTATTATTCCTTTTCAAATATAAATTTGCTCTTTGTACTTTCCGTACATCTACCAGCTCCTGCCAAATCTTCTTATTCTTTGTAGGTACACCATTAACCAGAATAACTAATGGTTCAGTTTCCAAAGTATCTGCATCAATAGTTTCCATATTTTTTTTCAAATCCAAGGGCAAATACACCACTCTTCCTTTTAAACCTCTCAGTAAATCAGAAGGAGGTAATTTACCAGTTTTGGGCTCCATACGTACTATGGTCTGGAACGGATGAACACATTGAATGAGTATAGACTCATATGTATTTAATTCAGAAAGTTCGGCAGGAATAGCATCCAATTCTAAATTATTTTGTACAGCTCTGGTCGGCATTCTATTTTCTTCTAACTTGTTATAACAGTATTTACAAATACGCTGATCTTCACCCAATTCAAAACAATTTTCAAGAAATATATATGTTGCAAAATCCTTCCACTTATAATTATCTTCATTTTCACTTTTTTTATACAGATCAACATTCCTTGTTTGAATTTTATAATGACTTCTGCGGCAACAAATACAAGTAATATTTGGTCTTTCATTAGAGATGATAGTAAATTTTGTCATTTCATCCTCAAATTTTTTTGTAATAATGAGTTCTACATTCTGTTCCTCATTTTCCTCATTAACTGTGTCCTTTTCTGCACTTTCTTGTTCTGGACCAAAGTAACAAAACTGAATCTCATCAGTAACCTTCACTACATCTGATACAGATCCACGGAACAGAGCATTATTCAACTCATTTAACTTTACTGCTGGACTTTTAGCAAAATACAATGTTCTCACAAACTTTCTCATTTCAGTATGATGAACAGCCATCATCCTAAAATGATGAAAAACACTTTTACACACTTTTCTAGATAGACAAGCCAGAGAATGTCCCTGCAAACCAGTATTCTCTCTCACTCTGCATGGATCTAGTGTTTGAAGCACCTTCATCTTCTGTTTTACACTCTTTTTACTATATTCTCCTAGAAAGTCACGTAATTTATCAATAGATTCCTGACGCACAGTACAAATACTACTACAGTTCCAAGTGTACACTGGGGCTTTTGGACGTCTCCCCATAGCCTCAGCAGCCATTACTTCTTCCTCATTTCTTGGGACCATTTTCTCTTTTTCCATCACACAACCATCCTTAACTTCATATGCTCTACCATTGGTGTCAACTGCATGCAACAAACTATTACTTTGAAGATAACTCTCTTCATTAAAAAATGGTTCAGTACTTGAACTGTGTTTCCCTTCTCCCAAGAACACTTTACAAAAGTTACTTTTTTTCACTTGTCTTTTCCTTTTGCTTTGTGACTTCAATGCACTCACTAATTTATCTAATCTACGCATCCTATTCAAAATTAGAATAAAAAGTTTTCTTTTTATTTCCAAAGCCTTACTTACAATATTTTCTATAAAAAAAAAATTCTTAATAAATTTAGTTTTTTTCTTATATTTTTTCACATCCTTTAGCAAATTTAACATCATTCTTCTCTGAAACATTTTTCGACGAATGTTTTTAAAATATAATTTTCGTGTTAAATCAGTTTGACATACTTCTGATTGTACATTAGCTTTTTTTTTTGCTGTTGACTCTGTTGTTGCTTTGTACATAAAACACTGTTTGTTTTACATTTATTTTTGCCATTTTTTTGTTTTTTGAAAATCTTTTTTAAGAAATCTCTACTCTGCTTACCAGTAGACTTTTTCTTTTTGCCATCACCAGCTTCTCCTCCTATTTTTTTTTTCCCAGTTTTGTCCAGATATACTTGTTGTTGCTTTTCTTTCCTCTTTCTTGTCCTTAAAGGCATTTTTTTTTCACTGTTGTTCAGCAATACCTGAAAGAAACTTAAAAAACATTCCTTTTTGTAATTATAATTCATTAAAATATTTTTTTTTGCTTTTCATTAATTTCAAATGTTTTTCCATTTGCCTCTCATTTGTGATTTACTAATTTGTGCACAGTGCTAACCACCACAGTTGAAAAAAAACAAGCTGCCCCTTTCCTGCAAGTGCATGTTTTACAGAACAACTGCAACACAAATTATATCTGTGGCCACAATTCCTGTGCGCACACAGCCTCATGGTGTGCTTCTAAGCAAAAAACAGAATTTGATTTGCAAATTCAAAGCACATTTACTACTCTGGTAGATCAAGTGATAATTGCTGTTACAGCCTGACACATTTTCCTTATATTTTACAGAGACAGAAAAGAGCACATTTCCTAACAGCTACTTCATACCATAAGCATCTGCAACCTGGGTGAGTGTTTAGAGTAGAGCAAATAAAATGAGGCCTTGGTGACGTTGAATGTGTTTGCATTACACACAGACCTGAGTACTATGCATGGGAGTGTTGGAGAAGCTGCTGCGTGTGTGCCAAGAGTGTGTTTCTGCAGACTATGTATTGTCAGCTGCAAGAGAGATGAGCAAGGAGACTTCCAGAACTGCATGAAGACTGCAGGGATGTATGTAACAGTGCATGTGTGCTAAGGGATAATTTGTGTAAACACAACAGGCTGCCCCTTTCCTGGGACTGCAATTCTTACTGAACAACAACTTCACAAATTAAATCTCTGCCCACAATTCCTGTGCGCACACAGACTCATGCCATCATTTTAGGCACATAACACAGGCTGCCCCTTTCCTGGGACTGCATTTCTTACTGAACAACATCTTCACAAATTAAATCTCTGCCCACAATTCCTGTGCGCACACAGACTCATGCCATCATTTTAGGCACATAACACAGGCTGCCCCTTTCCTGGGACTGCAATTCTTACTGAACAACAACTTCATAAATTAAATCTCTGCCCACAATTCCTGTGTGCACACAGACTCATATCATCATTTTAGGCATATAACACAGGTTGCCCCTTTCCTAGGACTGCATTTCTTTCAGAACAACAACTTCATAAATTAAATCTCTGCCCACAATTCCTGTATACACACAGACTCATGCTATGTTTTTTGGAACAAAACAGTGTTCCTGAATAGTACCAAATTACTGTTACAGCCTGACACATTTCCCTTATCATTTACAGAAGCAGAAAACAGCACATGTCCTAACAGCTCCTTAAGACCATGACCATGTGTTACAGGGTGAGTGATTAGACTAGATCAATGTAAATGAGGCCTTGGTGACGTCGAATGTGTTTGCATTACACAGTGCTATCTGAAACAGCACACAGAGCTGAGTACTACACATGAGAGTGTTGGAGAAGCTGCTGCGTGTGTGCCAAGAGTGTGTTTCTAGACACTGTGTATTGTCTGGTGCAAGACAGATGAGCAAAGAGACTTCCAAAACTGCATGAAGACTGCAGGGATGTATGTAACAATGCATGTGTGCTAAGGGATAATTTGTGTAAACACAACAGGCTGCCCCTTTCCTGGGACTGCAATTCTTACTGAACAACATCTTCACAAATTAAATCTCTGCCCACAATTCCTGTGCGCACACAGACTCATGCCATCATTTTATGCACATAACACAGGCTGCCCCTTTCCTGGGACTGCATTTCTTGCTGAACAACAACTTCACAAATTAAATCTCTGCTCACAATTCCTGTGCGCACACAGACTCATGCCATCATTTTAGGCACATAACACAGGCTGCCCCTTTCCTGGGACTGCATTTCTTACTGAACAACAACTTCACAAATTAAATCTCTGCCCACAATTCCTGTGCGCACACAGACTCATGCCATCATTTTAGGCACATAACACAGGCTGCCCCTTTCCTGGGACTGCAATTCTTACTGAACAACAACTTCATAAATTAAATCTCTGCCCACAATTCCTGTGTGCACACAGACTCATATCATCATTTTAGGCACATAACACAGGCTGCCCCTTTCCTAGGACTGCATTTCTTTCAGAACAACAACTTCATAAATTAAATCTCTGCCCACAATTCCTGCATACACACAGACTCATGCTATGTTTTTTGGAACAAAACAGTGTTCCTGAATAGTACCAAATTACTGTTACAGCCTGACACATTTCCCTTATCATTTACAGAAGCAGAAAACAGCACATGTCCTAACAGCTCCTTAAGACCATGACCATGTGTTACAGGGTGAGTGATTAGACTAGATCAATTTAAATGAGGCCTTGGTGACGTTAAATGTGTTTGCATTACACAGTGCTATCTGAAACATCACACAGAGCTAAGTACTACGCATGGGAGTGTTGGAGAAGCTGCTGCGTGTGTGCCAAGAGTGTGTTTCTGGAGACTGTGTATTGTCTGGTGCAAGACAGATGAGCAAAGAGACTTCCAGAACTGCATGAAGACTGCAGGGATGTATGTAACAGTGCATGTGTGCTAAGGGTTATTTTTAGTTTTGAACATATGGCATCTACATGTGCCTTTGCTATTTTGAAAGGGAAATCTACCCTGTTGGTTTCAAATGTTTTAGCTTTTGCCTCCCATTTGCGATTAAGTGATTTCTGCTGAGTGCTAACCACCACATTTGAAGAACACAAGCTGTCCCTTTCCTGCAAGTGCATGTTTTACAGAACAACTGCAACACAAATTATATCTCTGGCCACAATTCCTGTGCGCACACAACCTCATAGTGTGCGTCTAAGCAGAAAACAGAATTTGATTTGCAATTTCAAAGCACATTTACTACTGTGGTAGAACAAGTGATAATTACTGTTACAGCCTGACACATTTTCTTCTAGATCACAGAGGCAGAAAAGACCACATGTCCTAACAGCTACATCATACCATGATCATGTGCAATCTGGGTGAGTGACTACACTAGAGCAAACAAAATGTGCCTTGATGACGTTGAATGTGTTTGCGTTACACAGAGCTATCTGAAACACCACACAGACCTGAGTACTACACATGGGAGTGTGAGAGAAGCTGCTGCGTGTGTGCCAAGAGTTTGTTTCTTGAGACTGCGTATTGTCTGGTACAAGACAGATGAGCAAAGAGACTTCCAAAACTGCATGAAGACTGCTGGGATGTATGTAACAGTGCATGTGTGCTAAGGGTTATTTTCAGTTTTGAATATATGGCAACTACCTGTGCCTTTGCTATTTTGAATTGAAAATCTACCCTATTGGTTTCAAATGTTGTAGCTTTTGCCTCTCATTTGCGATTTAGTGATTTCTGCTGACTGCTAACCACCACATTTGAAGAAAACAAGCTGTCCCTTTCCTGCAAGTGCATGTTTTACAGAACAACTGCAACACAAAATACATCTCTGGCCACAATTCCTATATGCACACAGACTCATGCTGTGTTGGTAGGCACAAAGCACAGGCTGCCCCTTTCCTGGGTCTGCAATCCTTACAGAACAACAACTTCACAAATTAAATCTCAGCCAACAATTCCTATATGCACACAGACTCATGCTGTGTTGGTAGGCACAAAACACAGACTGCCCCTTTCCTGGGACTGCAATTCTTACAGAACTAATGCTAATTTCAAATGTGCTACCATTTTCCTCTCTTTTCTTTCAAAGTGATTTCTGCTAAATCCTAACCATCACAATTAAAAAGAAGCTGTCCTTTTCTTTCAACTGCAAGTCTTACTTTTCAACAGCAACACAAATTAAATCTCTGTCAACAATTCTTCTCTGCACACAGACTCATGGTTTGATGGTAGGCACAAAACAGTATTCCTCATTGTTACCAGTACACATTAACTTATGGTGAAAACATACTCCTTAATATCTTACAAGTTCAAGACAGTTAAATATCTCCCAAACCTCAAAATGTAAAACATAACTTTTGAAGAAGATTCACAATTCTAATATTTTTCTCAAAAATCACCACATGCGTCCCCTCTCAAACTCATAACTCACCTTTAAAATTAGTTACTTGTGAAAGAAAGGTGCCACTCAAACAGCAGACTATCAGAGTCAGAATATCAGAGCTCTACACCTCTCTCCTCTCTGCAGAACCAGTAAATGGCAATGTTTCCCTCTCTTTTTTCACACATATACATGTTAATTTCAAATCTCAGTGCTTCCCACTTTTTTTCAAATGAAATCACACATTTCTATTGGTTGAAAACTTCAACCCCTTTCCAAATGTACCCTTCCCCCAACTTGTCTCCTGCCTGCTACCATAGCAACAGGTCATGGAACACTGCTGTGAGGAGAGAGGTCAGAAGTTCAGCAGACAATGTTTCATATCCAAAGAGCAAGAGTGCTTGACTTTTCAAACCTAACAGCCAATCCATAGTAATGTTCTTTGGTAACATATTTTTCTGTACCAATACAAAACATGCTTTTTAAAATTTAAACATACAGCCTAGTTTTTAGTGTAGAATGGTTTCAAACAGCCAATGAGTTCTTTTTATAAAAAAAACTATGTGTGCCCCCATTTTTCAACTGTCTTTCATTTCATATTGCCTCTCTACTGAAAGACACCTCCTGAGTGCATCCAGATCTCCTTGGAAGATGTTCACAGTGTGGATTGTAGGTCACAGCTATGTCTTCTGGAGTGAAAAATTTGCAGAAAAAAGAGGTATGGTGAGAGACCTTGCTTTGCCAAATGTAGACATTAAATGGATTTGTCAGAGAGGGTTAAAGTGGCACCAATTAATGCCTTTGGTGAAAACCTTTCTACATCTCCCACAGCCTAACCTTATTATTGTGCACTGTGGTGGTAATGACCTAGGCACTTTAACTGGGGTAGGTCTGGAAATGCTTATTAAGGACACCTTTGTGCAATTGATGTCGCTTTTTCCACAAACTGCCTTTGTATATTCTAACATATGCCAAAGGCAAAAGTGGAACTGGTCCAACCAATTTTGTCCGCAGATTGATAAAGCAAGGAAGCACGTCAACAAATCTATTTCTGCTTTCCTCAGAGACTTTGGTATGGGTTCTATATACCACAACAACTTGCGTTACAACATGCAAGACATTTATAGAGGAGATGGTGTACACTTCACTGATGAAGGCAACAGAGTCTTCCTCTTGAACTTTAGACTCTGCATCGGTACTTACTTGTAGGTACCGAAAAACACACAATAAACACAAGGGCTCTTTTTAGAGCCACCTTATATCTTTTTACTTAATTGCGATTTTTTTTAAATTTTTTTGTGTTTAAAAATTTTTCGGGTGCGCGCTGGGTGCGCGCACTCGGCGATATTTTTTTTCAAAATATAAATCTTTTTTTTTGCCCTACAAGGTCCTACTGTGAACCCCTTACAATGCCTAGTGGGTCAATATCTCCCCACTCTGCCCCCTTTTCAAGTTCTCCCCCTTTGTTTCTCACCCCCTCTTTATGTGAGAGACAAAATGGCGGCCGCCGCTTCCTGATTTCCACCGATTCGAATGTTTACTGACATCTAACAACCAATCAGAAGTGCGCTCGCGCACGGTAAGGTGCGCGCACAGGACTTGCTCAGTGCGCGCACGCTGCGCGCTTACAGACATATATATTGATTTAAATGCTAATTTCTCAGGAAATACTGAACAGATTTACACCAAACCTGCAAAAGGCACTTCATGGACCTTATGGCTACCTCTCTTCCAAATTTCACATAATTCTGTTCAGCCGTTCGGGCTGTAGCTGCGACTAAAGTCCCTATGGAAAAATGCATGGGGAAAACACGTTTTGGGACCCCCCTTTTTTCTCGGCCCCCGCTTGACGAATCACCCCGAAACTTTCAGGGTAGGAACTGAGCGGAGCGCCCCCTTAGTTTTGAAAATTTTGCGAAGATTCGTCAACCGGCGCCAAAGTTATTCAAAATAGAATTTTGAGATTTCCTATGGAAACACGGTCCTAACTATAACTACCTACTGGCGACCGCCAGTAGGTAATATGTATATATATATATATATATATATTACCTACTGGCGGTCGCCACAGGAAAAAATTGAGAATTTAGTTAATGCAAATATACCTTCTGCAACTAAAAAGATAAACTTAAACAGAAAAACAGCGTTTAAAGAGATACGTAGAAAAATGTTTCAGAGAAGAGTTATGTCCAATTTGATAAAGGATGTGAAGAAATATAAGCAAAAGGCTAAGTTTTATAAGAGAAAAAAAGAAATTGAAGCCATTGCAGCAAAGGCATTAGAATTAAAAAGGAAACTATTCATTTTAATTTTGAATAGGATGCGTACATTAGACAAAATGGTTAATGTACTGAAATCACATAGCAAAAGGAAAAGAGTAGTGAACAGAACAAACTTTTCTAAAGTGTTTTTAAGAAAATGGATGCATAGTTCAAGTAGTGAACCTTTTTTTAATGAAGAGAGTTATTTTCAAAGTAATAGTTTGCTGCATGCAGTTGACACCAGAGGTCGTGCTTATGAAGTGAATAATGGTTGCATAATGGAGAAGGAGATAATGGTTCCAAGAGATGAGGTACAAGTGATGGCGGATGAGGCTATGGGGAGACGTCCTAAAGCCCCAGTGTACACTTGGAATTGTAGTAGTATTTGCACTGTGCGTCAGGAATCTATTGATAAGTTTCTAAGAGAATATAGTAAAAAAAGTGTAAAACAGAAGATTAAGGTGCTTCAAAGTTTGGATCCATGCAGAGTGAGAGAGAATACTGGTTTGCAGGGTCATTCTCTGGCTTGTCTATCTAGAAAAGTGTGTAATAGTGTTTTCCATCATTTTAGGATGCTGGCTGTTCATCATACTGAAATGAGAAAGTTTGTGAGACGGTTGTATTTTGCTAAAAGTCCAGCAATAAAGTTAGATGAATTGAATAGGGCTCTGTTCCGTGGAACGGTATCAGATGTAGAGAAGGTTGTTGATGAAATTCAGTTTTGTTACTTTGGTCCTGAACAAAACAGTGCAGAGAAGGACACAGTAAATGAGGAAGAAGTGGAAGAGAATGTAGAACCCTCTGTAAGTAAGACATTTAATGATCACATAACAAAATTTGCAATAATCTCTAATGAAAGACCAAATGTTACTTGTATTTGTTGCCGCAGAACTCATTATAGAAAACAAACCAGGTATGTTGATCTCTACAGAAAGAGTGAAAATGAAGATAATTATAAGTGGAAGGATTTTGCCACATATCTATTTCTTGAAAATTGTTTTGAATTGGGTGAAGTTCAGCGTATTTGTAAATACTGTTACAACAAGTTAGAGGAAAATAGAATGCCGACCAGAGTTGTACATAATAATTTAGAATTGGATGCTATTCCTGCTGAACTTTCTGAATTAAATACATATGAGTCTATACTCATTCAATGTGTTCATCCGTTCCAGACCATAGTACGTATGGAGCCCAAAACTGGTAAATTACCTCCTTCAGATTTACTGAGAGGTTTAAAAGGTAGAGTGGTGTATTTGCCCTTGGATTTGAAAAAAAATATGGAAACTATTGATGCGGATACTTTGGAAACTGAACCATTAATTATTCTGGTTAATGGTGTACCTACAAAGAATAAGAAGATTTGGCAGGAGCTGGTAGATGTACGGAAAGTACAAAGAGCAAATTTGTATTTGAAAAGGAATAACAAATGGTATGAATCAATTTATATAGAAGAAGAAGAAGAAGAATATTTACAAGAAGACACAGAAACACCAACTGGACAAATTGAAAAAGTGGACAAGTCAAAGGAAGAAGAAATTTATGAACATTTTAGCATACATCCTCTTCATTCAAAAGAAGTTATGGGAGACAATATTGATCTATTTCAGATGAAGAAAGCAAAAGGAACTCCCGTGAGTGTATGGGAGGAGAGCTTGGAAGCTCGATGTTTTCCCCAGCTGTTTCCTAAAGGAAAAGGAGGACGATACGATGAACGTCCGGAACAGATTCCAGCTTCTGAGTATCGGACTACAAGACTATATGCTGAAGATCCCAGATTTCGACAAAGTATTCCTTATTTGTTCCATCTTTTATTTGAAAGCGACTTGTCTGCACTGTCTTATGCAGTAAATCACATTTTAAAAAGTGGAGTACATTTACAAAATGTGTCTGCTAAGGATTTTATGGAGAAAGTGCAGCACCGAGATGATCATTTGGAAACACAACTGATCAATCTGATGGCTTGTCAGCGTGGGACAAATGAATATTGGTACCGACGCCATGGTGAATTAAAATGCATGTTTCGGAATTTAGGAACACCAACATGGTTCCTTACCCTAAGCTGTGCGGAGTACGCTTGGGATGATTTACTGGATTTTCTACGAGAGGCAAATTCAAACATTAAAAACATCGAATACAAGACAGCAGGAGAACTGTGCTCATTGGATCCGGTTAATGTTTGCAGATATTTCAATCATAGATTTGAGGCTATGATGTCCTTCATCTGCAATAAAAAAAATCCACCTCTAGGAGAAGTAGTGGATTTCTTTTGGAGAAAAGAGTACCAGGCAAGAGGTGCTCCTCATATTCATATGCTGTTGTGGATCAAGGATGCCCCAAAGTTTGGAACAGATACTGATGAAGCAGTGTTATCTTACATTGAAGAATATGCAACATGTGCTATACCAAAAAGCACCGAAGAGAAAAAGTTAAAGGAGCAAGTTTTACGTTTCCAAAGTCATCGGTGTGGAAAATACTGTCGACGGAAATACAAGAGCAAAGATAAATACTACACTAAATGTCGATTTGGATTTCCTAGACCTGTTCTTTCAAATGGAAGAGTTAACAGTTTTATGTCATCTGTGAGACATACTATCACAAGAAAATCACCTAAGAATACCTACACCCTTAAAAGAAAAGAAGAATCAAAAAATATAAATGACTACAACCCAGTGATTTTATCCATGTGGAACGCTAACATGGATATACAGTATGTAGCTGACAATTCCATTGCTGTTGCTCGATATGTAACGTCTTACATTACGAAATCAGAAAAAACAGAATTGAAGGAAATGTGGGAAGAGATTTCTCACGAGAAAACTGTCAGTAAGAAGCTGTACAGTTTCAGTTTGAAGATGTTATCGCATCGAGAAATTGGATCCTACGAATGTTCAGATAGGTTATCTTCTGCAAGTCTCTACTCGAAATCAAGAAGAATAATTTGGGCAAGTTTAGGCCTTGCAGCAATGAGAAATCGGGTACTGAAATCTGTTGGAGAAATTGAATATTTGGCCGAGAATGACCCAGAAAGTACAGATATTTTGAAATCAAACATGTTGGACACATATTATCCCAAGAGAAGTCATCATCTGGAGAACAAGTGTCTCTATGAAGTGCTGCAGAACTACATTTATTCACGGAAAGCCACAGAAGACATCAACAATGGAAAATATAAAGTCATTGGTGAGGAAGGATGTTTGGTGAAGCAAACAAAAGGAAGTTTGATAAATCACCGGAAGCTGAGTTGCGACACTACTGACAAAAAGGAATTTTACTACTTGGCTCTTTTACAGCTGTTTAAACCATGGCGTACAGAGGATGAACTACTGGGAGAATTTCAAAGCTATGAAGATTCTTTTAATGCTTGCAAAGACAGCATACAATGTAATACATTCACAACTTATCTGCAAATGTTAAATGAAGAAATTGAACAGGAAACTACAATTGCAGCAGAAATAGCTAGAGACAGTTCTCAGGACAGCCAAAGTTCAGGAACACTCAGTCAAGATCCCCTAGGACAACCAATCGTTGAAAATGAAGCATCAATAGCCATGAATGAAGTGGAAACGGCTATGAATCAAGCTCAAGGAGAATTTATAGACTTACAAAATTTGGAAAGACAACTGAACGAAGAGCAGCAACAAATTTATGAAGAGATCAGAAAAAAAATTGATCACGGATTTCTACATGAAAAGAAAGAGTGCTCATGCACATCATTTCATCCAATCAGGATGTATGTAAGCGGACAAGCTGGAACTGGAAAAAGTTTCCTAATAAAAGTCATCAGAAGCTACCTACAGCAAAAAACGGATTCTACTTTGTCTTGTGTGGTTACTGCTCCAACTGGGTTAGCAGCATATAACATAAAAGGAATCACTTTACATCGTTTGCTAATGTTACCAGTGGAGCATGAGAACAAAATACAATACAACAAGCTAACTGGAGAAGCATGCTTGGAAGTTTCAAGAGTATTGAAGAAGATGCAAGTTCTCATTATTGATGAGGTGAGCATGGTATCAAACTTAATGCTTGCCTTTGTGCATTTAAGAATGCAGCAAATTCTGAAGACAGACTATGACGTGTTATTTGGAGGAAAACACGTCATAGTTTTTGGAGATCTTTTGCAACTTACTCCAGTTAAAGGACAACCAGTGTTTAATACTGTGACACATGAAGACACGAAGAAGTCATTGGTAAGCATCGGTAATACAAATATTGGTCCTTCTTTGAGTACAAGGAACTTACAACTAATATGAGGCAAGCAAACGATGAAGAATATGGAAGTATTCTGAAAGATATCAGGATTGGACTACTCACAGAAGCTGGCAAAAAAGCATTACAGAGTCGGCTGCTACATAATTTATTTCCAAAGGAAGAAATAGTTGCAGAGAAGATATACAAGAACATTGCAGAAAACAAAAGTGTCATCTGCTTAATGCCAACTCTACGTGAATGCTCAATATTCAATGAGGAGCTTTTGAAATTAGAAAAGGAAGATATCAGGAAATTGGAAGCAGTGGACAAAATTGAGGATGGAAGAATTACTGTCACATTAACAGGCACACTGAAAAATAAATTGGATTCACTAGAGAAGAACATTTCCAAAACAGCTGGATTAGAAAAAAATCTATATGTTTGCATGAACTGTAGAGTATTTTTAAGGAGAAATTTGGATGTTGAAAAAGGTTTAGTTAATGGAGCTATGGGAAGAGTTGTGGGTTTTATTAATTATCAGAAAAAAGATGGAATTGAATGTTTAAAAATAAAATTTGATCAGATAGAAGAAGTTAAAGACATTTGTCGTTGTTCAGTTCGTTTCATGCTTGTGAAAGACTTATATGTACGTAGGAAGCAGTTTCCGTTTTCGCTAGCATATGCTGTAACTATTCACAAGTCTCAAGGATTGACTGTAGATTGTGCATTTGTGAACATTGGTTCAACTGTGTTCAAAGAAGGTATGGCATATGTTGCTTTGTCACGAGTGAAAACATTATCAGGTTTATTCATGATAGACTTTGATGATTCAAAAGTTAGTGCTGATACAAATTGTGTAAAGGAGTATAATAGATTAAGAAGAAGCTATGCTCCTCATTTAGGTCAGTATCCTGTGTTGGAGAAACGTGTAGTTTCTCGTAAAAGGAGAATGAGAATATCTGTAATGAAGATGTAGAGAGGAGGAAAAAAAAGAGGAGTGATGTAATTGCAAGCAAAAAGAATAAGGAAAATGAAGAACAGGTTGTAGGATGTTATTTTGAAAATAGCTCTGGTGTCAACTGCTACGCTAATGTAGTGCTGAATGTTGCATTTTTTCTGGAAAGTTTGCAAGAGCAGATAATAGTAAATCAGGGAAAAAGATTCTGTTCTGTGCTGAGTCTCCTTTTTGAAAAGCTGAGTAATGATAAAACTCAAATAGAAAGTGCTACTGAAATTAGAAAAGTTTTTGATGTATGTTCAGGACGAACACAGTTTTCTCAAAATGTACAGCAAGACACACAGGAATTCTTGATTTATTTTCTTCAGGTACTGGAAGAAGAAGGGGTTCCCATTGAAAATGTATTTGGTCTCTCTTATAAATGGGAACATAGTTGTGAAAACTGTTATAATATTTTTGGCTCTAATGTTGATTCTGAAAGGTTTATTTATTTAACATTGCCAGAGAGTAAAACAGTCACTTTTGCTAAATTAGTTAAAGATGCTAATCATAGCATGCAATGCGGAGAGTGTAAATCTGACATGTTTTCAACATTAATTTTAAAGGAATACAGACAGTATGTAATTTTAATGATGCAACGATGTAGAGCTGATGGTTCAAAATTGGATACTTTAATAAAGAAGTTTACAGGACAGCAATTATCAATTTCAGGAAAAACTTTTGTAACAGTTGCAATAATTTTCCATGATGGACCTACTGTAACTTCTGGTCATTACACAGTTTATCTTAAATGTGAAAAAGGCTGGACACTGTGTAATGATTCCCAATTGATTTTTAAGCCACGTTTGCCTTTTGATTTAGCAAATTCCTATCTAATCTTCCTGAAACCTAAATTTTAGAGAGATTTGGCAACATCTGGACAAAACAATTTTACCATTTTATTGGATTACCATTTGGAATTTACAAATAAAAAGATTTAACAAATTATCATTTGGCCTAATGGAAAGGTAACCAATTGTAATGTGGAATTTTTCCATTTTTTAAGGAAACTTTGGAAAACCAAAAATTTAGCAAAAATCGGTAACATCTGCACAATTTAAATTTTGGAATGTTATTGGATTGCCATTGGAAATTTTTTCAAAAAAGATTTTTAAAATTACTATTTGGCCATGCGGAAAAGTAAACAATTCTATTGTGGACTTATTTAATTATTAATTAATCTTTCGGAAACCAAAATCGTACAGAGAATCGGTGACATCTGTACAATTTAAACTTTAGATTTTTATTAGATTACCATTGGAAATTAAACAAAAAAAGAATTTTAAAATTACTATTTGGCCTAAAGGAAATGGAACCAGATGTATTGTGGAGTTATTTGAGATATATTATTGTGATTATACTTCTGAAACAAAAATATCAGACGGTATTTTAAAGAAATAAGTATTGATATTAGATGATAATTTTTAAGAATATTATGCATTTCTATAAAGTTATGTTTATGCAAAAAGAGATTGTGGGCTTTTTTAAAACAATCTTTGAGATTGTTAATTTTTTTTTTGCCTGCTGTTAAATGATGAATGCAATTGCTTTCACAATTTATAGTGAAATGCAATATTTTCTGAAAACAGCAAAAAAAAGGCAAAAATATTTTTTGAAAAATATGTAAATATGTGTACTGTATTATAAAATGTTTTATTAAATATTAATACTTTTTTCTTTTTTTTCAGATTGAGATAGAAAATTTTCAAAAACTAGAACCATTTTTAAAGCAATTAAAAAAAAAATTAAATGAATAAATCTTTTTTTGAGTGGGTATGGTAAGTCAATAATGTCATGGTCCCTTTTTTCCACTTCTCTACAATCACATTTTCAGTTTTTAATTGTAGTCTCTCAAGGACCTTGTAAAATGATAATTGATTTTTAGTGTTTTTAAAAAAAAAAAAAAAAAAATTACGCGTAAAAAAATAAATAAAAAGTTTTTTAAAAAATATATAGAAAATAGATGAAAGGTAAGGTTGGCTCTTAAAAGAGCCGTTGTGTTCATGCAGGGACAGAGGAAAGAAAGATTGGGAATATTAGATGGTACGACAAGTGTGCTGATCTATTTTACAGTTCACTAGGGAAATACTGGTCTCCCTATAAGGAATTAGATCGTGACAAGTGGCGCACCGTACTTCAACCCTCGCAAACCGAGGGTTAATTTCCAGAGGACCAGAAAAAGGAGATGCTCCCCCCACAGATGAAGGGCTCACCTGACCTGCAGAAGAAGGACTCGGCCCTGCAGATGATGGTCCAGGCTGAGCTGCTGTGGATGTGCTTGGTTGATTTACTGAAGGGTTACCTTCAGTAAGTCGAGCATGTGTCCTTCTGTGTACATCCTTAAGGTGTCTCATCATGGTGTGATTCCCAAAGGAATACTTCCTGTCAGGATTCCCTCTTGAAAGTACACGCTTACACAGCTTGCAAGTCACTAAGGGTGCATTTACCTTTTGCTGGCCTTCTGGAAAAGTAAAATACTCCCATACGTAAGAGGTCTTTTGTTTCCTCGCTCTCTGCCTCAAGGTAGTGCTGCTAGCCTCACTCTCAGAAGAGCTCTGCTGTTCTGCCATCGTATCACAAAGACAACCCAGCTCCTTCTCCTAAGGGATCACAAGCAGAAATGAGGGGAATGGGTGTGGTGTAGGAGAGTTCTAGAACTGAATGTAGTTTCAACCAATCAAAAGTTGTGTTTCATGATCACATGACCTACCGTACGCTTACGGTACGCTTACGGTGCGCTTACGGCAAAAGTACGCATGCGCGTAAAAAAGACACGCGCGCATGCGCATAACAGTCACTCCCCGACACTTCCGCGTAACGTGCGCATGTAGCGTACACGCGTACGCGCCCCACGCGGAGTACGTGCGGCTACGCAAATTGCGTAACTATACGCAAACAGCGTAGATAAATTACGGACATTGCGTAAACCGTACGCTTACCGTAAGCTTACCGTACGCGCACTAAAAAAAAAAAAAAAGGAAAAAATGTATTGCTAATAAATTTTACCTGTTTATTTTATAAAAAATGTAAAATAAAAACATATTGTAGAATTTTAAAAATTTAACCATAGTCTTTAAAAAAGGATAGAAAATTAAAATAAAAATATGTAAAAAAAAAAAGAAGAAAAAAAAAAAATTAGCATTTAAAAAACCTTGCAAATTCACTGAAAAAACCATGGGTTTCACACACGTTATAGTTAGGAATTAGCATTTAAAAAACCTTTGAAATTCACTGAAAAAACCATGGGTTTCACACACGTTATAGTAAGGAATTAGCATTTAAAAAACCTTAGAAATTCAATCAAAAAACCATAGGTTTCAGGGGTGTTATAGTTAGCTGGACATTTCACTCGTAAAAAACCAATGAAATTCCCCCGTTATAGTTAGTTCAGCTAACTATAACTCGCGCGCCCGCAATGCACTACTGATGACGTCACATATTACATCACTCATGACATGGTCAGTGACATCACTCATGACATCACTGATGACATCTCAAATGACATCACTGATGACATTATCCTTGTGACAGAGTGGTAGACCTCCTCTCACCCTAATATAACCTTTGATACAAACATTCAAAAATAGAGACTAACATTTTCAAAAAAATGGACATACCAATAACAGTTACAACAACCTATTCAGTAATTCTAAGATCCACATACACATCCACTCAT
This sequence comes from Triturus cristatus, assembly GCF_964204655.1. Classification (NCBI taxonomy): domain Eukaryota; kingdom Metazoa; phylum Chordata; class Amphibia; order Caudata; family Salamandridae; genus Triturus; species Triturus cristatus. The sequence continues at coordinate 627,851,696 of NC_140589.1, read as the reverse complement.
TCACCAACATTCCTATACAGTCACTCATACATGTACTCACTCATCATATGTACTCATACACCTAAACATCCTGTAACACAATGCCACTCATCCATAGAGTTACTCACACACATAGTCACTCATGCTAATAAAGAATCAAACATCCATTTACTTGCATATACAGTTATACACACACCACCACACTTACTTTTACAGAAACTTACACATACTTAGTCTTTTAAACAATCACTTATAGAAACACATACTTATTCATACAGGAAGTCTACCAATCTCTCACTCTCACATATACGCACTTATAAACACCAATACTCACATATACTAGTTTAAAACATATGTAGTTACTTATGAAGACACTATTGAGACAGTCATTCACTCACTAACACACCCATACACACACTCATCCACCCATACAGTCCTGCACACATGCTGTCTTCAACACATACAAACAGTGAGTCACTCATTCATGCATCTATGCACTACGTAATACCCCCCACCGCACCATGAAGACACTCAGACACTCATACTGATACTCAAAAAACCAACTATTAACCTATATAGACACTCATGTAGCTACTCACCAACCCATGCAGCCACTTATATACAAAGTGAGAGACTGATACAGGTATTTACACATTTAAACATTACTCACTAAGCCATGTATTCAAAAAGATACACTTAATCAGTCAGTTATACAATCAATTTTTCAGAAACAAATCATCAATTTAGACACTTAAATACTCATTTATTCTTCCATCGACCTTGAGATATACATATATAAAACATATTTAATTTTCAGAAAAACACACATTCACTGGATGATGTCATCAGTGATGTCATTTGAGATGTCATCAGTGATGTCATGAGTGATGTCACTGACCATGTCATGAGTGATGTAATATGTGACGTCATCAGTAGTGCATTGCGGGCGCGCGAGTTATAGTTAGCTGAACTAACTATAACGGGGGAATTTCATTGGTTTTTTACGAGTGAAATGTCCAGCTAACTATAACACCCCTGAAACCTATGGTTTTTTCATTGAATATATATATATATATATATATTACATATATATTCACTTAAAAAACCATAGGTTTCAGGTGTGTTATGGTTAGGAATTAGCATTTAAAAAAACTTTTTAAATTCACTGAAAAAACCATAGGTTTCAGGCACGTTATATTTAGGAATTAGCATTTAAAAAACGTTAGAAATTCACTGAAAAAACCATAGGTTTCAGGGGCGTTATAGTTAGCTGGACATTTCGCTGGTACAAAACCATAGAAATTCCCCCGTTATAGTTAGTTCAGCTAACTATAACTCACGCGCCCGCAATCCACTGCTGATGACTTCACATATTACATCACTCATGACATGGTCGGTGACATCCCTCATGACATCACTGATGACATCTCAAATCACGTCACTGATGACATCATCCAGTGAATGTGTTTTTTTCTGAAAATTAAATAAGTTTTATATATGTATATCTGAAGGTCAATGGAAGAATAAATGGGTATATAAGTGTAGATTGTTTTTTTTTTAAAATACATTTTATAACTGACTAATTAAGTGTATCTTAGTGAATACATGGGTTAGTGAGTAATGTTTATATATATAAATATCTGTATCAGTCTCTCACTTTGTGTATAAGTGTCTGCATGGGTTGGCGAGTAGCTACATGTGTGTCTATATGTGTTATTATTTGTTTTTTCGAGTATCAGTATGAGTGTCTGAGTGTCTGTATCGTTCAGTGGAGGGTATTACGTAGTGCATACATGCATGAATGAGTGAGTCACTATTTGTATGTGTTGAAGACTGTATGTGTGCAGGACTATATGGGTGGATGAGTGTGTGTATGGGTGTGTTAGTGAGTGAATTACTGTCTCAATAGTGTCTATATTAGTAACTACATATATTTTAAACTAGTATATGTGAGTATTGGTGTATATAAGTGAGTATATGTGAGAGTTAGAGATTGGAAGATTTCCTGTATGAATAAGTATGTGTTTCTATAGGTGATTGTTCAAAAGAGTAAGTATGTGTAAGTTTCTATATAAGTAAGTGTGGTGGTGTGTGTATAACTGTATATGCAAATACATGGATGTTTGATTCTTTATTAGCATGAGTGACTATGTGTGTGAGTAAGTCTATGGATGAGTGGCTGTGTGTAACAGGATGTATAGGTGTATGAGTACATATGATGAGTGAGTACATATATGATTGGCTATATAGGACTGTTGGTGAATGAGTGCATGCGCATGTAGATCTTAGAATTACTGAATTGGTTGTTGTAACTGGTTTTGGTATGTCCATTGTTTTGAAGATTTTAGTTTCTATTTTTGTATGTGTGTATTAACGGTTATATTGGGGTAAGAGGAGGTCTGCCACTCTTTCACAAGGATGATGTCATCAGTGATGTCATTTGAGATGTCATCAGTGATGTCATGAGTGATGTCACTGACCATGTCATGAGTAATGTAATATGTGACGTCATCAGCAGTGGATTGCGGGCGCGCGAGTTATAGTTAGCTGAACTAACTATAAAGGGGGAATTTCTATGGTTTTGTACCAGCGAAATGTCCAGCTAACTATAACGCCCCTGAAACCTATGGTTTTTTCAGTGATATATATATATATATATATATTCACAGAAAAAACCATAGGTTTCAGGCACGTTATAGTTAGGAATTAGCATTTAAAAAACCTCAGAAATTCACTGAAAAAACCATAGGTTTCAGGGGTGTTATAGTTAGCTGGACTTTTCACTTGTACAAAACCATTGAAATTCCCCCGTTATAGTTAGTTCAGCTAACTATAACTCGCGCGCCCGCAATGCACTGCTGATGACGTCACATATTACATCACTCATGCCATGGTCAGTGACATCACTCATGACATCACTGATGACATCTCAAATGACATCACTGATGACATCACTGATGACATCATCCAGTGAATGTGTGTTTTTCTGAAAATTAAATATGTTTTATATATGTATATCTCAAGGTCGATGGAAGAATAAATGGGTATATAAGTGTCTAAATGGATGATTTGTTTTTGAAAAATTGATTGTGTAACTGACTGATTAAGTGTATCATAGTGAATACATGGCTTAGTGAGTAATGTTTAAATATGTAAATATCTGTATCAGTCTCTCACTTTGTGTATAAGTGGCTGCATGGGTTGGTGAGTAGCTACATGGGTGTCTATATAGGTTATTAGTTGGTTTTTTGAGTATCAGTCTGAGTGTCTGCATGGTTCGGTGGGGGGTATTACGTAGTGCATAGGTGCATGAATGAGTGACTCACTGTTTGTATGTGTTGAACACAGCATGTGTGCAGGACTGTATGGGTGGATGAGTGTGTGTATGGGTGTGTTAGTGAGTGAATGACTGTCTCAATAGTGTCTTTATGAGTAACTACATATGTTTTAAACTAGTATATGTGACTATTGGTGTATATATGTGAGTATATGTGAGAGTGAGAGATTGAAAGAGTTCCTGTATGAATAAGTGTGTGTTTCTATAAGTGATTGTTTAAAAGACTAAGTATGTGTAAGTTTCCGTAGAAGTAAGTATGGTGGTGTGTGTATAACTGTATATGCAAGTAAATGTATGTGTGATTCTTTATTAGCATGAGTGACTATGTGTGTGAGTAACTCTATGGATGAGTGGCATTGTGTAACAGGATGTATAGGTGTATGAGTACATATGATGAGTGAGTACATGTATGAGTGACTGTATAGGACTGTTGGTGAATGAGTGGATGTGTATGTGGATCTTAGAATTACTGAAGAGGTTGTTGTAACTGGTATTGGTATGTCCATTGTTTTGAAAATTTTAGTCTCTATTTTTGAATGTGTGTATCAAAGGTTATATTAGGGTGAGAGGAGGTCTGCCACTCTATCACAAGGATGATGTCATCAGTGATGTCATCAGTGATGTCATTTGAGATGTCATCAGTGATGTCATGAGTGATGTCACTGACCATGTCATGAGTGATGTAATATGTGACGTCATCAGCAGTGCATTGCGGGCGCGCGAGTTATAGTTAGCTGAACTAACTATAACGGGGGAATTTCAATGGTTTTGTACAAGTGAAAAGTCCAGCTAACTATAACACCCCTGAAACCTATGGTTTTTTCAGTGAATTTCTGAGGTTTTTTAAATGCTAATTCCTAACTATAACGTGCCTGAAACCTATGGTTTTTTCTGTGAATTTCAAAGGTTTTTTAAATGCTAATTTCTAACTATGCCTACAGAGATAGGACATGTGAAGAAAGAAGAAAAAATGCACAGAAAGAAACAAAAGAAGTGCAGAAAGAAGCAACAGAAGTCCTCAAATACGAAGATAAGTGCAGGAAGAAGGATAACGTGCAGAAAGAACAAAAAGAAGAGCAGAAAGAAGCCTTGTTGCAAAATCATCCTGTACCCTCAACTTTTTCAGACGGATACTGGTGGTAACTGAGTCTGACTAACCAGTCCTAGAGCCAGTGCTATGTTAAAAGACACTTAGAATACAGTGAAAACACCTACATACACTAGGGAACATTATGCGTTGGGGTCCCCCTGTGATTAGCATGACCTCCTCTGTAAGCCCCTAGTATATAATAGGGCATGGAGATTAAAACTACCTCTTAAAACAGGCCACAGGGCGTTTTTGCACACGTTAACTCAGGCCCCGTCCCCTCCATTCACCACTGTGTAAACACGCCCTGTGTCCATTTTTAGTTGGGAGATTAAGTTCATTTGAATCCTGAGGGTCCCTAGGGTCCAACTAGCCCACTAGGTACCTCCAGTAAGTGCCACAGAGCTGCGTTGCAGAGAGGTGTAAAAAGTGGCACGGCCTGGACCACCTCTCTGCAATGCAGCTCAGTGGCGCTTACTGGAAGCACTTGGTGGGCTAGTTAGCCCCCAGGGGCCCTCAGTATTGAAGGGAAATTATATCCCCAATTTAAAACGTGCCATAGTGCGTGTTTGCACACGTCACCTCAGGCCCCGTCCCCTCCCTTCACCACTGTGTAAACGCGCCCTGTGGCTGTTCTAAGTTGAGAGATTAAGTCCCCTTGAATCCTAAGGGTCCCTAGGGTCAAACTAGACCACTAGGTACCTCCAGTAAGCGCCACAGAGCTGCGTTGCAGAGAGGTGTAAAAAGGGGCTTGGCCTCAGAACACCTGGCTGCAGCGCAGCTCCCTGGCGCATACTGGAGATGCCTGTTGGGGGCGCGTTTGCAGAGTGCTGCACGGAGGGGGCATGGCCTCCGGCACGATGCCAGTCTTTTATTTATTTTAGTTTTTTAAGAAGGGGGGCTGTTTGGTTCCCCTTCTTATTCGAATTTATTGGCCCTGATGACCCCATCCCCCAGGGCCAGTCTCCTAATTATATTTTTTTGACCCCAATCCCCAGGGCCGGCCACTGTTTTTTATTATTTTTAAAAAATATATATTTATAGACACACCTAGGACATGCTGGACAAACCGTACGTACCTATCACCATGACGATTTGCGTGATATTCATTAAAAGGCGACTATGCATGCAATGAATCCACGTGGAATGTATTTACACCACTAGTGAAGCTCTGACATGTCTGATGCCCTACCGTGCCTAATCCTGGTAGACACCCTTGTCGTTTATTTATACAAACATGGGTAGCTATTGACGGGCACATTTAATACACATGCACACCAAGCCATTCAAAGGGGATTCGACAAAAATTCGACCAAAACTATGCAAGAAACCCCCCTCACGGTTAATAAAACACACATCCACTGCCGGATGTGTAATACTTTTTATTTTACTCTCTGGAAAGGGGACGAACATCACTTGAGAGTTACAGCGTGCTCCTGACAGAGCCCAATGCTGTGTTACACCCACCATTGCCTGCCGAGTGCCACACACCTCTGTGTTGTATTCCACTAGCTAGTGCATATGCTATGACACTCTCTAGCCCATGTGCACTGTAACACCACCCCGTGAATATGTCATGCCACACTTGTCTTCGCACGGGTTATATTGCCCCATCTAACGTGCCTTTCTCGATGCCTATGTTAAAACGCACAGTGCTATGCCATACATATTACAATCTGGGATCCATATCTTTGTCACAGTGCATATGCAACGTTACACTCCCCAGCACATATTTTATATTACAACTTTAGAGACTAGTTAGGTTACACAACACTGCCCTGTGCATATTACACTCCAAGGCGCATATCGCATAGCACGCGCTAATGCCTGTGCTATCTCGCGCTCTCCAATGAATCTGTCATTGCGCACAATGTATTGCATATTATATTTCACGCCCGGTTCATCTTATATCACACTTTTTGGTGCATAGTTTATACCATACACTATATCTAGTTTTCATTTTCAATCGTGCTCTCAGGACTATGTTCTATATAACACTGTGTTCACCTACCCTTTTCACGGGCATTACATTTTGCGATAGGGGGTGGAGGGTCAGGGGGTGTTTCAGCCAAGTGAGCCCGGAGTCACAGTCACAAACGTCCTCTTCTTCCTGAATAAAAGTGAGATTATGCTGCATACTTGTTCATATTTTAAGTAGTTCGCACAGACACAATGTTTTAAAAACAATAAAGTTCCTAATACCCGCCTTCTCTGAACAGTTAGCTTGCTGCCCCATCCCCTTCCTCCCTATCCTCTGTTGTGTGAATCCATGGACTAGCCTCCTCCCTCCTGCCATGCATGGTCTGATGTGCTGCCACTGCCCTCAATTTAGTATGATGTACCAGTCCACTCCTCCTGCCCTCCATTGCCCAATTCTATGCCCCATCATTGACCTCCTGCTTAAACTTTGTGCTTAGCTTGCTGCCCCTATTCTCCTTCCCCCTGCCCTCCGATGTCTTTGTGCATGCCCCTGCTCCATCCTTTTTGCCCACCATGTCCCATGGACCTGCCACTCCTATCTACTCTGAGTGTTCTGTTGAGCTGCCACTCCCCTCCCACCTGCCTAGCATTGTCAGATGACTGTAACCTGTCCCTGCCACCTCCACCCTGCCTGTCCACATGCCATGCCCCTATCCTCTTCCTCCTGTCCTACATGGTCCATTGTACTGCCACACCCTTCTGCCCTCCCTGGTCTGTTGTGCTGCAACTGCTCCTCCTGCCTGCCCCGTGTGGTCTGTTGTGAGGTCCCTTCCCCTGAACTTTCTTGTCTGTGCACAGGTCCTGACCCTCCCTTCTATCCTCCATCGTCCTTTGTGCATGCCCCTCCACCCTCCTTCTTGCCCATCATAGCCATTGTGCTGCCACTAACCCTCCCACTTGCCATGCATGGTCTTCTGTGCTGCCATGGCCCCTCCCACCTTCCCTGTGTGGTCAGTTAGCTGCCCCTGACCCCCTCCCACCTTCCCTCCATGGTCTGTGTGTATGCCATCACAGTCTCACTGTTGCTCTTCATGGTGTGTCTTGCTTCTAGTGCCCATCCTGCCTGACCTCCATGGATATCTTGCTGCTCCTGCCCTGCCCCCTTGCCCCCAGCCCTACTCCCTCCCTCCTGGCTTGTCTGTTCCATTGTAATGCCCCTGATCCGTCCCTCCTGCCCTTTATGGTCTGTTATGCTGCAGCTTTCTCTCCTGTCTGTCCATTATGGTCAGCTAGCTACCATTGCCTCTTGCCCCTCTGTTCTCTGTTGTCCATGTGCATGGTCCTGTCCCCTCCCTCTTGCTTTCTATGGATTGTTGTGCTGCACTCCCATCCTGCATGCCCTGTGTGGTGTATTGTGCTGCTGCAAACCCTGATGCCTGCCCTGCAGGGTCAGTTTGGTGCACCTCTCCATGTCCCTCCTGTCCTCTGTTATCCAAGTCCATGTCCCTATCCCATTTCCTTCCATGATCCAATGTACCATACTTGCGAACATTTTGAACTTGGTAAGAGGGAGATTTTGAAAAAAAACTGGGGTATTGATTTTCCCCTTTGAGTTACATTGAAAAAGAGGATATTGTAGACAGGAGACAGATCAAATAAAGCCCATTTGAGTTTAAAAACATTGGACGTTTCCTGGCTGAATCGGGTCTGTTGGCATGTATGGTTGTACTACCATTGCCTCTTCCTTCTGCCCACAATGGTCTATTACATTGCCACAGCCTTGAAGGAGGGTAGATTTTGTATCACAGGGGGCCCCTGGCCCGTTCTGTCCACACCTGAAGTATGAGACCCTTGTCCTTGCCCTGCCAGCTGCATTTGTAGGCCGTATTAAATTGACCAGCGGGTCCTGTGTTGCTATATAATTATCCTGAGACATCCTTACCACTCAGCCAGCATAAAACCCCTGTGTAGGCCCTTCTGTTCAATATGTAGGCCTCTTTGTTAAATTGACCATAGCTCTGCAATTTTAGTGTATAGCAGTCTGAAGGCAGGTCTGCGAGGCCTTCTGATCCAAACTAGTAGCCCCCACCCTACCCGAGTGCTCCGTGCTCGGTATCAAAGTTCAACATCCCCCTGAAGCTGTCGACATACAGTAGGCTGCATCCTGGACTGGTACTTGCTTCCTGGGCAGGTTTCCCGCTTTTAAGGAAGTGGCAACCGCAGAGCGTCAAGTTAGGAGAACTGAGGAGATTTTATACATGAATATATTGAATTCCCGTACAATACCCATTATTTTCTGCTTGCTCTATGGAACTTACGATAAGCGATTGGCCTGAGAGACTGACCTTTTCACCCAGTCCATTGTCAGCATTAAGTGGGTAAATGACGAAATGTCTGGTAAAATCTGCAGACGAAGCTTTTGGGTAGCATACGTAGGTAGATGTAGCGTGCAAAGGAGCCCACAAAATGATATAAAAAGGGAGCACCCACAGATATCGACGGACTACCTCGCCGTCTGTATGTAGGTTAACAGGCAGTGCAGGTTTTCCCCAAGAGCTGGGAGCTCTTGTCTTCCTTTGCTTAAAATGTCTTGCTCTGCTTTGCTTGAACTATCTTATTCTATTTTACCTATATGAAATGTCATGTTATGTTTAACCATTGTTCTCTTTACTTTTGCATTGAAAAGATTTTGTATTGTAATTGCAGGAATGCTTGCTCTAAGAGTAAACGTGAGTGTTCCTAGGTAACATTTTCCTTGGTGTAACTTGTTTCCCATGATGCATTTATAGATGTGTTTTCTCTCTCTCTCTGTCAGTACATTAATTGAGATACAGAGAATATTATGACAGTTGTATGATTATCTGGATTCTGTATTTTGTACTTTATGTCTCTATTCTGCGGTTTCTTTGAAGTTGCATCTTCTCATTAAACTGCCATTGTATTCTGCCTCCAATTCCATGTCTCATATGTCTGTTTTCTTCATTTTTGGAGCAAGCGTTCCTAGGCACCCCGGCTCAAATTAAGGTGCCCCTTTTGTCCCTGACTCACTCTCCTGCTCAGTTCTGTGGTGGCTCCCGGGGATCTGGGGACCGCCCCTAGCTTCCTTGACCCGTAATAGATCTTCCCTCCAACAGCCTCTCTTGCAAGTCCTGTATTGTTGGTTTGTTGCCCCTGCCCCCCTTTCCACTGCCCTCCATAGTCTGTTGTGCTTCCACGGCCCTTCCTGCCTGCTCAGTGTGGTTAAATTGTTGCCTTTGCACCCTCCTACCTGCCTTCAATTTTCAGAGTCCGTGCCCCTGGCCTCTGCCTCTCAACAGTATCCTAATGAACAACTAGATTGCTAACATTCTATATTTATTACAAAAGTGTGGAACGCCTGACATCATCTTGATGTAATCAAAACTGTAATACCTAGAGCATTTCCTTTAGAAATTACATATATGAGAGGGTCTTATTGGCATCAAAATTATGGTTAGTGCTCTAAAAGACTAAAATAAGGACATATTTTCTGAGTTTTCAAATAGCGACAAAGCACTTTTAAATTATTTGTTATCTTTATGTTTTTTTATCCAGTTGACCACTTGATTAAATGTTGCACTTAGGGGAGAGGATGTGGTGTTACTTCCAGAACTGCAGACTTTGCAACTGGGGAACCAGGTTGAAGTTTCTGCTTCAGCTCGACATTCTGTGATTCTGGTCAAATCACTTAGTCTCCCCATGTCTACAACCACAATGAATTTGTTCTTGTGTGATGTAACCAATGCTCATGTAAAGCACTCCAATACCTGACAAGTCTGCACTATATAACACTGCAAAAACACAAAATAATAAGTGTTTTGCACACTTCTGTCATTGGGCTATATTTGGGCTACATCTGGGTGATTTTGGGCTACATTTGGGCTCTTTTGTCTCCGGTGGCCATCTTGGGAGATTTATTTGTTATGAAGTTTCCTAATTTCCTCATTTACTGCAGTCTCCTCAGTAGGAAATACTTTCAGTTTTTTACTTTGATTCCATCAAGAAGGCATTCAGATGTGTCACACATTTGCCATAAATTCAGAATGTTAGCACTCTTTTTGCTCATTAGATCACTGTAGTAAAGCTACTGCTCACCAGGGAAAACTGCTGCTGGTATTGAAAGTGCATGTTTCAGTCTGCATGTCAGAATTTTTTAATGAAATAGAAGAGGATTTGAGAAGTCACTCAAAATGTGCCCTAATTTTTCTTTCTGCAGCACTAATCATACTTTTTATGGAAAAATGAACCCCCTCATGTTGTTCCTTTTTAAATTAAATGTTTTAAGAGTTACCACTTTAATCCAAGCAAGATGGCTTCAGGTGTGCCATACGTTTATCATAAGTAGGACTGTTAGCGCTCTAGTAGTTCTTTGGAACACTCTGGGAAGCTGCAGTAGAACACAAAGGAATCAACTGACAGTCTCTGCCCTTGTTGGATGTACATGTTTTACTGAGAATGTCAGACTTCATTCTCACATGACTGAGTAAGATAATGTGAATTTACAGAAAATAAGCTCTCAGTTTAGCCTATAGATCACCTTCCAAACCTCTGTGGTAAAAGCATGAGAAAATATTTTTCTCTCAATCATGATATCCCAGCAGAAGGCTTTTTCACATGGTGAAATCACCTTAGAACATACCACAATTCCTAAAATGAGTATGGTACCATCAACAAATGATTTATAATGTAACTAAAGTCTTAAAACCTTCTATTAACTGCAATGCTTTTTAATGAGGTGCTATCATGTATATTGGTCCCAAGATGGCTGCCAACACTTCTTGGATGAAGTGCTGACAGCCAATCAGATCTCAGGATGAGATGTGTGGTTAGGCTCCGCCCACATATATATATGCTTTTAAATGCTATTTTCTCAGGAAATACTGAACAGATTTACACCAGACCTGCAAAAGGCACTTCCTTGACCTTATGGCTACCTCTCTGCCAAATTTCAAGTAATTCTGTTCAGCCGTTCGGGCTGTAGCTGTGTCTAAAGGTCCTATGGAAAAATGCATGGGGAAAACGCGTTTTGGGACCCCCCTTTTTTCTCGGCCCCTGCTTGACGAATCCCCCCGAGACTTTCAGGGTAGGAGCGGAGCGTAGCGCCCCACCTATTTTGAAAATTTCGCGAGGATTCGTCGACCGGCGCCAAAGTTATTCCAAATAGAATGTTGCGGATTTCCTATGGAAACAGGGTCCTAACTATAACTACCTACTGGCGACCGCCAGTAGGTAATATATCTATATATGTATTCCTCCAACACAGCAACTTAATCAGATGCAAATGTGGAAAGCACACACGAAAATCTTAAAGCTGATGCTTTTATTGTGCAGACCCCCCCCCCCCCTGAAAAAAAAAAATTCGGGGGGGGTCGCCAGTAGGTAATTATAGTTAGGACCAAGTTTCCATAGGAAGAGCATTTTTGTTTTGTTTATAACTTTTACAAAAAATGGGGTAACACAAAAATGTCAAGGACCTGGGTACAATGTAATACGAAAAACAATGGTCCTGGACCATAAATCAAGGTAGGTAGTAGTTCCTAACTTAGTGATATCATTCACATATTCTGAGCTACATATAATCTATTTTGGTAGCTCTTAGTATCCAATACAGTATTGCTCATAGGGTCAACCATGCAACAAAACGATATCCACAGTTAGTAAAGCATTTTATTCTTTTTAAATTTTTAAATTTCCATTAACAATTGTGTCAAGGTTGTTCCAAGGGGAACGTGCAAATAGTAAGGGTGCTTGAGTAAAGAGAGTGAAAAAGGAAAGAGGGAATTATTTCAGAGGTTGTGACATAAGAAAAACTTAAACAAGTTAAGCAATGGACTGGTTGTCATTCACCATCCAAGTGCAAAGACCTGGTCATGTGTATCAGTTTATGCGATAGATAAATCAAGCGATTATACATTCATTAGAAGCCAATTCGAATAAAGCACGTGGGCAGATAAACGAATCCCAGGTATGTATATATGGGGCGTCGACGTTTCGATCCGTCTTGGTGGCCTAGTGGTAGTTTGAACCTTGGCCTTGCGGATCTTCCTCAGGACTGGGGAACAACCTGGAAGAGTTGGGCCTAGTAGATTGCCTAAAATTAATAAGAGTAGAGTAAAAATATGTTGCATGGGACTACGATTAAAAACCCCCGTAAGAAGGCCTATGAAGGGGTAGGGAGGGCTTACCCGCTGCGATGCGTGAAGCGAGTTCCTTTTATGGAAATCCAGTGGTGTACCACATATGGCTGTCCTCCGTTAGTAAGGTGCCACACAGTAGTACTGGTGGGGGCTGTAAATATGAAGAACCGGCTATCAATTAACAGAGCCAATCTAGTAATGTATAAAATGCACGTATGAGAGTAAAGGAGGATTACCTCAGTCGCGTGATGCCACCCACTTGCGTTCCAAATCTTTTTGGCCACGATTGTTTATAACTTTGGCGTCGTTGTATCAATCGTCATGAAATTTTCCAAACTAATTCTTTGTTCATATAAGCTCCTATGTGGGAAGTTTGGTGGTGATTTGTCAAGGGGGGGCCAAGAAAAAAGGGGGGTTCCAAAATGTGTTTTCTCCACGTTAATTTCCATAGGAAAACTTTAGACAAGGCTACAGGTCGAAAGGGTGAACGGAATTACCCCAAATTTGGCAGGGAGTAGGGTCTTGGTCTAGAAAGCACGCCTTTGTTTATTTGGTGTAAATCCATTCAGTAGTTTTTGAGAAATATCAAAATTTACAGATATCGATATTTGGGAATTCTGCCATCTGATTGGCTGAGGCATTACGAGCATGAGCTTGCTGCTTATTGGCTTCGAGCGCTGCGAGCGGTTGCAACTAGGAAGTGTTGGCTGCCATTTTGTGAGTCTATCGAAGCGAGTAGGGGGAAAAAAGGGCAAAGAAAGTGGGAAAGAGGAGGGTAGGAGCACTGTAACCTTTGTGGGGTGTTTAGGGTGTGCTATAGATGGGGTGTGAAGCGGAGTATTCACTAGGGGTGGGTGGAATTTGCGAAAGTGACTTTTGCAAATTATCGCGAAAATGTTACAAGTCTCAGCAAACATGCGGAAATATCGCAAAGATGCGGAAGTTTTTTTCCCGCCCATTCGCGGTATTTTCTGCGTGGTCGCGGCTCGCCAACTTACCCATGCGGTTGCTCGCTGGCGCAGCCATCTTGTTTTCACTCTTCTCGCGGTGCATGATCGCGAGAAGAAAGACGTGATCGCGCGACAGCGCAAATGGCTACCAACAATCCAACATCTTGTGGAGAACTTGTCGGCGAACGCGGGGATTCAGGTAAGGCGATCGCGCGCGCGCAAGAATGTATTATTTTACAGCGCGAGCAAGAAACAAATTATTGCTAAGCTGCGGAATGCGGAAAATTTTGACATTTTCACGCTCTCCGCGCAACACGAAAATGTCAAATTATCGCAATTTCCGCGAGCGGAACGGAAATTTAGCCCAGGCCTAGTATTCACCCCTAGTGGTGTGAAAGTGTTGGGCTACGGAAATTAAGTGAGTTATTGCCTAGAGTCTGATGCTGATAAGGTGAGCTGGTGCGGGCGTCGGGGATTAAAGCTAGAGCCCAAATTGTGTGTCTTATGCTGTGAAGTGATGTGCCATGGCCGCTGCACTACACCTGTGGAAGTAGTGTCAGCATGTGTTTATACCTACTAGGACGAACTACTGACCCATACTGGTCTGAAAGTCCTGGGGTATGGAAATATGTGAGGTATTGTGTACAGTCTCATGGTGCTAGGCTGAGCTGCTGCCGGACTGGGGGATGAAAGCGTGAGTCCAAACAGTGTGTCATATGCTGTGAAGTCATGTGCTCTGGCCACTGTGCCACATCTGTCCAAGTAGTGTCAGTATGTAGTTATACCTACTCGGAGGAACTTTTGTTTCGAACATTGTAACTTGTGTCTGGTGCTTAGGGGGTGTTTTACAGGGAGTGCGAAGGTAAATTCGCTCGTATCAAATCAATTTGGTATTTGTAAAGTGCAAACTACTCACTCCTACGGGTCTGATGGCGCTGGGGGCGTAAGCTGAGCTGCTGACGGACTTGGGGTAAAGCCGGTGAACTACTGACCCCTGGTCTGAAAGTGCTGGGTACGGAAATTAGGTGAGGTATTGCCTAGAGTGTCATGCTGCTAAATTGAGCTGCTGCTGGACTCGGGTATGAAACCGTAAGCCTGTGTTTGCTATGCTGTGAAGTCATGTGCTCTGGGCGCTGTGCCACTCTTGTCCAACTTGTATATGGTGCTTAGGTGGTGTTGTACAGGGAGTGCAAAGGTAAATCAATATGGTATTCGTAAAGCGCAAACTACTCACCCTTATGGGGGAGTAGAGGTGGTGATCAAAGCGAGAGCTCTGTACTGCAAAGTCAGATGGTCTGGCCGCTGCGTCACAGCTGTGTGGAGAATACATTTTTGCGAGGCTGCGGTAGTTGCCGTTACCTGGTCCTAAAATAGCAGGCCTAAGTTGTCAGTGATAGGGTGGCTCTAAAAAGAGCCCTTGTGTTGATTAGTTGGAGCTACATATAAGTGTGGATGCACAGCTTCAAGATATTCAGGAAAACTCGATTTCCGTGATCTGTGAAGTGTACTCCATCTCTTCTGTAGATATCAGCCATATCAAAACATATGTTGTTGTAGATGGACCCCATTTTGTGGTCTCTGAGGTATGCAGACACAGCTTTGTTGAGTTTCTTCTTAGATTTTTTAATTTCCACTTCTGTCTTTGGCATATATTGGAATATGCAAAGACAGTTTGAGGGAAAAGTAACATCAATTGTCGAAAGGTGTCCTTCATAAGCATTTCCAAACCTACCCCAGTCAATGTGCCTAGGTCGTTTCCACCACAGTGCACAATCATGAGGTCAGGGTGTTGGAGTTGCAAACAGATTTTAACCAAAGGCAACAATTGGTGCCACTTCAATCCTCCCTGTGCAAACCAATTAACCTCTTCAGTGCCCCGCCCTTTCCACGCCCTGTGCCGGGCGTTGCATTAGCGGGCGGGGTTCATGACGAGATAGTCTCGTCATGGGAACAGCGCAACCGCGCTCCATGACGAGACTATCTCATCATGGGCACTGAAGGGGTTAATGTCCACATTTTGTAAACCTAGGTCTAAGTCAATACGTCTCTGTTCTGCATACCTCTTGCACCAGAAAATATAGCTATGTCCTACGATCCACACTAGCATCTGTAGCTCATGCAGTTCCTTGGTAGAATAAGAGATATGTTTAAGATGGGGAACTACTTTTTATTGCCATATAAAACGATACATGATTAGGAGACGAAAAGCATTCTTTTCTAAAAGTAGGGTGCACATTCGTTTTGTGGAAAAGCATCTTTGTGATTGGTTAAGAAAAAGCAGTTTCAACGTGGAGTACATATCATAGGATAAAAGCTGTCAACTCAACCACACCTGCTACTTGCATTTGGAAGGCACTGTTAGAACTTAAAACAATCGTGAACTTTTAACCTGCACATGCCGTTAAATGTTCGAGAAAATGTTGCAAAAAGATATGGTTAAGTTTAAAAATATTGATGAACTTTTAACCTGCACATGTTGTAGAATGTTATAGAAAGTGTGTTGATAAAATACGTTGCACTTCTGACTTCTATGTGTTGTTGAATACTAAAAAAACCAGTTTATATGTAAATTAAAAAGAAACCAAGAGAGAGAAGTTTTGAAACCTAAAAGAATCAAGAACTATTCTAATTTGTTCTTTACATGTATTTATGTGTGGAGCCACACAATTATAGACAGAACAGCACAAGGAAGGAAGAAGCAGGGAGTGGGGGGATGGGGGGAGATGGGCAGAATGGCAGACATGCACAATTAAGTATAGCACAAGTATAGACAAACAGTGGCCAAAAGGAAATACACCAACAAGGAGCACAAGTCACACAACTCGCCAACATCACAGCAGTGAACGAGCATAGAAGTGAAAACCACGCTGCATTCATAGAGGATGTGTACAAAGGTGTTGTGTTATGTCTGCGACCGTGGTCATCATGGATGAGATGCCCAGCACGTGGCACATGGGTGAGTTCACTGTCTGTTATGTTGCAAACAGCTGCTCCTCCCTCCCACGAGCTCCCACACTCTTGTACAGTGCGGTGTTGTATCTCGTGCACTCGTACGGCACACCATTGTAATACCTATTTGCGCATGTGCTGCTGCATCCTAACTACACCATCAAAGTGCCGTTTGGAGGAGGTGCATGCCACTTTTCAACATCGACTGCTGCGACCCTTGTGGCAGGCCACACCAGAACACAGAGACACACTTACCGCACTTCCTGTACATGGAGATGTCCGAAACACCCTGTTTCCGTTGTCGGATCGGCACACACCTGCGCTGACCAGTGTACTCCGGACCAGCACACGCCGGTTGTGCATGCAGGAGGATGCGTGCGTAGCTACATGTCCAGGCTCACTGCCAACACTGAGGTGTTAGCACACTGTGATGTTGCGGGGTTGGTGCCTATCATGCTAACACAATGACCAGAGGGACACACTTGCTCAGATGCGGGTTTGGGGGGCGTTGGCAGTCCCAGAGTTGTTCAGAAGAGTCTTGTGGCCCTCATGGGAAACCCTGTATCGTGCTCATTTATTCTATGGCACCTGTGGGTGTTCTGGTGTGGCTCTTGGCTGTGTTCTCTTTCATGGTGCAGGTAGTCATCCTGCTTAACACCATCAGAAAGCAGGTGTAAAATCCCTGGTGTTAACGTGGCTTATCGATGGAATTTGTTTCGCATTGCAGTTGGTGTGAAAGTTGTGATGTGATTTTTTGCATGTGCAGGGCAATATACGAACTGGGCAGTGTATCTTGTCAAGATCCAGCACCTGACATCAGATTCCCAATCAATATAAACACAATGAGGTTTTGTAAATGATTTTGTGTGTACACTGTGAGTGCAGCCACTACGTCAGTGCAATTCAATACAGGTTTTTAGTATTTAGAATAAATCACAAAGGTGCACCTCATGTCTTTTTGCACGGGAAAGGCTAGTCTGCGTTTCATTATCAGCTCTTTAATGGAAGTAAATTTGAGATAAATCTAAAACACTATTCAGAAGTTGGTGGAAACTGCAGACATCACCAGTATTCCCGCGATAAGTCCTCCAAAATTTAAGACCATGGTGGTCTTCATCAAATAACAGTAATAAGAACAAGAAAGAGTTACACAGCAGTTAAGAAAACAACCAGAAACGTTTTTTTTTTTTTTTTAATTAATTTTTTTATTAACATATATCAACGATAAAGTAATAAACAAAACTTATTAAAAAAATACAAAATAACAAGGTGGAACACTGCTGTGGGGACCATGGATATGGATGACAGAACCTGGAAAATAAAGCACAAAATAAGGACGTGTGTAATGCACATATCAAAGGAGAGAGACATAGAGAAAAAGAGAAGGAAGAAAATGCCAGAGAGAAAAAGAGAGGGTAGGAAAGAAAGGGAGTGAGAAAGGGAGAAGGAAGAGAGAGTTAGAGAGATAGAAGGAAAATAAGGAAGAGAGAGAGAGATAGAGAGAGAGAGAGAGAGAGGGAGAGAGTGGGGGAGAGAGAAAGAGAGAGGGGGAGAGAGAGAGAGGGAGAGAGAGAGAGACACTGCCGCCCCTGCGTATCCATGGGCAAATAATTACCTGGTGCCACTGGAGTGTGCAGTAGTGGGCACTCCACGTCCCCGTCAAAACTCAGCGCATTCCAGATTTGTAGCTCAGTCCTGAGTCTTGAATGGCGGAGACCACATCAGGTGCTTGGCGGATCGCACAGATGTCGCTGAGTCCTGAGTCATGAATGGCAGAGACCACATAATCTTCTCTACGGCACGGCAGATCTCACACATGTCGCTGAGTCCTGAGTCACGTGGTGGTAGGCCTCTGATGGTCATATGAGCCACTGAGGGCTATACAGATTAGGGTGCGAGTAACCTTCTGCGGAAGTTTTGAAAGACTCTTTATGGTTGAGACACGTAGAGCGTCCAACATCTAGTCAGCACCAGCAATAAAGGATGTGATGTTGTCGATCTATTATATTTGCGTGGTCACATGGCCTGTGACGCATGTGCCGGACGGGTGTGGTGTATGTGCAAACCTGCCCTCAGGGAGTGGGCGGGAGATGTTATGTTATGTTAATTTATTTTTGTAATGCGCACAGCTACCCAAAAAGGGTTTCCCAGCGCAGAGCTAGAAGGAGACTCTAAGAAAAAACATAACGGAATAAGAAAGGTAGTGATTAAACAGCCAGGTTTTTAGTTGTTTACGGAAGTTTAAATACAAAGATTCCTTACGCATTGAGAGAGGGAGAGAGTTCCACTGACGTGGGCCAAGATAGGAGAAGGAGAGACCGCCCATTCTTGCAAGCTTGATCCTAGGAATCTCAAAAAGTTCCTGAGTAGAGGAGCGCAATGAATGAACGGGTTGGTGAAGGCGCACCAAATTTTGCAGATATTTAGGTGCAGTACCATTCTTGATTTTAAACATATAGCTCAGGGCCTTGAACTTTGTTCGATTTTCCAACCTGAGCCAATGCAGATCTCTCACGGCATTAGAGACAGAAGACATTCTAGGAATTCTGCAGAGCAGTCGCGCTGCAGAATTCTGCACCAGCTGAAGCTTGCGCATCACATCCCTGTTGATACCCAAAAAGAGAATGTTTCCGTTAATCCAGACATGAAGTTACCAATGCCTGGACTACAGTCTTTTGGGTGACAGCAGGGAGCATCCAAATTATTTTTCTTAACCACTTGAGAATAGTAAAACAAGTGGCAGCAGTTTTTACTGCATATTGTCTCATTGACAATTTGTTGTCTATGATAAAACTAAGATTACGGACATGAGAAGAGGGCACAGGTAGAGGTCTCATTTCAACAGGCCAGTGTTGAGGGCCCCAAAGATCTGTATTCTTTCCAAAAATAAGGACCTCCGTTTTTTCCCTGTTGAGCTTGAGCAATTTAGATTGCATCCAAGATGCAATATTGCGCAGGCCCACTTGCAGGGTAGACGGTCCAGAACTTTTTTCTGCCGATAATGAAAAGATGGCCTGAGAATCATCGGTATAAGAAAAGAGCGACAGCCCCGCTTCTTCCGCAATCACTGCCAGAGGTTGTACATAGATATTAAAGAGAAGCGGGCTTAGAACTGAGCCCTGTGGTACCCCATACAGCGAGGAATAGACCTTAGAAGAAGCCCTAGACGAAAACACTTGAAATGTACGATTAGATAAAAAAGAACACAACCAGCCAAGTGCCGATCCCGAAATGCCTCAGGATTGTAAAGACTTAATTAATGCAGTATGAGAAACCGTATCAAATGCGGCACTTAGGTCAAGCAGTATCAATGCCACTGTATTACCTGCATCCAAGCGTTGATGTACCATTTTGGTTATGCCCAGAAGGGTTGTCTCAGTTGAGAATCCTGATATAAAACCAGACTGAGAGGGGTGTAAAAAATTAGAGGATTCGACAATCAGAGACAGTTGAGAATTCACATGTTTTTCCAGAACTTTTGAAAATACCGGAAGAAGAGAAATAGGCCTAAAGTTGGCAGGCTGGGAGGGATTCGTATTAGCCTTTTTAACAAGGGTAGGACCATTGCATGCTTCCAAATCGGCGGCATCAAAGCCTCGGTGTTAGACCTGGCATCTTTGGCGTGGTTACCCCTGACTTTTTTGCCTCTACCTCCTGTATTTTTGACGCTATGCTGGATTTCGTTTTTGCTGGTTTAGATGCTTTGGGCACCTTGCCACTGCTGATCAGTGTCAAAGTGCAAGTGCTCCCAAGGTAAATTGTTATATTGATTGGTTATCCATGATTGGTATATTTGTTTCACCTGTTAGCCCCTAGTAAAGTGCACTGAGTATGCCAGGGCTGGTGATTCAAATGCTACTAGTGGGCTGCAGCACTGACTGTGCCACCCACAGGAGTAGCCCTAAAATTATGTCTTAGGCCTGCTTGCAGTGCCTATGTGCAGTCCAGGACTGCCATGTCGACCTGGCCAGTGCAATCACTTACCAGGCCTTATCCTTCCCTTTCTGTACATGTCAGGCATCCCTATGGTGGCCCTAGGTACCCCCTGGGCTGGGTGCAGTGTATCTGAAAGGTAGGGCATGTATTGAGGTGTGTAACTCTGGAAGTTGTGCCTGCTGTTGGGAAGCTGACCAAGAAGAAAGAAGCAAAGGATCTACACTTTTTCACGCACAGCCGGCTTAGCGAGAAAATTTCCGCCGCTCCGCTTGATAGCGGGCAAAATGTTATCGCTGCGAACATCGTCGCAGAGCCTGCTGCCGCTGAGCCGGATCATCGCTGGAGAAATCGTCACCCCGCCTGTTAGCGGGCCGAATTTCGTCGCTGCGAACATCGTCGCAGAACCAGCCAAAATCATCGCACCGCTCATTAGCGTGCCAAATTTTATCGCTGCTAATATCGTCGCAGGGCCAACCCAGATCGTCGCTGGTGAAATTGTCGCCCCGCTCGTTAGCGGGCCGAATTTTGTCGCATCGTGCCTTAGCGAGTAAATTTCTACCGGAAAAGCTACGCCTTGGAATCCATACAAGCATCGCCTCACTCCCCATACAGACCGGATTCGACGCCCATGCCCGCTGCGTGCAGCAGGGTTGTCGCCTCGCCTCCCCAGGGTCTCAGGACTGACGCTGTTGCTTGTTTTTCGACGCCTGAGCGCCGCTAAGAACTTTTATCGCATCACCAGGTACTGTTGGCTAAAATTGACGCTAAGGTGAATGATTTTGTCGCTAAGCTAAGAACTCTTTTTGAAACCATATTCTTGAACTGTGTATGTTGGATTTGTCGTTTTGGTCTTGTGTAGTTTATATAAAAATACTTTATTTATCTACACTGGTTCATTTGTGGTGTTTTCACTGTGTTGCTGTGAGTGTTGGTACAAATACTTTACACATTGCCTTTGATAGCCTAGACTGCTCAGGCCAAGCTACCTAGAGGGTGAGCAGGGGTAATCTTAACAGTGTATCCCCCTTTCCCTGACTAGAAGCAAGGGTCCCTACTTGGACAGTGGTACCTAGCCTGCCAACTAGAGACCCCCAGATCTAACACTCGGCAAGCGAGGCATTAAGTAATTTCATAACGAGATTCAAAGATGGCTGTTCAAATTGCAGAAGCACTGAAGCCGGAAGAGGATCAGCAGGAGAGCCCGATTTAATACTGGCTAAAATTCTTGTAAAAGAACTTATATTAAGAGGCACCCATTTTTCTAAATTTGTAAGAGGAACAGCCCCTACAATGGGATCTGAGACAGGAATGGTCGGAATTGGAGACTCTAGCTTAATTCCCTCCAGTGTCAGATGAATTTGTTCTACTTTATTTATAAAGAAGTTAGCAAGAGTGTTACATTACAATTCATCCAAGACAGGGGAGGATGGTTGCATACCCGAGCCTGCTAGCTTCTTGACCATAGCAAACAGGGTGCGAGGGCAATTCTGCACCCTCGAAATAGTAGAAGCAACATACTCTGCTCGAGCTGTTTTGCTTAAAACTTGGTATCTTTTTAATGCAATTTTATAAGTGCATTTGGATTCAGGGGAGTAGTTCTTCCACCACTGTCTTTCCATGACCTTACACTTACATTTTACATTTTTAGTAGCTCTGTAAACCAGGGAGCCGGAGGTCGATGATTATTCAACTTTTTTATAGAAAGTGGAAGACAAACGTTAGCTGCCTCAGTAATCCAATTGTAAATATTTTCCACAGATGAGGGTGATATAGAATCAAAAAAGGGGACACTACTAGACAATGTTAGATTACATTTTTCAATGTCCAATTTCCCCCAATTCCTAGATTGACCTAGTTTGCCTAATGGCAGCAGAATTGGGTTTACTAAAGTTGTAAGTTCAAATTTAACAGCGAAATGATCTGACCGACATAGGGGGAGCGCAGGTGGGCAATTAATATGAGACAAACTCGAAAAAATAGGGTCCAAAAAAATGTCCGGCTATATGAGTAGGGCCTTTATTACAAAGAGATAAATTAATTGCAGAGAAATCTGCAATCAGTGTCCTACTCGCAATACATTAATCATTTTCCAGATGAAGATTTAAGTCACCCAGGACTGAGAAATTAGCCATTTTGAGTAAAAAAGGGGCTATCAGATCAGGGAGTAGAGACCCCCAAGGACCAGCTGGTCCCGGGGGTCGGTAGATTAATACCCCAGACAAAGTGAACTGAGCTGTAAGAGTACGTTTAAAAAGCGCAGCTTCACAGTCAGCCAGAGGAAAGGCCTCAAATTTACAAGAATAACTCATTTTTTAAAATTATTGCTATTCCTCCTCCTTTCCTAAGTGTTATATCTTGTCTCACTATAGCATAGTTATCGGGTAGAGCAATAGCCACATCCGGTCCTGAACTTGCATTTAGCCAAGTTTCTTTTAAAAAGATTGCATCCGGTTTTTCACTGTTCAGCAAATCAAACACATCTTCCTTATGTTTGGCAAGAGAACGACAATTAATATTCCAAAAATTATAACTTTTATTGTTGCTTAAAGTGTGACCAAAATTTCGCTGGAAGGTAAGGCCATCAATAGTAGGACTACCATAAATACTCGACTCCAGAGTACTAAAACAATACTTGCAGAACACACATGAGGTGTTCTCCTCTGAGGGACAAAGTATATTACAGTCAGTACCAATCTTACCACGTAATCCGAGCAATTCTTTGGAGGAATATTGTATCAGATCCGCATGGGGAGAATCAATTTGGGCATAGCTCGTGGCCCCTGGTCCCGGTCGGTCTCGGACGGTCGCAGACATTCTTGCCTTTGTCGCGCCTTCGTCGCAGCATTGCGGTACAAAAGGGGGGCCTTCGTCGCAGCATTGGCACGGCCGCTGCACGACCGGGCCATGGCTTTTAAGCGCACGCAGTGAATGGGTGGCGTGCAGCGAGTGGAGCGCTGACCTCCGTCAATGCGTGGCAAATCCAAAGTGGCTGCCAGGGACGAATCGCGTCCCGAATAAAATAAAAGTGCAAGCCAGATTTGCACACCCCAAAAATGCAATACCCACTCGGAATTTAGCAGCACAGTAATCGCTCCATAAAATAAAACAAGTTTTTTCTAAAAAGATTTCTCCAACAATTAAAAACTTTTCCTAAACTAAGTTAGCAGCAACTATCAGCAATTCCCCCCAAACAATTGTATAATTTTCCCGTTTCCCGCCACAGTCAGGAATAGTGCAAAAGTTTATCAGAGCTCCTTTCAGGCACAGCGCAACCAGCCCAAGCCCCTTAAGTGCAGGCAGTGAATGGGCGGTATGCAGCGAGTGGAGCGCTGACCTCCGTCAGCACGTGGCAAATCAAAAATGGCCACCAGGGACGAATCACATCCCGAATAAAAGAAAAGTGCAAGCGAGATTCGCACACCCCCAAAATGCAATACCCACTCGGAATTTAGCAGCACAGTAATCGCTCCATAAAATAAAACAAGTTTTTTTAAAAAGATTTCTCCAACAATTAAAAACTTTTCCTGAACTAAGTTAGCAGCAACTATCAGCAATTCCCCCCAAACAATTATATAATTTTCCTGTTTCCCTTCACAGTCAGGAATAGTGCAAACGTTTATCAGAGCTCCTTACCTAGATGTGGCGAACTAGACCACTGACCTGCACACTAACAGCGAGTACGCCTGCGACAGGTAGCTATGTGGGGCCATTGTCGGAACGTAATCTGGGTGGCGTGGCGTGGCGTGGTGTACGACGGAACAGGGCAGGGATAGTGACAATGGCATGGACGGCTCATAGTACTGCATCTGTGAGTGGAGTGGACGGCCCGCAGTTGTCCCTCTGCGAGCCTGGGTGCGAACTGTTCATAGCTCGCACTACATAAGTATAAAAAAATAATTTTGTGATTCAGTCCGCCAGCTGCCATTTGTCCGAGGTATTTGTGAAAACATATCAGAGTTCTTTCTGTGATAGATACCCCTTTGACGCTGCCTCTCCCCACATATGCAGGTAACGCACCCTCTTCCCACATTACCATCATACCCCCAACAACCTTCTTGGGCCCGGAAGTGTCCCTGTGCGGCTGGACAAAGAAGAGTCTTAGACATGTATAGATTTACATACAAAAAAAAATATTTAAAGAAAAGAACAACAAACAAGACTGAAGGGAGTCTGGTACTGTGGTCATTGGCACAAAGTTGAGGTGACTGCCATTCAGGAATCAGGACACAGTTACACATGTAGGATCGGTTTGTGTTAAAGAGGGTTAGTGGCACAATGAGCTGTTGGCCTTGCATATGGAAATATGCTTCACTGATCAGAGGGAGTCTGGTGCTGTGGTCGCTGCCACGGACTTGGGGTGACTGCCATTCAGTACTCAGGACACAGGTACACACGTGGGTTCAGCTTGTGTTATAGAGGGTTCGAGGGACTTGGTGTTGTCGGCCTTGCATATCGAAATATGCCTCACAAATCGAAGGGAGTATGTTGTGTGGTTGCTGCCTCGGACTTGGGCTCACTGCCATTCAGGACTCAGGACACAGTTACACATGTGGGATCGGCTTCTGTTAAAGAGGGTTAGTGGCACCAGAAGTATTGAGAGTGTATGAGCCTGTGATGATGCTTGGTGTGGACGGGCCGCACTGGGAGCAATGTGTCTTGGCTATTGGACTGCATCATGTGGAATCACGACTGTATCTGAATTGTGAGGCCTGCTGATCATAGTATAGGCCAGAGGTAGCGGTGAGTAAGGGCCCACAGCCACGTGCATAAGTTGGTGGCGTCACCGGCCTGTGTAGTGCAGGTTCAGTGGCACCACTTGTCGCCAGTCTTCAATATGAAAATACTCCTCACTAATTGAAGAGAGTGTGGTGGTGTGGTCGCTGCCTTGAAGTTTTGGGTCACTGCATATGGAAATATGTCTAACTGATCAAAGAGAGGTTGATGCTGTGGTGGCTGCCATTGACTTGGGGTCCCTGCCATTCAGGACTCAGGACACAGTTACACATGTGGGATCGGCTTGTGTTGGACAGTGTTAGTTGGCACCACATGTCCAAAATTCAAATTGCAAGGTCTGCTGCCTGCAGTGTAGACTGCTGAGTGTTCATTTGTACTTGAAAATGAATTTGGTGATTGTACTAAAGGTATAACTGATATAAAAAATGTTCAAGAAGAAAGGATACTAACAGGATATTATGTAGATTTGAGGCCTGTAATAGTTACTTGCCTAGTGACTCTGTAGTTAATGAATGAAGAAATAATTTGCATTGGGAGCCCTAGTGAGTGCAGTGTAGGCATATGATGAAAAGATGAAATAAGTATAGAATGTGTTGTATTTTCTGAGTACAATATTGTTGTTAGAAATTAGTATGTAAAAAATGGAATTGCGAGCTGTACTGCCTGCAGTATAGACTGCTATTCCATTTTAGTTTTCATTTGAAGTTTAATTTGGTCATTGTAGTAAAGCTATAACCGATATAAAAAAAAGTTCTTGAAACAAGGATATTAAAAGTATAATGTGTAGGGTGTAGGACTGTGATACCTACTTGCCTACTGGAGTCTGTAGTTGCACATGGAAATACCCCTCACTGATCAAAGGGAGTGTAGTGGTATGGAGTTGAGGTCACTGCCATTCAGGACTCAGGACACAGTTACACATGTGGGATCGGCTTGTGTTAAAGAGGGTAAGTGGGACTAAGTGTCGCTGGCCTTGCATATCGAAATATGCCTCAGTGATCGAAGGGAGTGTAGTGCTGTGGTCGCTGCCACGGACTTGGGGTGACTGCCATTCAGGACTCAGGACACAGTTACACATGTGGGATCGATTGTGTTGAACAGGGTTAGTGGTAGTACATCTACATTCCTAGTTTAGATTTTGTAATGAGTACGTCGGCGATAAATATAAACATAGTTGGGTTTTTCACCAGAAACTACTTTAAACTTTGCTATTTCTTTTTCAAACTTCAGAACAGTATTATCTTCCATTTGTTGATCAACACCTAGACATATCCAACTGTTATTTTCTGTACAGTTCTCTTGACTAGCAAAGGAACGTAAGTCTATATCATCACAAATTTGTTTTATAACATTTATAATAAAACTCGATTTCGTGCCGCAGGAAAACCTAGACTTATCCAGATGGTTCCTGTTGACTTTGAATATAAACTTGCAGATGTCTATTGATTTGAACATTGGTAGGATCCAATTTCTCGATGTAAAAGTATCTTCAAACTGAACCTGTACATTTTTTTCCTAAGTGTCTTCTCCTGTGAAATTTCTTCCCACATTTCTTTGAATTCTGTTTTCTCAGAGTTGGTAATATATAACGTGACATAGTGAGAAACAGCAATTGAGTTATGTGCATCATATTGTATGTTCATATTTGCATTTCACATCTTCAAAATCTCCGTATTGTAATCATTATTGTACTTCGATGCTTCTGTTCTTTTTAAATTATAAGTATTTTTGGGTAATTTTCGAGTGATGGTATGTCTCATTGCTGACATAAAACTGTTCACTCTTCCTTTGGAAATTACTGGACATGGAAAGGGCAATCAACAGTTTGTGTAAAATGTATCTTTTACGTTATCTTTTTGTCGGCAATACTTTCCACATTGAGGACTTCGATATGCAAATACACCACACTAATCGAAGGGAGTCTGGTGCTGTGGTCGCTGGCAAGAAGTTGGGGTCACTGTCATTCAGGACTCAGGACACAGTTCCACATGTGGTCTCGGCTTGTATTGAAGATGGTTAGTGGTATAATTTGTCGCCGGTCGCCCACAGTGTAGGACAGAGGTAGCAGTGAGCTAGGGTCCACAGCCACGTGCATGCGTTGGTGACCCAAACAAACCTTGCATAGTACCGGTTCAGTGGCACCACGTGTCACTGGTCTTCCATGTGGAAATACCCTTCGGTGATCGAAGGGAGTCTGTTGCTTAGGTCGCTGCCATTGAGGACTCAGGACACAATTACACATGTGGGATCGACTTGTGTTGAAGATGGTTAGTGGTACCATTTGTCGCCGGTCGCCCACAGTGTAGGGCAGAGGTAGTGGTGAGCTAGGGTCCACAGCCACGTGCATACGTTGGTGACCCAAACAAACCTTGCGTAGTACAGGTTCAGTGGCATCACGTGTCACCGGTCTTCCATGTGGAAATACCCCTCGGTAATCGAAGGGAGTGTGGTGCTGTGGTCACTGCCATTGAGGACTCAGGACACAGTTACACATGTGGGATCGGCTTGTGTTGAAGATGGTTAGTGGTACCATTTGTCGCCGGTCACCCACAGTGTGGGGCAGAGGTAGCAGTGAGCTAGGGTCCACAGCCACATGCATACGTTGGTGACCCAAACAAACCTTGCATAGTAGAGGTTCAGTGGCACCACGTGTCGCCGGTCTTCTATGTGGAAATACCCCTCGGTGATCGAAGGGAGTCTGGTGCTGTGGTCGGTGCCATTGAGGACTCAGGACACAGTTACACATGTGGGACCGGCTTGTGTTGAACAGGGTTAGTTGGCACCATGTGTCACCGGTCTTCCACAGTGTACGCCAGAGGCAGTGGTCAGCAAAGGCCCACAGGCAGGTGACGTTGACTTGATCTGCACAGATTGAGAGCATTTGGTCTTCTTAACCCATTATAGTCTCTTAAACAATTTGCGTCGCTACTAATCTTGAATTGTGAACCATGTAACTCCAGTGTAGGGCGGAGGCAGCGGTCAGGATGGGCAAACAGTTAGTTTCACCTGGAGTACTCAGCGTGTGTGCACCCTGCGATGTGACGTGGTCCCGGCGGGTCGCACTGGGAGCAATGTGTTTTGTCTAATGAATTCTGAGTTGATAAGGCCACGTGGGGATGACTTACGGTGCAGTAAGTTAGTAGCACCTGAAGCACACAGCGTGTGCGCAGCATGCTATCATGCTTGGTCCGTGTGGGCCACACTGGGAACAAAGTGTCGAAGGCAGTAGTCAGCACAGACATAAGTCTGACGCTGTGTTCGCAGGGGCCCTGTGTCGAGGAGGCCCGCGGTTATGGCGGCTGCCACGTGCCAGGTTGAGGGCTGCCGTTCTGACAGACTTGTTGGTCTTCCCACAAGTTTACCATGCCTAGGGCCTGGTCTATTTATTCATACTCTTACGCTGGAGTGGTGTACGTTGGAGCAGCCCACTCCGCTTCAGCTTCCGCTTCCAGGGAGGGACAACACAGCTACATGACCAAGATCTTCCCCACTACCTGAGGTAACATGGTTGCGCCCACTGTGCACTACACTACAAGTATAAATAGTATATCTCCACATGGAAATGTTTGTGCTTTGCATAGTGAGGTCTGTGCAGCACATGAGCGTTACACTTGGCATTGTGTGCTTTATCAGTGATGGGTGACTTGCCTCCTTCATCTATAGTTTGTTGCTCATCTCCCAACATTCAGCTATTGTGTGGCTAAGGGGCATGGAGTTTTGGGAAGGTCCGTTGTTATGTTTTGTGCTGCCTTGGTGGTAGTAAGGGGGGATGTCCGGGGGGGTTCTGGTGGTGGTGGGGCTGGGTGTTGTGGCATTGTTGGGTGTCGGAGCTGCATGATCAGTAGCTGTATCACTTGTTGGTCGTTAGATGTGGCTGTGAGTTGGGTCAAAATACCAGACTAGATAGTCGACCTCCTTACACCAGTTAAAGGTTGATGTTAATTTGTTACTGCTAACTCGGCTCATCGCCTGCTTTTTGGATCGCATTGCAGATTTGGCTGGTTGTTGAAAATATCGGGAAGTGGTGTTTTCATGGTTTTCTTGCACGGGAACGCCTACTGTGCATTTCATTAGCATTAGATGTGACTCTTGTTTGTGGCGATTTTGTTGGTGTAAGGTATTGATGGAAGAGTGGTGAGATTTGAAGTTTTCACCAAGTTGAGAATGGGATGATAATTAAAAAACACAGAAAAAAAGATAGGTTTAATGAACGTTATAAATAGAAATTAGCATTTAAAAAACCTTTGAAATTCACTGAAAAAAACCATAGGTTTCAGGCACGTTATAGTTAGAAAATTAGTATTTAAAAAACCTTTGAAATTCACTGAAAAAACCATAGGTTTCAGGCACGTTATAGTTAGAAATTAGCATTTAAAAAACCTTAGAAATTCACTGAAAAAACCATAGGTTTCAGGGACGTTATAGTTAGAAATTAGCATTTAAAAAACCTTAGAAATTCACTGAAAAAACCATAGGTTTTAGAAACGTTATAGTTAGTTGGACATTTGACTCAGATAAAACCAGAGAATTTTGCCTGTTATAGTTAGATGAGCTAACTATAACTCGCGCACTCGCAATGCACTGCTGATGACGCCACATATTACATCCCTCATGACATGGTCAGTGACATCACTCATGACATCACTGATGACATCTCAAATGATGTAATATGCGACGTCATCAGCAGTACATTGCGAGTGAGCTAGTTATAGTTAGCTGAACTAAATATAACAGGCAAATTTCTCTGGTTTTATATGAGTCAAATGTCCAGCTAACTATGCCGTCTCTGAAACCTATGGTTTTTCCAGTGAATTTCGAAGGTTTTTTAAATGCTAATTTCTAACTATAACGTCCCTGAAAACTATGTTTTTCAGTGAATTTCTAAGGTTTTTTAAATGCAAATTGCTAACTGTATCGTCTGTAAAACCGATGGTTTTTTCAGTGAATTTCAAAGGTTTTTTAAATATTGAACTACTATTGTGCTATTTGTCATTACTACTGTTTTTTCTAACTTTTCAACTACATAAAATAAACTGCAAAACTACTATGTAATGTAATATATTTCACAAATGACAGTGAGTTTTTAAATAATACAAAATAATTTAACATCCAGAAAACAATTTTTCTCCCTTTTTTTGCTGTCATCAGCTACTACTTAACTTCACTATTCACAGTGATGTCAGAGTAGTTTCATCATAAACAGCAAGGAACAAAAAACAATCAACTAGATTGTTAAAAAAAAACAAATCCCTAATTCTCACAAATATAATACAAAATCAACACAAATAACACATCCAATACTATTTCCAATCTTCAAATCTTACCGTTACTTTTGCTTTGAAAGCACCCAGTATGAATTCCTTAAAGTATCTTTACACTTTCCCACAAAGCCAAATGGTGTATCTAAAATCTTTGTTTCAGAAATATCAAGTATGAGTTGGGTAATTCATAAGGCAATCTCGGTTTCATTTCCAAGTGTGTATCGTTGCAGTGACTCCAACCATTATTACACTTTAAATAAACTGTAGAATGTCCACTTGTGGTAGTACTTCCAGCATGGAAAACAATAGCATATGTTGCAAAAGTTCTTCCAGAAATAGATACTTGACTAGCAACACATTTTTGGGGGGGGGGTTCCACTTTTCTTCCATTTGGTCTACAACGTTGTAGCATTATAATCAAATATTTTCCATATCTTTGTAGGCATAATGTAGATAGCATTGTTGATTTACAATGAGAACAGATCATCTCATGATCTGCTTCTTTTAGTAATTTGGAAAATGGTGCAGATTTGCAGTCAGGTATTGTCTAATATAGAAATCGTTCTCTGTCAACTATAGTGCTTGAAGTTAATGAACACTGTTCACATTTATGTTCCCATTTGTAACTGAGTCCAAATAAAGTCTCAATCTGAATTCCTTCATCTTCTAGTACTCCAAGCATAACCACCAGAAATTCTTGTGCATCTTGTTGTATAGTAGCACTGAACGTTAAAGATCCAGTACATGTATCCAACAGTTGGCGAATACCAGAAGCAGAATGGATCTTACCTCTACCAGTTCTCAAGTCTTGAAATAAAGTATATAGTGCCGAACATAATCTTTTTTCCTGACTTTCCATAATTTCACCATAAACATCTTCCAGATAAAATATAACGTTTTGAATAACATTACCATAGCAGTTGACATCAAGCATTTTCTAATTGGAGTCCGACAACATCATCACTTGTTTGTATTTTCTGCTTCTTTACATCTTTTCTTTTCTCTTGATTTTGTTTCTGCTTTCCAACCTTAGTTGATTCTTCATCATGTTTGCGTTTTGAACACACAACACGTTTCTCATAAATAGGATATTCACCTAAACTTGGAGCATAAAGCCTTCTCTAGCGATTATATTCTCTTACACAATTAACATCAGCACTAAACTTGTTCTCATCAAAATCAATTAAATTTAAACCAGACAAGATTCTAACTCAAGATAATGCAACATATACCATTCCCTCTTTAAACACAGTTCTTCCTACATCTATCAAAGCATTATCTAGACTTAAACCTTGAGATTTATGAATAGTTATTGCATATGCTAAACAGAAGGGAAACTGTTTTCTACGAACATACAAGTCTTTTATAAGCAAAAAACGTACAGCACAACGCACAATCTGTCTTACCTCTGTAATCTGATCAAATTTAACTTTCAAGAATTCAATTCCATTTCTATTTTGATATTTCACAAAATCAACAACTTTCCCCATTGCTTCATTCACTAAACCTTCTTCTACATTCAGATTACACCTCAAAATTACCCGACAGTTTAAACATACATCTACATTTTTTTCTAAGCCAGCAGATTTTGATACAGACTTTTCCAAAGAATCCAAGTTAGTCTGTAGTTTTTCTGAAAGAAGAATTGTTATTCCTTGATGCTCGATTTATTCAATAGCTTAAATTTGAACTATTTCTTCATTTTCCAATTTCATAAGCGCTCTATTAAATGTATAACACTCTTCCACTGTAGGCATTAAACAAAATATAGACTTTTTTTCTTTCATTTTCTTGTACATTACTTTTGCTGGTGTGTTTTCATTTGTAAACAAGTTCTTTAGTAGACGACTTTGAAAAGCTTCTTTACCATGTTTGCTTAGAACACCAATTCTTACATCTTTTAGAATATTTCCATAATCTTCATCTCTTGCTTGTCACATATTCTGAGTGAGTTCTTTATATTCAAAATGTAACCACAGATTCACATTTCCAATACTTCCCAGAGATTTCTTTGTGTCTTCATGTAGAAGACTTTTACACACTGGTTCTCCTTTTACAGGTGTTAGTTGTAGCAGATCTCCAAATACAATTACATATTTTCCTCCAAAGAGAACGTCATAATCTGTTTTTAATACCTGCTGCAATCTTAAGTGTACAAAAGTAAGCATTAAGTTTCAGACCATGCTCACCTCATCAATAATTAATAGTTTTATTTTCTTCAACACTCTTGACACTTCATGAGAAGCTTCTCCAGACAATTTCTGATATTGTAATTTACTATCATGCTCAACTGGTAACATCAGTAATATATGCAAAGTAACTCCTTTGACATTGCGTGCTGCAAATCCAGTTGAAGCTGTTACCACAGAACATAAATGTGAACCAGTAGTTTTTTGAAGATAACTGGTCAAAACTTTAATTAAAAAACATTTACCTGTCCCAGCTTGACCACTGGTGTACACCAGAAGAGGTTTAAAAGATGAACACACACATTATTTTTTTTCATGCAACAAACCATGTTCTATCTGTTCTCTCACTTGTACATATATTTCTTTCTCTTCAACATTTAGTTGTTCTTCTAACTTTTCCAATGTAATATTCTCTTTGTGTGCTTGTTTCATTGTAATTTCGACTTCATGCATAGCAATCGCTGCATCATTTCCCAGTATTGTTTGTCCAAGAGGATCTTGACTACATTGACCACTACTTTGACTATCTTGAGAACTTTCATTAGCTATTTCAGCTGTAATACTCTTTTCCTGTTCAACTTCATCATTCAACATTTAAAAATGTGTAGGGAAAATTGTACATGCAATGCTATCTTTACATGCATTAAAAGAATCTTCGTAGCAGTCAAAGTCTCCAAGTAATTCACTTTCGCTACGCCATGGTTTAAAGAGTTGAAGAAGTGCTAAATAGTAAAATTCTCGCTTATCTGGAGTTTCACAACTGAGTTTCTATGAGATTACCCTTTGCATGTTTTTCTAAACAACCAAACAACCATGACATCCAACTACTGCATATTTTCCTTCTTTTAAATTCTGTTTAATATTTCTTTTGAAGCTGCAATGTTGAAGTACTTCATACAGACATAGCTGTTCCAGATGTCGACTCCTTTTCGGATTGTATGTGTCCAACATATTAGTTTTAAGAATGTCTGTACTGTCTGGTTCATTTGCTACTAAGTATTCATTCTAATGATTTCAACACTCTATTCCGTGAGCAGGCAAGACCTAAACTTACCCAAATGATTCCTCGAGACTTTGAATATAAACTTGAAGAGCACAAGCGGTCTGAACATTCATAGGATCCAATTTCTCGGTGGCAAAGCATTTTCAAAGTAAAGCTGTAAAATTTTGCTTACGCTTTTCACTTGGGCAATTTCTTCCCACATTTGTTTCATCTCTGTTTTTTCTGATTTTGTTATGTACGATGTAACATAACGAGCAACAGCAATTGAGTTATCTGCAACATACTGGATGTCCATGTTCGCATTCCACATTTTTAAAATGACTGGATTGTAGTCATTGATATACTTTGACACTTCTGTTCTTTTTAAGTTGTAAGTATTCTTTGAAGATTTCCGAGTTATTGTGTGCCTTACAGAAGAAAAAAAAGAATTTACTCTTCCTTTACAAATTACTGGATGTGGAAAACTAAACCGACATTTGGTGTAAAATTTTCTTTAGACTTGTATTTTCTTCTGCAGTACTTTCCACAACGGTGACTTTGGAAACGTAAAACTTGCTGTCTCAAGATTCTATCTCCTTCTTCTCTCGGAATCTCACATGTCACATACTGTTCGATGAAAGACAATACTGTTTCATTAGAATCAGTTCCAAATTTAGGTGCATCCTTGACCCATAGTAGCATATGTATATGAGGTGCACCTCTTGCTTGGTACTCCTTTCTCCAAAGGAAATCGGTAACATCTCCAAGAGGTGGATACCTTTTATTGCAGATAAAAGACATCATAGCTTGAAACCTATTATTAAAATATCTGCACACATTTACAGGATCCAATGAACACAGTTCACAAGGAGTCTTTATTTCAACATTTTTAATATTGGAATTCACTTCTCTTAGAAACTCAAGCAAATCTTCCCATGCATACTCTGCACAGCTAAGTGTGACAAACCATGGTGGTGTACCTAAGTTCCGTAACATACACTTGAGTTCTCCATGACGACGTTACCAATATTCATTAGTTCCACATTGACATGCCATCAAATTGATTGACTGTGCTTCTAAATTTTCATCTGTTTTTCAACTTTCTCCACAAATTCTTTCGCAGAAAGAAGCGATTGATGAACTCCAGTTTTAAGTATGTGGTTCACTGCATACGACAGAGAAGATAAATCACTTTCAAACAAAAGGTGAAATATGTATGAAATGCACTGTCAAAATCTAGGATCTTCTGAATATATTCTTGTTGACCAATATTCTAAAGCTGGAATGTGTACAGGTCGGTCATCATATCGTCCACCTTCTCCAGTAGGAAAGAGCTGTGGAAAACAACGAGCTTCCAAGCTCTTCTCCCATACACTCATTGGAGTTCCCTGTGCTTTTTTCATTTGAAATAACTCAATGCTGCTTCCTATTACTTCTTTTGAATGCAAAGGACATATTGTGTAATGTTCATAAATCTCTTCAGTCCTTCACTTGTCCACTTTCTCTATTTGACCATTTGGAATTTCACATTCATCTTCTAAACTTATTACCTGTTCATCCAGATTTACAGTTTTGTAATAAATATTGTTCTCTATAAGATATAAGGTAGCCTTTTCAACTTTATTAACATTCACAAATTCTTGCCATATTTTCCGACTTTTTGTTGGTACACCATTTACTAGAATGACCACTGCCTCAGTCTCCTCTTTCTCTCCAGCAATAGTTTCAATATTTTTCTTAAAATCCAAAGGTAAGTACACCACTCTTCCTTTCAGCCCTCCTTGCAAGTCTGTTGGTGGCAGTTTACCTGTTTTAGGCTCCATCCGAATTATAGTTTGAAAAGGATGAACAGAATGAATTAGAACCGACTCATATGTATTCAATTCTTATTAGTTATTATGTACTGCTCTAGCAGGCATTTTGTTCTCTTCTAATTTGTTGGAACAGTATTTACATATACGTTGATCACTATCTAACTCAAATCGACCTTCAAACCAACAAGTAAGTTGCAAATTCTTCCCACTTACTATTGTTCTGCTTTTCACTTTTCAAATACAAGTCAACATTCCTAGTTTGACTTTTATAATGACTACGTCGACAACAGACACAAACATTGTTTGGTATCTCAGAGCACACTCTGACCTTCCAATTTCTTCTTCAAACTGATCAGTGTTAATCACTTTCCCATCTCCTTCAACATCTGTAGTTGTCAAACTTTCACTTTCTATTGACTGCTCTTCTGAACCAAAATATCGCATTTCAATATCATCACACTTTTTTTGAACATTTGATAAAGAACCATATAAAAGAGCTGTATTCAGTTCACTTAAACATAATGCAGGACTTTTTACATAGTACAGTTTCCTTACAAACTTCCGCATTTCTGAGTGGTGTACTGCTAATATCCTCAAGTAATGAAAAACACTTTTACACACTTTTCTTGAAAGACAAGCCAGAGAATGCCCATGTTTCTCAGTATATTTTCTTACATTACATGGATCTAGTCCCCGCAACAACTTAATCTGCTGTTTAATACTTTTCTGTGTATATTCTCGTAGCAAATTTCGCATGATATCAATAGATTCCTTTCAAATACTTCAAATACTGCTACAACCCCACGTATATAAAGGAGCTTGTGTAAGTTTCCCTTGCACTTCTTCAACTACTAACTCTATTGCACTTTTACCAACCAATTCCTCTTTTGGAAGGGGACAACCATCCTGAACTTCATAGCAACGACCTCCAGTATCAACTGCAAATGGTAAACTATTTTCCTGGAAGTAACTTTCCTCATTAAAAAAAGGCTCACTACTAGAAGTATGTTTCCAATGTCCACTAAAGAGTTTGCAAAAGTTGGTTCTGTTCACAAGTCTTTTTCTTCTACTTTTCTCTTTCAACACTTTGATTACTTCATCTAATACTTTGATCCTCTTCAAAATCACAATGAATAACTTCTGTTTTAAAGTAAAAGCAGTATCCACTATACTTTCGATAAGCTGCTTCTGTTTGAATTTCAGAACTTTCTTTTTATATTTGGACCATGTTCTCATTAAATTCTGAATCACTCTACTTCGAAAAAGTCTCTGACGAATTTCTTGAAATTGTTTTTGTCTCCGGGTAACAGATAATGTTTCTTTATCATGTTTTCTTTTCCTTGTATTTGAAATTGAAGTCTCCTTCTCCTTACTTGAAAAATTATTCTTTTTCCTTTGTGTGATGTTATTTTCATTAAATGTTCGTAATATTTTTTTCAGAAATTGTCTAGTGTTTTTACCAGAAGAAACTGTTTGTGTAGTGCCCTCATTTTTTTGTAATTCCAAATCTTTTCTTTTCTGCAAATATAAATGCTTCTTTTCTTGTCTTTTTTCCTCAGTTCTTTTAGGCATTTTCAAATGTTTATCCAAACGAAATCATTTACTGGAAAAGAAAATATAGATTCAATTATTTTTTACATCAGTTTAATATATCACAATAATAACATACAATTACATAAATTCTACTGACGGCTTCCAGAGGCAGTGCTGCAACATGATGGTTCACACCAGAACCTGGGCTTCTATGGGAATTCACAAGGGCATATTATAAAGCCCATTATCGCCGCTTTAGCAGCAGTTTCCTGCCGCTAAAGTGGCGATAATGTTATCGCCGTTCCTTGATAATATGGCCCACTATTTTTAAAATTTTTAATCTATATACTTAGGATGATATTGCCAACCAAACGGCACACAGAAAAATAACCATTATTAGCCTAACAATTTTATCTACAACTTCGCAAACATAACACTGCACCCAAAGCTTTAATCTGAGACTCTATTTCGGGCCTTGCGAAGGTAGTCCGTTGTTTTTTTTTATTGGACTGTAGTGAGACAGTGAGACCATGCATATTGCTCACTACTAAAAAGTGGAGACATCATACCAGGTGAGTCGCATTGTAGGAGAAAAGAAATCCTTTAAAGAGAGCCATTTTCTCTCACGATTTCCCTTCTCTTGTTGCAGCGCAGGAGGAACATCATTGTGGCGTGATTAGCAGAGAGACCACCAGGCACACAACGCCCATTGCCCCGGACTCCCTGAGACAGCTTCCCAATAGCACACACGGAGCCACACCCGAGTACTTCACAAGTCTTAAAAAGACCATTTGCTTGTAAATGATGCTCTGTTTTTTTCCACCCCTTTTTAGAGGCCCTACATCCCCACTCTGCCTATTGCTGAAAGAATTAGCCTCCCCCGAAATTTCGCTCTGGTTGCGCCTTTGGAGATGACCACATGCAGCCAACTCCAACACAACCCTGCTCTCACCTTTCACAGGGTGTTGTTGTAGAGATACGAAAACACACGTTTTGCCTGG
The DNA here is from genome assembly GCF_964204655.1 of Triturus cristatus. NCBI lineage: Eukaryota > Metazoa > Chordata > Amphibia > Caudata > Salamandridae > Triturus > Triturus cristatus. Next base: position 627,813,869 of record NC_140589.1, on the reverse strand, counting down.
CTCACTTAGGGGCATATTATCAAAAATGGTGTTAAAATTATCGCTGCTGTAGCTGTAGGAAACTGCCACAAAAGCGGTGATAATGAGCTTGATAGTATGCCCTTGTGAATTCCCATAGAAGCCCAACCTGGCCGGCTATGGGAATTGACATAGGCATATTATCAAGCCCATTATCGCCGCTTTAGCGGCAGTTTCCTGCCGCTAAAGCGGTAATAATTTTAATGCCGTTCTTGATAATATGCCCCGTTATCTTTATAAATTAATGTCTTACACTGAAGAGCTGCTTTACATTTCTTTCCCTACATCAACCTTTGTTTAAAACACCACCAGAGAAGGGTGGTGAACTCTGGTCCACAAAGAGCAACTCAAAGCTTTCTTGTTCTTTATCAGAAACTTGATCTGCCTCTCAATGATTATCGCCAGCCTTTTCGGCCTCTTAAGAGGCTGGGTGGATGAGTATAATACGCAGTATTTAGAATCGGTGGCGGAGAGTGCACGAAAATAAGGACAGATAGTTGAATAAAGGGCGACTGGATGGATGGCTAGATGGATGACTGGATAGCTAGATGGATGGATGTATGGATATATGGATGAATGGAAGAATAAATGGATGCATGGACCAGTACTTAGGATAGACGGGTGGGCTGATAGATGCATAGGATTGGTTCTGGGACAGATGTATGTATGAATATATGGGCGTATAACTGGATGGATGGCACAGTGCTTACCATAGGCGAATGGGCTGATAGATACTTAGAATAACTGTAGGGACAGATGTATTTATGTATGTAGGTAGGAATGTCTGAATGAATTGAAAGATAGTTGAATGGCACAGTGCTTAGAATGAATGGATGCAGGGCTTTAAGTGGGCCAACTCTGAGCACCGGCAGTTATTTTCAGAAAAACTCTAAACGGGTCTCTATCGTGCTCTATTTTCGGCCCACGCAAAGGTAGTCAAGTTTTCTTTTTTTTTTATTGCACTGCAGTCAGAGCATGCACATCGATGTGCGCATGCTCATTTTGCTCACTACTGAGAAGTGGAGACATCATGCTACGTGAGCCACGTTGTAGGACGAAGAGCAATCCTTTAAAGAGCGTGCTTCCCGAACATAGGATAAATCGAGGGGATTTTCTTAAGCACACAATGCTAGTTATCTTCATGTAGACCACACACCTACTTGGATAGCCCACACCCCTTTAACTTGTTTTCCCCGCCCCTTTTAGAGCACCCCCAGTTTTTTTCCCACTTAAAGCCCTCACTGCACCATGGTAACAAAGAAATGATCCAAGCTTCCATTTAAATGTACAATGGCACCAAGTTTCATAATTTGCCATCAATGCTGGCAGCCTTCTACCACAGTGCAAGAGTGTCTATCAGCACGAAGATTTGTTATCCACAGAAATGTTGTGTGATTTGCGTAGCTGTCTGCTGGAACACTCATCACCAAAAGGTATTCAAACATGCAAATTTGTGAGAAAAACGTATACCATACCATAAACCGCTTCATAAATGGGCCCAGTGCCACTACACCACCCTCATCCCGATTCTTGCCTAACCTTACGAAATCAAAGAGAGACCCTAGCAAACCTGGTAGAGCCACTATAGCAATACAGGGACTTAATTTGAACAAGGCTCTGCCGGAACGCCCAGCAACAAAAGGTATTAAACATGCAAATTTCCGCATAAAACATATACCATGCCATAGAGCGCTTTATAAATTGACCCAGTGGCAATACATCACCTTTACTAGCTGCACACATACACGTTACAAATGTACGTGTTATAATCAGCGACATACCCACCTCTCCCACCTCCACCCCTTTCCTTGCTTAACCTCACGAAATCAAAACAACAAGCCCCAGCACTCCCGTTAGTGCCACTATAGCCATACATAGCCTTAATTTCAACAGGTGTCTGCCGGAACGCTCATCAGCAAACGGTATTGAAACCTGCAATTTTCCAAGTAAAACATACACCATACCATAAGGCGGTTTATAAATAGTCCCACTACCACTACACCACCTCCACACCCGCCCTTGCTTAACTTTACGCAATAAAACAAAGAGCCCCAGCAAACCTGGAAGCGCCACTATAGCCATACAGAGGCTTAACTTCAACAGAAACACTCATCAGCAAAACGTATTAAAACATGCAAATTTGCGAGTAAAACCTATACCATGCCATAGGGCGCTTTATAAATGGTCCCAGTGGTACTACATCACCTTTAGTAGCTAGACATCTGCACGTTACTAAAGTCTGTGTTTTAATCACCAATATACCCACCTCCCCCACCCTCGCCATTGCTTAACCGTACAAAATCAAAAAGAAACCACCACCATTCCTAATAGCTCCACTACACCCATACACGGGCTTAATTCTAACAGGTGTCTACCGGAACGCTTATCAGCAAAAATTATTCAAACATGCAAATTGGTGGGTAAAACATAAACCATCCCATAGCACGGTTTATAAATGGGCCCAGTGGCACTACACCACCTTTACTAGCTATACATCTGTATGTTAATAAAGTCTTTTAAACACTATGTACAGTGTATAGCAGGGGATAGGTAGAGTAAACAAAGTCGTAATTCCCAAACTTTTGATATACCGTCCCTTTACTGTATGTATATTAAGGACATTAAATTGAATAAAAAAGAGATAGTGAAACTGAGTACCGGTAAAACCCGGACCACTTAAACACCTACGTATATTCAGCACAGGAACACAGCCTGACAATTACTATCACTTGTAATGACATGCACTTTACTAATGTCAAGAAAGTCATACAGAAAATATACCAAACATTTTCATTTCTTTTTTATCTCTCACTCATTTATAAAACATCTCTTCTGAAGAAACACTCCCTAACCACTTCTATTTCATAAGAACAGACAATAATTAATACATTTACTACCATATATTTTAGTATATCTACCTTTTTATTATTCACTAGTCACAAACTACTAAAACTATTAACTATACCCAAATGCAAACCAGAAACTATGTTCATATTATATCTCAACCTATATTCAAATGATTCAAACTATGCGTACATATAAAAGGAACGTATCACTTTTACTATCTCCATCTCCTCTCCATGTAATCTCCAAACACTGTAGACCCCCTCACAGTACAAAAACCTACCTAAGGCCATATTATCAAGGAACGGCGATAACATTATCGCCGCTTTAGCGGCAGGAAACAGCTGCTTCAGCGGTGATAATGGGCTGGATAATATTCCCTTATGAATTCCCGTAGAAGCCCAGGTTCTGGTGTGAACCTGGGCTTCTATGGGAATTCATAAGAGCATATTATCAAGCCCATTATCGCCGCTTTAGCGGCAGTTTCCTGCTGCTAAAGCGGCGATAATTTTACCACCGTTCCTTCATAATATGGCCCCTAGACTTATATTCAAATCTACCTCTCACTGTCAAAAATGAGACCACAACCTGTCCACATAACATTTCTGGTTTTGGTTTTATCGCTTTTAACTTAATAACACATACATCTCCTACCCCTCCCTTCCCCACTACTTCCACAAAAAGTATAATTTGCAAACGTGCGACATTTATTTTATCTCGCCTGAATACATTAACAAACCCAAATTAACGCTGTACCTCATTTTCAAAACCATACAGTCCTTTAAAGATGACAAACTACATTTCTTCTTTGTAAAAAATTCCTAAACATATATAAAGTACTTATATAGCAACAGGTCAAACTTTATGCATATTTTATAACCAATATGAAACACCACACTTTACTAACAGGATATTATTTTCAAATGAAAAATACTTTCAAACTTAAAAATATCACCTCAAATACTTAATCACTCCTACAGAACACATAACACACGTTGTTAATTTCTACCTCACCTTTGTAGTTGGTATGCAGATTTCAAATGTCACACACGCATGCAATTCTTTCTTTGTCACACAGTACATGTAATGCACCGCTTTCATCAAGAATGGAACCAGTAATGGCACAATTTCTCTGTCGCTCCACATATAAATACATGTAATGAACAAATCAGAATACTTCATTCCTTCATCGACATTCCAAAACTTATCTCCATTGGGTATTTTTGAATTTTCCATCTGAAAAGCTACTTAATATTCCGCGCCACATACAGGTCAAAAGTTAAACCTATTTTATCACCACACTTTCTGGAACATTCTACAACACCTGCAGGTTAAAAGATCATGATTTTTAAACGTAACGCTTTTTTTGAGCATATTCTCGAACATTTAACAGCACCTGCGGGTTAAAAGTTCACCATTGTTTTAAGTTTCAAATGTACCTTCCAAATGCAAGTAGCACGTCTGGTTGAGCTTTTCACATTTCATCCTATCGAATGTACTCCACGTTTAAACTGCTCTTTATTAACCAATGACAAACATGCTTTTTCACGCAACTAATATGCACCCTAGTTCTTAGCATCCAATGCTTCTTATCTTCCAATCAATTATAGTTTTCTGTGTAGTTTGCATTTTACAAATACCGTATTGATTTACCTTCACACTCCCTGTATAACACCACCTAAGCACCATATACAAATTACCGTGTTCCAACAAAACTTCCTCATACTACGTATAAAATATTACTGACACTACTTAGACAGGTGTGGCACAGCGGCCAGGGTACACGACTTCACACCATAAGACACCCAGTTTAGGCTCGCGCTTTCATCCCCGACTCCCGCACCAGCTCACCTTAGCAGCATCAGACTCTACGCAATATCTCACCTAATTTCCGTACACAGCACTTTCAGACCGGTAGCTATGACTAGTTCGCTTCGCACCCCCTCTATAGCACACCCTAAACACCCCCACAAAGTTTACAGTGCTCCTACCGTCCTCTTTCCTACTGTTTTTGCCCTTTTTTCCCCTTACTTGCTTCGACGGAATCACAAAATGGTGGCCAACACTTCCTAGTGCAACCACTCACAGCACTCCCAACCAATAATCAGCAAGCTCGTGCTCGTAACAGCTCAGCCAATCAGATGGCAGAATTCCCAAATATCAATATCTGTAATTTTTTATACTTCTCAAAAACTACTGAACGGATTTACACCAAATAAACAAAAGGGTGCTCTCTAGATCAAGACCCTTCTCCTTGCCAAATGTGGGGTAATTCCGTTCACCCGTTCGACCTGTAGCCTTGTCTAAAGTTTCCTATGGAAATTAACATGGGGAAAACATGTTTTGGGATCTCCCTTTTTTCTTGGCCCCCCTTGATGAATCACCCCCAACCGTCCCACATAGGAGCTGACATGAACAAAGATTTGGTTTGGAAAATTTCATGAAGATTCATCGAACGACACCAAAGTTATAAGCAAAACAATAAATGCTTTTCCTATGGAAACTTGGTCCTAACTATAACTACCTACTGGTGACTGCCAGTAGGTAATATATATATATATATATATATACACACACACACACACACACACACATAGCACACTCCTCCAATAAATGAAACACTCTGTGCTGGTGCTGAATTTTAATACAGAAGCTTTCTGATGCATTTTGGCATTAGCCTTTGTCATGGGACTTGGATTTGGCTACAGCCAAACGAGTAATTGAATATACTTTTTGTTTTGCCAATAACTTTGGCGTCGCTTGACGAATCTTCGTGAATACTTTAAAAGAAGTGCCCTTTTGGTTCAGCTGCTGTGTTGAAAGTTCCGGGGTGATCCGTCAAGTGGGGGCGAGAAAAAGGGAGGCCCCAAACGGCATCTATGGGGATTTTTCATAATTTAACACAATTACAGCCCGAACAGCTGAACATAATTTCACAAATTTTGGCAGAAAGGTAGATGTTTGTGCAGGAAGTGTGCTTTAAAAAATTTGGTGTAAATCTATTCAGTAGTTTCAGAGATATTTAAGTTTAAAAAATATAGAATTCTGGGAGTCCAAAATCCTACTGAAATACTACAGAAATTTGATTGGCTGCCTAAACTTCAACCAGGAAGTGTTGGCAGCTATCTTGGTGCACTTACTTGGTGTGTAAGTGGCTGTGTGGGTTGGTGAATAGCTACATGACTGTCTTTATGGTTTATTGATTGGTTGTCTGAGTACCTGAATACCTGTGTGGGTGGGTGGGGGTTTGGGTGACTTTCTGTATGGATGTCAGAGTGGGTGATTCAGTGGGTGTATGGGTTCATGAGTACGACTGCAAGGGGCTGTATGCGTGAGTGATTGTGCGTATGGCTGTGTCGGTGAGTGAATAGATGTCTCAGTGGTATATGGGTGAGTAACTGCATATATGAAAAGCAGTATATGTGAGTTTTGGAGTATATAAGTGACTGCATGTGAGAGTGAGTGATTGTGAGAGTGGCTAAATGGATGAGTGTGTGCTTGTGTCAGTAATCGTATAAGAGAGCAAGTATGTGCTAGTATCTGCATGAATAGGTGGTGCCTCTATAACTGTATGGGTCAGTAAATGGCAGTGTGATTGACTCTTTGGGTGACTGACTAGCTGTGTGAGTAACTCTAAAGGTGAGTAGCAGAGTGTGAGTGTCTGTATGGGTATATGAGTGCATATATCAGTGGCTCTATTTAGGGAGTGACTGGGTGTATGAGGGGCTGTATGGGTGAGTGAGTGGATGTGTGTGTAGACCTATAAATCAGTGAGCGGGTTTATACATACTAGTATTGGTTTGTCTATGTTTTTGAGAATGGTAGTATGAAATTTGGAGTGGGTGTATGAAAGATCCTGTTGGGGTGTGCGGTATGGCATCAGAGACTATGTGGATGATGACATCAGTGATTTCATCCTTGATATAATTTGAGATGTCATCAGTGATGTCACTGACCATTTCATATGTGATGTAATATGTGACGTCATCAGCATTACATTGCAAGGCCAGGAGTTATAGCTGGCTCAGCTAACTATAATGGCTGAATTTCACAGGTTTTGTACAAGTGAAATGTCAGCCTAACTATAAATTCCTGTAACCTGTGTTTTGCGTGAATTTCTAAGGGTTTCTAAATGCTAATACCTAACTATAACATGTCATGTTTGCTGAGTGGTGGAGAAAGGGTACTGGGCCATCAACCAGCTCTCAGGAGTTCGGCTGCGTAGGGCCTACAGGATGTACCAGGAGGGCTTCTTGGCCCCCAAGGTCCCTCTGGAGCCAAGGGGACTTAATCCCCCAAATACCAGTGCACTGGGAGGCACGTTTGCAGAGTGGTGGAGAAACGGGTTTGTTGCCTCTCACAACTTCTCAGCAATCCTGCTGTGTGGGACCTATTGAAGGAAACAGGAGGTGTAGTTGCCCAAAAGCAATTCTGCTCCTCTTCATTGAAGCAAGAGCATTTTTCCTGCTCTCGCTTCAATGAAGCGTACCTGAGTTTGTTATTGCTGAGCTAACGAAAACTGCCATTTACGGCTCCTCAAGGGGGGCCGCATCCCCTCCAACAATATTTAATCCCCTGGGTGGTGGTGGTCCCAGGGGCTACAGGGGGGCTTTGTGGCCCCCGCATTTAAACAGTTAGCCCTGGGGAGGTGGCAGTCCCCTGGGCTGTGTGGGGGCAGGAGCCCCCCACACCTTTCATTTAAAAATAAATCCCCCGGAGGTTGCAGTCTCCAGGGCTGCGGGGGGGCGCAATCAGATCACAGGCTTGAGATCAGGAGGTTTTGAGGATCCTCAGTGGCCAACTTTGTATATCTGAGAAATGTTTAAGTTTCTCATGACCTACTGAATAGATTTACACCATTTAACAAAAAGAGTGCACTCTGGACCAAGAGCTACCTGTGAAAGCCCTGAAACAGTTCAGGATTATGAGGACTATCTGAGTGTACTCGCCATTTTTCAAGAATCAATGTTTTTTTGGAACCACTCTGCAGCTGAGGGCATCCTTGCTTCAGGGCTAATTTGTTTGGATTTTAACAAGGCAGTCCAGCCATGAAGGATGAACCACCACAAAATTTGAAGGTGGGGTCTGGTTTGGAACTTTCGAAACCTTATGGCACAACAGAGAAAAAATGACGGGCTAGTCACACTTGGAGGCCCATTGGTGTTCAATAATAACATTACAGGACTTTGAAAATGCACTGATCCCACGGTGGAGAAATAGTGCTTGTGGAATAAAACTACAGGTACCAGCATGCTTGAGATTTTGGCTCACTGGAGACGCACACTGGGGATTATTTCATGAGAAGAATGCAGTTAATGGTGCCAGAACAAACATTTCGATTTGTCATCCTATGAATAAGGAGCTGTGAAAGCTGTTCACTCAATCTTCAATATAGAGGACGATCAAGAAGAAAGTTTATCACTTTCTCTGATACTTCCACAGATTCTGATCTAAGTTCTTACAGCGGTTATCATCCATACCCCCAATACCCCAGAGCCCAACCTTTTTGTTGGCAGAGGAAGATTCAGAGGCAGAGGAGGAGGGTCAGTATGTAGAAGTTACAGTACACAACCAGGCCACTATCAACAACAGGGCCAATACCAAACCCCAGAGACATATCAGAACCAAGACCCGGAGCTGTTCAGAACGCGAAGAAGGACTTACAGACGATGAATATATATAATTTGGAGTCAATGGATAAATTAGAACCTATACCAATATATAATTTATCTAATTATATACCAACAGAATCTGAATTATCAATATTATACAAAAGATTGTCCTTTGTTCCAACAGCTTTACAAAACCCTGTAGATACAAAAACATAACTTTTACACTTCTTGAGAAAAGTGAAACTTAAAACATTTTTTCGCGAATGAGAATTCGAAGAAAAAAAGAATGTGAGTGGACTAAGAAATACATCTAAATTCCTTCCTGAAAGTATCTTATTACCACCAGAAATGTTGATATTTGAAGAACAAGTTTTACGTGAGATAGATAATCTACATAAAAAGAAGCTCTTTTATAAAGGAAATTGTTCAAAACAAGCTCTGAAAAATCTATCTAAAAACCAGGACATAATAATAAAGCCGGCAGATAAGGGGGGAGGAATTGTTTTGTGGGATAAAGACAAATATGATGATGAGATTATGTGTCAACTCTCTAACCCCCTTCATTACAGAAAGTTGGAAGTGAATCCTACTCCTAACCTGAAATCACAAATTTTGGAGATTACTACAGAAGGACTAGAACTAGGATGGTTATGTCAAATTGAATTTGACTTCCTTAACTCAGACACCTATAAAACACCAAATATGTATATTCTACCAAAGGTGCATAAAGATACGATCAATCCCCCAGGTAGACCCATAGTGTCTGCCTGTGGGTCTTTATTGGAACCATTGGCCAAGTATATAGATACGTTTTTAATTCCCTTGGTAAAAGAAACACAATCATATGTAAGGGACACAATCGATTTGATATCGAAAGTTGAAAATCTTCCATACAATGTTGAAAAACAACTATTAGTATCTTTCGATATCGAATCATTATATACAAACATACCTCAAGATGAAGCCTTGGCCGTTATGAAGTATTCACTGGAACAACGTGAACGTCCTCACCAAGTCCCTACAGACTTTATAATTGCACTAGCAACTCTATGCTTAAAAATATTTTAAAGAGGCATTATATCTCCAAATATCAGGAGTAGCGATGGGATATAGTTTCTCATCCGAGATAGCTAACCTAGTTATGGCAGAATTTGAAAAGCAATGGATATATAGCGACACCAACCCATATAAGACTCAGGTAAAGTTTTTGGTGTCGTTATATAGACGATATATTCATGATTTGGGAAGGAAATGATGGCCATCTTGCAGATTTTCATAATTGGTTGAATGCAAGAACGTTAGAACTTACATTTACAGTTGATAAAGACTGTGAAAAGATACATTTCTTAGATGTGTACATTCAACATCAACAAGGCCATCTAATACTTAGTCTGTATACTAAACCTACTTTTACATTTTTCAAGTGGACACACACGCTCGTTAAAAGAAAATCTTCCATATGGACAGCTCCTCCGTGTCAGGAGGAATTGTACCAATAAAGAAGATTATTTTTATAATGCTAAAAAACTCAAGATCAAATTGATATCACGAGGATACCCTAAAAAAGTGGTTAAATCTGCATTAAAAGGGCATGGTATACACCAAGAGGAGAATTGTTAATCCCTAAGGAACAAGAGAAAAATGTTCCACTTACTTGCGTCCTCACATATGATCCTAAAGCAAACAAAGTTAAAAATATCATCCCAAAAAACTGGAAATTGATTGATACTTTGGAGATTCCAAAACCATTGTTTGCTTTCAAAAGAGGAAAAAATATTCGACAATATGTGGTTAAAGTAGCTAGATTCCCGAAATCTTCAAGGAGTGATTTGAGGACTTTACTCAACCTTCCACCCATAGTTGGTCATCATTTTAAATGCCAAAATTGTGCAGCTTGCTGCTTAACAGAAGATTCTAAACAATTGGACATTAATGGGCAGATACACGTACAGAAAGAAATCTCTAATTGTAATTCTAAAAATACCATATACTGTTTGAAATGCCCTTGTAATAAATATTATATTGGACAAACATCGCAAGCAGTAAAAAAGCAAATTCTACAGCATAAATCTAGAATGAAGTGTAAGATACAGCGGGCTCTTTTAGTTTCCCATTATCAAACATTAAATCATTCTGAGACTGATATTAAATGGTCTGTGTTAAGTGTGACTCGAAATGCTCCACAGATAGTGATTCAAAATAAGATGAATAGATAGGAGGCCAGATTGATTGAAAAATACCATACTGCCACATCAGGTTTAAATGATAGAGATGAAATCTGGTCATTGTTACAGTAATTTTCCTTCACATTAATTTGGCTATTTCTTTGTCTCTGCTGGTAACCTTTCGTGTAACCTTATGTACATAATGGAAATAGGCTCAGTCTTATATTTTGTATTTTTGTATTTTGGATATATATAAAAAATCAGTACACGAGATCCATAGATTGTAAGGAGTGGTGGCTCTAAAATTATGGGCTATAAGGTTCGTTATCACGTGATGTATTTTAGAATTAGTATTGTATTGCTTTTAAAGAAGAACATTTTATTTTATGTTTATTTTTATTCCTACTAATTAGTCTGTCTATAGAAGACATATTATTTTATTTTTCGCCATATACTACGGTTTGTGGTCAGGTAATAGTTCATTTTCAACCCTGACAATACAAAGATGGCACCCGAGATCGTATACATCAGAATTAATACATCGTAGTTCATTATCTATGAATCTTCTCAAGATTTTTACTTTTTGCCTTATATCATGCTTGTGGGTCATGTAATAGTTCATTTTCAGACCTGTTGAACAATGGCGTTACACAAGACCGTATGCTTTGTAGTCCCATTGTAGTCTTTTTGAGAATAGATTTGTAGTCCCATCTTTTGTGTCTACACATAGTTGGTTTATATCGCGCTTCCGGGTCATGTGACTTTGTTACAAACCCATGGAGTATAGGCGTTCTACATTAGACGACGAGGCTAATTAAATAGAGGTAAGATGCCTTGTTGTCCATAGATATAATACATGACTCTCTGTATATCAGATACAAGGAGAGTTACAGAGTTTTTCTTGTTTTGTCTTTTTTGGCTTTAGAAGTATCACACATGCCATTGAACTGTACGAAGTCCAGGTAGATTGCCGTCCCCCGACTAACTCTAGGTAAGGAGACGGTCGAACCGCTAAAAAGGGTAATATAGATGTCCTTACTCGCTTGAGTGCTAAAGATATGGCCATATATTAGAAAAAGTATACGATAAAGCGGTTGAGCACTCTTTATGACTTGACCCTTCGGTAGTCTGTGATCGTTTTGACCTTATGACAATATTTATATTTGCAGCTCCCTTTGAAGGGAAGAAGAGATACTATCATCAAAGACTTGTCACAATCAACATCAAATTGGTGTATTTCACAAACTTTTGTGCACTTTTAATTTTGGCATGATTTATTTGGCGAAATACTTTGATGAGGGCTGCCACACGGTGATGTAGGTTTGCTATATGTAGTTCACTAATAAAAATGGGCATTTTATGTATGCATTTGTCGGATGACACACGTGACTGTTGGCACTATATATATATACATTTTTTGTTTTTTACGTGCACTATTCGGGTGTTAGGTTTTTTGGACCACCATTTCGAGCCACTTTGTAAGGTGTACTCAGCTTATTTAGTATTGTATATATTTAGATATATAGACATACATGTATGTCGATTAAGAATATGTAAATTAGTTTATTTAATTTTTTTAAATATATATTTTTTTAGGGAATTTAGGTTACAAAAAGAGTTTTCCTCAAACGTCTTAGTCCTGATGAGGCCCGCCACCAGAAGGGCTAAAACGCGTCGACTATTTTGGAGGACACCGATGTGAATTAAAAAGGATATATGAATAATTGGAGAGTCTAAAAAATAGTGAGGTTGGAGAAATATATACCTCGCTAGACTTTGTGGTGATCCTGTTAGATAGGAATGCTTTGGATACAAGACATAGAAAGCAACCTCGTATTACAAATTGGTGCAAGAGGAAACAGTTGTTAACTATTCTGATTGGATGAATACAATAAATTATGTTTTGTATTGTATATAACAAAGTTGTGTTGTATATATGCATACATGAAGTGAAATAAGAAGATACATGTATATATATAAAAAAAGTTTCTTTACTGTTTGAAGAAGTTATTTATGTTTTTTTGTCTTTTTTTGAACTGCTTATGTGAACTGGGATTGAAAAATGTCTTTTGATTGACTCGGCAAGTAAATTGCAGAGGAAGGAATAATTCAGGTGTTTATTCAGCCTAATATTGAGTTGTATATTTGTTCCAAAGCATTACCTTTCATATATATTGTTTTATCTACCCAGATGCTGTTGGGTTATTTGGGTTACCCCTTTGATATAATATGGCAAGCCCCGAAACACGTCAGGATTATCTATCGGAGTGTAGTACCAGTTTTCATGAACAAATGTGTTTTTAGTACCACTCTGCAGCTGAGATATATATATTATCTACTGGCGGTCACCAGTAGATAGTTATAGTTAGGACCGAGTTCCCATAGGAAATCTGAAAATTCTATTTTGAATAACTTTGGCGCCGGTTGACTTATCTTCATGATATTTTCAAAACTAATGGGGAGCTCCGCTCAGCTCCTACCCTAAAAGTCTCGGGGTGATTCGTCAAGCGGGGGCTGAGAAAAAAGGGGGGTCCCAAAATGCGTTTTCCCCATGCATTTCCGCATAGGACCTTTAGTCGAAGGTACAGCCCGAACGGCTGAACAGAATTACTTGAAATTTGGCAAAGAGGTAGTCCTCAGGTCAGGCATGTGCCTTTTGCTTAAATGGTGTAAATCCGTTCAGTAGTTCCTGAGAAAATCAAAAGTAAAATCACATATATATATAGGCGGAGCCTAACCACACATCTCATCGTGAGATCTGATTGGCTGTCAGCACTTTATCCAAGAAGTGTTCGCAGCCATCTTGGGACCAACATACATGATAGCACCTCATTAAAAAGCATTGCAGTTAATAGAAGGTTTTAAGACTTTAGTTACATTATAAATCATTTGTTGATGGTACCATACTCATTTTAGGAATTGTGGTGTGTTCTGAGGTGATTTTACCATGTGAAAAAGCCTTCTGCTGTGATATCATGAATCATGTTTGAGAGAAAACTATTTTCTCATGATTTTCCCACAGAGGTTTGGAAGGTGATCCATAATTGAGAGCATATTTTCTGTAAATTCACATTATCTTTCTCAGTCATGTGAGAATTAAGTCTGACATTCTCAGTAAAACATGTACATCCAACAAGGGCAGAGCCTGTCAGTTCTACTTTAGCTTCCCAGAGTGTTCTAAAGAACAACTAGAGCGCTAACAGTCCTACTTATGACAAACGTATGGCACACCTGAAGCCATCTTGGTTGGAATAAAGTGGTAATTCTTAAAACATTTAATTTAAAAAGGAAGAAAATTAGGGGGTTAATTTTGCCATAGAAAGTATGATTAGTGCTGAAGAAAGAAAAATTAGGGCACATTTTGAGTGACTTCTCAAATCCTCTTCTATTTCATTAAAAAATTCTGATATGCAGACTGAAACATGCACTTTTAATACCAGCAGCAGACTTCCGTGGTGAGCAGTAGCTTTACTACAGTGATCTAATGAGCAACTAGAGTGCTAACATTCAGAATTTATGGCAAATGTGTGACATAGCTGAATACCTTCTTGATGGAATCAAAGTAAAAAACTGAAAGCATGTCCTACTGAGGAGACTGCAGTAAATGAGGAAATTAGGAAACTTCATAAAAAATAAATCTCCCAAGATGGCCACCAGACACAAAAGAACCTAAATGCAGCACAAATATCACCCATATGTAGCCCACATGTAGCCCAATGACAGAAGTGTGCAAAACACTTATTTTTTGTGTATTTGCAGTTTTATATAGTGCAGACTTGCCAGGTATTGGAATTCTTTACATGAGCATTGGTTACATCACACAAGATCAAATTCATTTTGGTTGTAGACATGGGGAGATTACGTGATTTGACCACAATCACAGAATGTTGAGCTGAAGCAGAAACTCCAACCTGGTTCCCCAGTTGCAAAGTCTGCAGCTCTGGAAGTAACACCACATCCTCTCGCCAAGGTGCAACATTTAATCAAGTAGTCAACTGGATAAAAAAACATAAAGATTACAAATAATTTAAAAGTTCTATTTGAAAACTCAGAAAATATGTCCTCATTTCAGTTTTTTAGAGCACTAACCATAATTTTTATGCAAATAAGACCCTCTCATATATGTAGTTTCTAAAGGAAATACTCTAGGTATTACAGTTTTGATTACATCAAGATGACGTCAGGCGTTCCACACTTTTGTAATAAATATTGAATGTTAGCAATCTAGTTGTTCATTGGGATACTGTTGAGAGGCAGAGGCAAGGGGCACGGACTCTGAAAATTGAAGGCAGGTAGGAGAGTGCAGAGGCAACAATTTGACCACACTGGGCAGGCAGGAAGGGCAGTGGCAGCACGACAGACTATGGAGGGCAGTGGAAAGGGGGGCAGGGGCAACAAACCAACAATACAGGACTGGCAAGAGAGGCTGTGGCAATATAATAGACCATTGTGGGCAGAAGGAAGAGGCAGTGGCAGTACAACCATACATACCAACAGACCCGTTTCAGCCAGGAAACGTCCAATGTTTTTAAGCTCAAATTGGCTTTATTTGATCTGTCTCCTGTCTACAATCTCCTCTTTTTCAATGTAACTCAAAGGGGAAAATCAATACCCCAGTTTTTTTTCAAAATCTCCCTCTTACCAAGTTCAAAATGTTCGCAAGTATGGTACATTGAATCATGGTAGGCAGGAGGAATTGGGGTAGGGACATGGACTCGGATAACAGAGGACAGGAGGGACATGGAGAGGTGCACCAAACTGACCCTACAGGGCAGGCATCAGGGTTTGCAGCAGCACAATACACCACACAGCGCATGCCGGACGGGAGTGCAGCACAACAATCCATAGAAAGCAATAGGGAGGGGACAGGACCATGCACATGGACAACAGAGAACAGATGGGAAAGAGGCAATGGTAGCTAGCTGACCATAATGGACAGACAGGAGAGAAAGCTGCAGCATAACAGACCATAAAGGGCAGGAGGGACGGATCAGGGGCATTACAATGGAACAGACAAGCCAGGAGGGAGGGAAAAGGGGGTCTGCACATGGAAACAGAGGGCTGGGGGCAAGGGGGCAGGGCAGGAGCAGCAAGATGACCATGGAGGTCAGGCAGGATGGGCACTAGAAACAAGACACACCATGGAGAGCAACAATGAGACTATGGTGGCATACACACAGACCATGGAGGGAAGGTGGGAGGGGGTCAGGGGCAGCTATCTGACCACACAGGGAAGGTGGGAGGGGCCATGGCAGCACAGACGACCATGCATGGCAAGAGGGAGGGTTAGTGGCAGCACAATGGCTATGATGGGCAAGAAGGAGGGTGTAGGGGCATGCACAAAGGACCATGGAGGATAGAAGGGAGGGTCAGGACCTGGGCACAGACAAGAGAGTTCAGGGGAAGGGGCCTCACAACAGACCGCGTGGGGCAGACAGGAGGAGCAGTTGCAGCACAACAGATCAGGGAGGGCAGAAGGGTGTGGCAGTAAAATGAATGATGGAGGACAGGAGGAAGGGGATAGGGGCATGGCATGCGGACAGGCAGGGTGAAGGTGGCAGGGACAGGTTACAGTCATCTGACAATGCTAGGCAGGTGGGAGGGGAGTGGCAGCTCAACAGAACACTCAGAGTAGATAGGAGTGGCAGGTCCATGGAACATAGTGGGCAAAAAGGATGGAGCAGGGGCATGCACAAAGACATCGGAGGGCAGGAGAATAGGGGCAGCAAGCTAAGCACAGAGGCTAAGCAGGAGGTCAATGATGGGCCATAGAATTGGGCAATGGAGGGCAGGAGGAGTGGACTGGTACATCATGCTAAATGGAGGGCAGTGGCAGCACATCAGACCATACATGGCAGGAGGGAGGAGGCTAGTCCATGGATTCAGACAACAGAGGATAGGGAGAAGGTGGATGGGGCAGCAAGCTAACTGTTCAGAGAAGGTGGGTATTAGGAACTTTATTGTTTTTAAAATATGTGTCTGTGCGAACTACTTAAAATATGAACAAGTATGCAGCATAATCTCACTTTTATTCAGGAAGAAGAGGACGTTTGTGACTGTGACTCCGGGCTCACTTGGCAAAAACACCCGCTGACCCTCCACCCCCATCGCAAAATGTAATGCCCGTTAAAAGGGTAGGTGGACGCAGTGATATATAGAACATAGTCCTGAGAGCACGATTGAAAATGAAAACTAGATGTAGTATATGGTATAAACTATGCACCAAAAAGTGTGATATAAGATGAACCGGGGCGTGAAATATAATATGCAATACATTGTGCGCAATGACAGATTCATTGGAGAGCGCGAGATAGCACAGGCACTAGCGCGTGATATGCGATATGCGCCTTGGAGTGTAATATGCACAGGGCAGTGTTGTGTAACATAAGTAGTCTCTAAAGTTGTAATATGAAATATGTGCTGGGGAGTGTAACGTTGCATATGCACTGTGACAAATATATGGATCCCAGATTGTAATATGTATGGCATAGCGCTGTGCGTTATAACATACACATCGAGGAAGGCACGTTAGATGGGGAAATATAACCCGAGCGAAGGCAAGTGTGGCATGACATATTCACGGGGTGGTGTTACAATGCACATGGGCTAGAGAGTGTCATAGCATACGCACTAGCTGGTGGAATACAACACAGAGGTGTGAGGCAATCGGCGGGCACTGGTGGGTGTAACACAAAAAACAGTGGTCCTGGACCTATATTTTGTAAATGAATTCATCAATTTACTTTGTATTTTATGATTCAGTTAACCATAACATTAAATGAATTAATACAGCAAAAAAGAAGAACGACCTGGAAAGGAATTCATCATATGTTTATTCAATGATGTATTGGAAAAAAGCCATACATGTTATATTGATCAAATGAATTAATCAAAAGGAGGTTGCACCAGAAGAGAATGTGCAGTGGAAAGGAGAGGGTGCTCAAGTGTAAAGAAATCAGAGAAAAGAATACTTCAACATATTATCTGGAATTTAATATGTCAGGGCAAGGAAGCGCGGTTACAAGTCACCGTCTTAGCTGGTCTGTCCCAATGTCATTCATATAATCTTGGACTTTTGTTCAATCACAGAAATCAATTCTGATGCAGCACATGGAAGAGGGTATTTCGGGTACAGACTAAATACAAAAGGGGCGTCGACGTTTCGATCCGACTTGCGACCATAAGGGAAATTAAACAGCCTCGGTCTTGCGGATCTTCATCAGGACTTGGCCTGGGCAACCTATCAATTATAGGCGATTGGCGGATTCATGGTTCATACTTGGGGTCCAACAGAATGAATATAGTCAACCTTGACAGTGAATGTCGCGGTCGTCACTGTGGAATCAGGCTTCATTCGTGCCTGATTCCACAGTGACGACCGCGTACTGACGAGGCGCGCTTATACCTAATAATCAACGGAACCCCAGTTGACCGCTTAACTTTACATTGGAACATTGGCTGTAATCGTCCCCTGAAGCCTCTGGTGGTTTACTTTTGGACATTCACTGTCAAGGTTGACTATATTCATTCTGTTGGACCCCAAGTATGAACCATGAATCCGCCAATCGCCTATAATTGATAGGTTGCCCAGGCCAAGTCCTGATGAAGATCCGCAAGACCGAGGCTGTTTAATTTCCCTTATGGTCGCAAGTCGGATCGAAACATCGACGCCCCTTTTGTATTTAGTCTGTACCCGAAATACCCTCTTCCATGTGCTGCATCAGAATTGATTTCTGTGATTGAACAAAAGTCCAAGATTATATGAATGACATTGGGACAGACCAGCTAAGACGGTGACTTGTAACCGCGCTTCCTTGCCCTGACATATTAAATTCCAGATAATATGTTGAAGTATTCTTTTCTCTGATTTCTTTACACTTGAGCACCCTCTCCTTTCCACTGCACATTCTCTTCTGGTGCAACCTCCTTTTGATTAATTCATTTGATTAATATAACATGTATGGCTTTTTTCCAATACATCATTGAATAAACATATGATGAATTCCTTTCCAGGTCGTTCTTCTTTTTTGCTGTATTAATTCATTTAATGTTATGGTTAACTGAATCATAAAATACAAAGTAAATTGATTAATTCATTTACAAAATATAGGTCCAGGACCACTGTTTTTTGTAAAATACATTACCCAGGTCCTTGACCAGATTGGGTTACCCCGTCTTTTGTAATGATCGGGTGGGTGTAACACAGCATTGGGCTCAGCCAGGAGCACGCTGTGACTCTCAAGTGAGGTTCGTCTCCTTTCCAGAGAGTAAAATAAAAAGTATTACACATCTGGCGGTGGATGTGTTTTTTATTAACCGTGAGGGGGGTTTCTTGCATAGTTTGGTCGAATTTTTGTCGAATCCCCTTTGAATGGCTTGGTGTGCGTGTATATTAAATGTGCCCGTCAATAGCTACCCACGTTTGTATAAATAAACGACAAGGGTGTCTACTTGGAGAGTACCCACCAGCGGGGGCGCCGGGATTAGGCACGGTAGGGCGTCAGACACGTCAGAGCTTCACTAGCGGTGTAAATACATTCCATGTGGATTCATTCTATGCATAGTCGCCTTTTAATGAATATCACGCAAATCGTCATGGTGATAGGTACATACGGTTTGTCCAGCATGTCCTAGGTGTTTCTATAAATATATATATTTTTAAAATAATATAAAACAAAGGCCGGCCCCGGGGGATGGGGTCCCCGGAGCCATAAGTGGCCTGAGGAGGGGGGCAACGCAGCCCCCTCCTAAAGAATTTAAATTAAAAAAAGGCCATGACCCGGGGGTTGGGGTCCCCGGGGCCGATTAAGGCCTTGGGAGGGCCAAATTTATTTTTTCAACCACAAAAATTTAGGGTGCAGGCCCTGGGGGATGGGGTCCCCAGGGCCAGTAAATTAGAAAAAGAAGGGGGGCCACACAGCCCTCCTTCTTAAAAAAATAAAATAAATAAAAGACCGGCATCGCGCTGCAGGCCACGCCCCTCCTTGCAGCACTCTGCAAACGCGCCCCCTGGCCAATTGTAAGTTGAGGAATTAATTCCCCTTCAATACTGAGGGTCCCTGATGGCCAACTAGCCCAACAGGTATCTCCAGTGTGCGCCAGGGAGCTGCGTTGCAGACAGGTGTTCTGAGGCCACGCCCCTTTTTACACCTCTATGCAACGCAGCTCTGTGGCGCATACTGGAGGTACCTAGTGGGCTAGTTTGACCCTAGTGACCCTCAGGATTCAAATGAACTTAATCTCCCAACTAAAAACGGCCACAGGGTGTGTTTACACAGTGGTGAAGGGAGGGGACGGGTCCTGAGTTAACGTGTGAAAACAAGCCCTGTGGCGCGTTTTAAGTTGGGGAAATAATTCCCCTTCAATCCTGAGGGACCCTGGGGGCCAACTAGCCCACCAGGTGCTTCCAGTAAGCACCACTCCACTGCAGAGAGGTGGTCTAGGCCGTGCCCCTTTTTACATCTCTCTGCATTGCAGCTCTGTGGTGCTTACTGGAGGTACCTAGTGGTCTAGTTGGACCGTAGGGACCCTCAGGATTCAAGGGGACTTAATCTCCCAACTTAAAACGGCCACAGGGCGTGTTTACACAGTGGGGAAGTGAGGGGATGGGGTCTGAGGTGACGTGTGCAAACACGCCCTGTGGCGCGTTTTAAGAGGTAGTTTTAATCCCCTGCCCTAGTATATACTAGGGGCTTACAGAGGAGGTCATGCTGATCACAGGCGGACCCCAACGCAGTGTTCCCTAGTGTATGTAGGTGTTTTCACTGTATTCTGAGTGTCTTTTAACATAGCACTGGCTCTAGAACTGGTTAGTCAGACTCAGTTACCATCAGTATCCGTCTGAAAAAGTTGAGGGTACAGGATGATTTTGCAACAAGGCTTCTTTCTGCTGTTCTGTTTGTTCTTTCTGCACGTTATCCTTCTTACTGCACTTTTCTTCGTCTTTGAGGACTTCTGTTGCTTCTTTCTGCATTTCTTTTTTTTCTTTCTGTGCGTTTTTTCTTCTTTCTTAACATGTCCTATCTCTGTAGGCATTGTTAGAAATTAGCATTTAAAAACCCTTTGAAATTCACTGAAAAAAACATAGGTTTTAGGCACGTTATAGTTAGGAATTACCATTTAAAAAACCTTAGAAATTCACTGAAAAAACCATAGGTTTCAGGGGCGTTATAGTTAGCTGGACTTTTCACTCGTACAAAACCATTGAAATTCCCCCGTTATAGTTAGTTCAGCTAACTATAACTCGCGCGCCCGCAATGCACTGCTGATGACGTCACATATTACATCACTCATGACATGGTCAGTGACATCACTCATGACATCACTGATGACATCTCAAATGGGAGGGGCAAGTGGTCACATGAACCCATGGTTTTTTCAGTGAATTTCTAAGGATTTTTAAATGCCAATTCCTAACTATAATGTGCATGAAACCTATGTTTTTTTCAGTGAATTGCAAAGGTTTTTTAAAGGCTAATTCCTATCTATAACTTATCTCTGAAGATATCATGAAAAGCATTATTTTTTAAAAGTAGGGTGCACATTAGTTTTGTGGAAAAGCATCTTTGTGATTGGTTAAGAAAAAGCAGTTTCAACGTGGAGTACATATCATAGGATAAAATTTGCTCAGCTCAACCACACCTGCTACTTGCATTTGGAAGGCACTGTTCAAACTTAAAACAATCGTCAACTTTTAACCTGCATGTGTCGTTAAATGTTCAAGAAAATGTTACAAAAAAATATCGTAAAGTTTTAAAAAATTGATGAACTTTTAACCTGCACCTATTGTAGAATTTTCTAGAAAGTGTGTTGATAGAATACGTTGCACTTCTGACTTCTATGTGTTGTTGAATATTAAAAAAATGGTTCATATGGAAAATTAAAAAGAAACCAATAGAGAAGTTTTGAAACCTAAAAGAATCAAGGAACTATTCTAATTTATTCTTTACATGTATTTATGTGTGCAGCAACAAAATTATAGACACAACAGCACAATGAAGAGGAAGAAGCAGGGAGTGGGGGAGGGGGGAGATGGGCAGAATGGCACACATGCACAATTAAGTACAACACACATATAGACTAACAATGGCCAAAATGAAACACACCAACAAGGAGCACAAGTCACACAACCTGCCAAAATCACACCACTGAACGAGCATAGAAGTGAAAACCACACTGCATTCATACAGGATGTGTACAAAGGCCAGTAGTTGGTGTTGTGGGATGTCTGCGACTGTGGTAATCATGGATGAGATGCCCAGCATGTGGCACATGGTCGAGTTCACTGTGTGTTATGTTGCCAAACTGCTGCTCCTCCCTCCCACGAGCCCCCACACCTTTGTACGGTGAGCTGTTGTATCTCGTGCACTCGTACGGCACGCCATTGTAATGCCTATTTGCGCATGTCCTGCTACATTCCAACTACAAAATCACAGTGCCGTTTGGAGGTGGTGCATGCCACTTTACAACATCGACTGCTGCGGCTCTTGTCACAGGCTACACCAGAACACAGAGACACACTTACCGCACTTCCTGTACACAGACATGTCCGACACACCCTGTTCCCCTTGCCGGATAGGCACACCCCTGCACTGACCTGTGAACAACAGACCAGCACACGCCAGTTGTGCATGCAGGAGGATGCGTACGTAGCTACACATCCAGGCTCACTGCCAACGCTGAGGTGACAGCACACTGTGATGTTGCAGGGCTCGTGCCTATCATGCTAAGACAATGACCACAGGGACACACTTACTAAGATGTGGGTTTGGGGGGCATTGGCGATCCTGGAGTTGTTGAGATGAATCTTCTGGCCCTCATGGGTATCCCTGTATCATGCTCATTGACTCAATGGCACCTGTGGGTGTTATGGTGTGGCTCTTGGCTGTGTTCCCTTTCATGGTGCAGGTAGTTGTCCTGCTTAACACCAGCAGAAAGCAGGTGTAAAATCCCTGGTGCTAACGTGTCTTATCGCCGGAATTTGTTTCGCATTGCAATTGGTGTGAAAGTTGTGATGTGATTTTTTTCGTGTGCACAACAATATAGGAACTGAGCAGTGTATCTCGTCAAGATCCAGCACCTGACGCACGATTCCCAATCAATATAAATACAATGAGATTTCTTAATAGATTTTGTGTGTACACTGTAAGTGCAGCCAATACCTCAGTGCAATACAATACAGGATTTTAGTATTTAGAATAAATCGCAAAGGTGCACCTCGTGTCTTTTTGCACAGGAACGGCTACTCTCCATTTCATTATCAGCACTTTAACGGAAGTAAAGTTGAGATAAATCTAACACACTATTCAGAAGTTGGTGCAAACTGCAGATATCACAAGTATTCCAGCGATAAGTGCCCCAAAATTTAACACCATGGTGGACTCCATCAAATAACAGTAATAAGAACAAGGAAGAGTCACACAGCAGTTAAGAGAACAACCAAAAACATTATGATTTTTTTTTTCAAACTTTATTTTTTATAATAATAAATATATAAACGATAAACTATTTTCAAACTTTTTTTTTTATTAACATAAATATAAACAATAAACTAATAAACAAAATGTAACAACAATAATACAAAACAACAAGGCGGAACACTCCTGTGGGAACCACGGATGTCGACGACAGACCTGGAAAATCAGAAAGATTGTTAAAAAAAAACCAACATGGTATTCTCAACAAAATACCACAAGAAACAAATCACAGATATATAAAATGCATACAGCTAACAAAATGTTATAAGTTTAATTTACAAAAACTGTAAATGTTGCCGCTTTAAAATATTTACCGAATCTGAGGAAATTTTTTTGCAGAAGACACCACGCCCACAACGTTTTTCTTCAGTGGTGAAGAAATTTTTAACTTTCTCCAAGGGGCAAACAAAGACCAATGCCACCTTCTTCATTCGCAAGATTTGCCAAAGAGTTCTGTTACGAGGGGATCCTAACAAAAAATACTCATGCGGCACAGCAAGTATGATGAAACACCTAAGGACCCTTCATCCAAACAATCTTGCACGAGAAGAGTGCAAACAGATGAGAAACACTCCTGTTCTGTATCTGTAAAAAAGAATCACAAATAAATGTATATTAATAACTTTCAAATGTATACTATTCCATTACTGTACAAACACATTTTATATAAAAACTGACTAAGAAACTATAGCCCTGAACCACAAGTGTGACGATCGTTAAAACACTACATGCATAGTGCATACTACTTTGAAGCAGTTCATGCCCTAAAGCCTACCTCACTAAAAGACGACATGCTAACTAAATGATTACAGTACTATAAGGAGACACACTGGGTGAGTGACAGGGTGTTTGCTAGAAGAGTATGAATACTAACTACGGAATTGAAGATGTGAAACACAACTGTGTAGGTGATTAGAGGACTGCATCCATACTGCAAAGGCATTTAAAGCAGTCCATGTGCTAAGGCCTGGCTCACTGCATGACTACTTGGGTACTGACTGAATGATTAGAGTACAGCAAGGAGAGTGCCTAGGTAAATTTATAAGTGTTAGGCTTTTCGCACCGGAATAGATTAGTACTTGGTACTGAATGGGTCACTAGAGGAGTTCAAAGGCAATCACAAGTGCTGGACTGTATGGATACTGAGTCTACTGACTAGGAAATTGAAAGTGTGAAAGACAAGTGTCTAGGTGGTTAGAAGACTGCATGCATAGTGCATAGGGGGTTGAAGCAGTCCATGTGCTAAGGCCTGGCTCAGTGTATGAATACTTAGGCACTGACTGAATGATTAGAGTACTACAAAGATAGTATCTTGGTGAATTTATAAGTGTTTGGGTTTTAGCACAGTGAATGGATTAGTACATGGTGGTGAATGGGTCACTAGAGGACTGTAAAGGGAGTGACAGGGTATTTCCTGGAAGCGTATAGTAACTGACTAGGGAATTGAAGGTGAGAAAGACAATTGTGTAGGTGGTTAGAGGACTGCATGCATAGTGGATAAGGGTTTGAAGCAGTCCATATACTAAGGCCTGGGTCACTGGATGAGTACTTGGGTACTGACTGAATGATTAGAGTACTGCAAGGAGAGTGCCTGGGTGAATTTATTAGGGTTTGGCGCAGTGAATGGATTAGTACATGATGCTGAATGGGTCACTAGAGGAGTGCAAATGGAGTGACAGGGTGTTTGCTGGAAGTGAACGGACACTGACTGGGGAATTGAAGGTGTGAAAGACAAGTGTGTAGGTGCTTAGAGGACTGCATGCATAGTGGATAGGGGTTTGAAGAAGTCCATGTGCTAAGACCTGGCTCAGTGCATGAATACTTAGGCAGTGACTGAATCATTAGAGTACTGGAAAGAGAGTGTCTTGGTGAATTTATAAGTGTTTGGGTTTTGGCACAGTGGATGGATTAGTACATGCTGTTGAATGGGTCTCTAGAGGACTGCAAAGGAAGTGACAGGATGTTTCCTGGAAGTGTATGGATACTGACTAGGGAATTGAAGGTGTAAAAGACAAGTGTATAGTATGTTAGATCACTACATGCATACTGCATAGACAGTTGAAGCAGTCTATTTGGTACTTAGAAACTGACTAAATAATCAGACTACTTCTAGGACAGTGCTTAGGTAAAACTTACATTTTCAGTTCTGCCACAGTGAACAGAATAGTACATGGTACTGCACCTTAGTGTCAAACCCTGAGTCATTTTATCAATGCATAAGCAAAGACTAGCTTCTAATGGTACTAAAACTTGACAACATGAGAGGTTTTAAATTAGTTATCTGTCAGCAAATACACAATGTTACCAAATGCTTCTCTCACAGTGGTTCTCAAATGCACACAGACTCACAGTGTGATTCTAGACAACAACCACTATACCTAGGAGTTTACCAAAAATCATTCACTACTGTGAAAGTGGTAAGCGAACTGCACACAATCTTCATATTTCAGGACTGCACTTTTATGTCAAAGCCTGACTCATTTAATCAAATCATAAACCATAACTGTCTGCTAATGCTACTAAAACTTCACAACATGACAAGTTAAAACTGCTATCTGTCAGCAAATACACGATGTTACCAAATGCTTCTCTCACAGTGGTTCCCAAATGCACACAGACTCACTGTGTGATTCTAGACAAACAACACTATCTCTTGCACTATAGCAAAAAACATTTCTTCATCTAGTAGTACTACATTTTAGTATAGAAACATAACATAACTCATTTCACAAATTCATAAACAATGACTGGTTTCTAATTCTACCACAATATAAAAACAGCACAGTTATCTGTCTACAAACACATGAAAAACACAAATGCTTATCACAGAATGGTTTCTACATGCACACACATTGTAGAGAAAAAAAGTATTCCCTACACTTTAGCAGGAAAAATACATTAGTCTGATTAAAATCGAAATAGTCTACATACATCCCCTCACAATTAAATAACTCATCTTTCAAGTTCTTTTTTAGATTAAGAAGTATATCAATCACTCACCATATTTTCTCTTACAGAATCTCTGCACTGTGTAAAGTTTCCCTTTCATTTTCCACACATATACATGTAAACATCAAATCACAATCCTTCGCACATAAACTCAAAAGCAAACACACATTTCTATTGGTTAAACATTTCAACCCTTTCCAACTGAAATACATTTCAACCCTTCCCCCAATCTGCCTTCTGCCTGTTACCATAGAAACAGGTCATGGAACACTGCACTGAGCTCACAGGTCACAAGTTCAACACACAATGTTCCTACACAAGACAGGAAGTGTGCTTGACTTTTCAACATATCAGCTTATCATATATAATGTTCCTTACAATCTGTTTTTGTTAACCAATAACAATCATACCTTTAAAAAACTGAAATATACACCCTACCTTTCAGTGTAGAAAGTTGTCATACAACCAATGATTTCTTGTCATTTTTCAAAAAACGTTGCCGTGGATCCGCGCACCCACCGCGAGAGAATCCGTGCATCCAACGTGATAGGATGCGCGCGCCGTGCGTGCATTTCCCCGTGTTTTTTTTTTTTAAAAAGGGGGCCCCAGGGGGTCCTTCTGGGACCCCCTAAGCACCTCTACAGGGTCAGAGTATTTCCGCTCTGCCCCTTTTATATGTTTTACACACTTATTCCCCTTGCATCTTCAGCCTCGCTTCTACCGAGGCAGAAAATGGCCGCCAACAGTACCTGGTTTTGAATGTAGAGAGACACTCGACAGCCAATTAGCATTCAGCGCGCGATTGGGAGGGTGCGCGCTCGGTTCAGGGAGGGTGCGCTTACGGTGCGGGTACGGTCCGCAGATCCTCCGCGGCCATAGATATCACTAACTTTTTTACCCTAATTTTCTCAGGAACTACTGAACAGATTCACACCATACATGCAAAAGGCACGAGTCCGAACTGAGGACTACCTCTTTGCCAAATTTGTTGTCATTCCGTTCAGCTGTTCGGGCTGTAGCTGCGACAACAGATCCTATGGGAAATCGCATGGGGAAAACGCGTTTTGGGACCCCCCTTTTTTCTCGGCCCCCGCTTGACGGATCACTGCAAAACTTTCAGGGTAGGAACGGAGCGGAGCTGGCCAAAAGTTTGGAAAATTTCGCGAGGATTTGTCAACCGGCGCCAACGTTATTCTAAATAGAATGTTGCAGATTTCCTATGGAAAATATATATATATATATATATTACCTACTGGTGGTTGCCAGTAGGTAGTTATTGTTACATCCTAGTTTCCATAGGAAAAGCATTTTTTGATTTGCTAATAACTTTGGCGTCGTTTGACGAATCTTTCCGAAATTCTCCAAAAAAAGTCTATCCAGGTCAGCTCCTATCCTGAAAGTTTGGGGGTGATTCGTCAAGCGGGAGCTGAAAAAAAGGGGGTCCCAAAACGTGTTTTCCCCATGTTAATTTCCATAGGAAATTTTGTGATGAGCTACAACCCGAACTGCTGAACGGAATTACCCCAATTTGGCAGAAAGGTAGAGCTTGGTTCAGGAAGTGACCTTTTTTTTAAATGGTGTAAATCCGTTCAGTAGTTTTTGAGAAATTAAGAAATAAAGATAGTGATATCTAGAGGCACGGAGAATCCGCGCACCCTCCCGACAACGAGCTTCATGCTAATTGGCTGTCAACACTCCAAACCAGAAAGTGTTGGCAGCCATCTTGTGCCTCGGTTCTACCGAGGCACAAGAAAAAAGAAAAACAAACATGCAAAACAAGAAAAGGGGGCAGGGTAGAAACACCCTGACCTCCTAGACCTGCTCAGGGGTCCCACAAGGACCACCAGGGCCAAAAAAAGCATTTAAAAAAAAAAACAAATCAGCGAGATTCGCACCCAGCGCGAATTTCGCCTGAAAAAAAAAATATATATATGTATATATATTACCTACTGGCGGTCGCCAGTAGGTAGTTATAGTTAGGACCACGTTTCCATAGGAAATCCGCAACATTCTATTTTGAATAACTTTGGCGCCGGTCGACGAATCCTAGCGAATTTTTCAAAATAGGTGGGGCGCTACGCTCCGCTCCTACCCTGAAAGTCTCGGGGGGATTCGTCAAGCGGGGGCTGAGATAAAAGGGGGGTCCCAAAACGCGTTTTTCCCATGCATTTTTCCATAGGACCTTTAGACAGGGCTACAGCCCGAACGGCTGAACAGAATTACTAGAAATTTGGCAGAGAGGTAGTCCTCAGGTCAAGGAAGTGCCTTTTGTAGGTTTGGTGTAAATCTGTTCAGTAGATTCTGAGAAAATAGCCTTTAAATCAATATATATATCTGAGCCAGCTTACGGTGCGCTTACGGTACGCTTACTGTACGCGTACGGTGGCGTGCGCGGGCGCGATTCTGATTGGCTCTTAGATCTTAGTAAACATTCGAATCGGCCGAAACCAGGAAGCGGTGGCCGCCATTTTCTCTCTCGCACTGAGAGAGATGTTTAAAATATAAAGCACAAAAACATGTAAAGGGGCTGTTTAGACAGCTCCCACACACATAGCCATGTTGAGGGAGTCCCCAAAGATCCCCCAAGGCCAAAAACGGAATTTTTATTTTTTTGCTAATTTCGCCGATTACGCTTACCGTACGCGTACGGTAAAAAATTATTAAAAAAAAAAAATTATCCACACTCTCCCCACCCCGTTTGCAATTGGTGGCCGAAGGCCACCATTTGTGCATGGCTTATTACACCTGAGATAAACTATAATATTTAAATAAAAAATAATTAAAAAAAAATTATCCACACTCTCTCCACCCCGTGTGCAAATGGTGCCCGAAGGGCACCATTTGTGCATGGCTTATAAAAATTACGAAAAATTAAAATATTACCTTTCAAAACGAAGTGCATCATATGTCCTCCAGGTGCGCACGGTGCGCAAAGCGTATCGTGCGTACATGGCCCATCTAGCGTAACGTGGCACTAACTGCGTAAAGTGGGCGCGCGGTGCGCGAAGCGCACCGCGTGCTTACTGTGCGCGCACGGTGCACGAAGCGCACCGTGCGCGCACGGAACGAACTGCGTTAAGTGGGCGCGCACGCCACGAATGGCGTAAAGTAACTTAGCATTTAAAAAAACGTAGGTTTCACACACGTTATAGTTAGGAATTAGCATTTAAAAAACCTTGCAAATTCACTGAAAAAACCATAGGTTTCACACATGTTATAGTTAGCGGAAATTTTACTCATAAAAAACCAATGAAATTCCCCCGTTATAGTTAGTGCAGGCACCTATAACTCACGCGACCGCAATCTTCTGCTGATGACATATGTGTCTTTATGAAAAAAAAAATATTTGTAATATATGTATAGCTAAAAATGTATGGAAGAAGACATGGGCAAATAAGTGTCTAAATACAGTATTAGCATCAGCAGAGGATTGCGGTCGCGTGGGTTATAGTTGCCTGCACTAACTATAACGGGGGAATTTCATTGGTTTTTTATCAGTAAAATTTCCGCTAACTATAACATGTGTGAAACCTATGGTTTTTTCAGTGAATATATATATATATATATATATATAGCCGAACAGCCTCACCGACCATCAACCACCAGAGTATGCATTACGAGATGTCCCTTTGACAATGCTGTGTTGGGTTTTAAGGTTGTCCCCATGCGCGTGGTATAGTCCAATTAAGACGTGATCTAGCCCGGAAGGTGTAGGGTCGAGTGTTTAAAATGAGAAAAAATACACAGGGTTGCGATCTCACAGGTCCCTTGACAAATGACGGCCGGTAAGAAGTTTACATTTTATTAATACCTCACATAACGCAACTTGGGGAGGAAGCCCTGCCTCTACGAATACACCTGCTGCATATATTTGCTGAATGGAAGATATATTTGTTTTACGTTCTATCCAGCGGGATGACTGAGTCACTTAAACGCTCGCCGCTGACTTCATCCACGGCTTGCTTCTCGATAGCTCTCATAATTCTAAAGCCAACTAATAAACCTCTCATTCTTTCGAGGTTGGGAAGCTGATTATCACTGATGGGTTTACTAGTGGCATCACTTAGTTACAGCGCTTATAATATAAACGCAGAAGGGCGGCATGTCACGCTGTGGAGAAAATGGTTATTGTTATTGACACGCACTTCATGAATCGTTATTTCTAACTTTATAGATGGGGTCAATGGGTTAAACTCTCGCCTCTGTCAGATAATATGATTTGCATGTGAAGAGCTAGGATTCCTGCGAGGCCACCACAGCCTTTCATCATTCCGACATCGGTAACTTGGTTACCACTGAATTTGTTAATATGCAAGTCTAACTTATATACTTAGTAAAAACAGAAAGATGGTATAACGCTATGCATGGAACAATGTATTATATATAAAACAATGTTAGTGCGTCCCAACCTGATATACCATCTGTCTAATTTGACCCGGTTCCGGTATCGAATCGTCTAACAAGTATGCACAGAAGGGAACACGTCTGACCCCCCCTTGCTGCACCAACACCAAACCTCCTCGAACACTGAGGTGCCGATCACGATCCGGTAAAAAATTCCCCCGTGCGACTCGTATCGGGTCTTTTTACCGTACGAATCGTCCAAGTGCCGTACGAACTGGCAATCACGATTCGCATGGTAAAAAGTCCATACGACCCGCACCGGGAATCATTCCCCACACGTCCTCGGGTCGGAAAATGTGTCCGACACGTCCTCGGACGATTTACCTTACAAACGTAAAAATCCAAGTCCGACCGAGGAATCACGATCCATCCCGTGCGTCCGAGCCTACAACCGTATGGAAAAAACACCGTCCGCACCGAACACCAATAGCAACCATGGAGACATGTGCCCGCATACGCGCCCAACACTCCCCCCAGCCCCCGTACGTCCGACACGTACCCCCCGTATATGTATACCCCCACCCGTCTATGTACACCCCAGTACGTTCCAGTCGTACCCCCACCCCAGTACGTGTCGTACCACCGTCAATGTAAACCCCCCCACCCCAGTACGTGTCGTACCACCGTCAATGTACACCCCCCCACCCCTGTACGTGTCGTACCACCGTCTATGTACACCCCCCCACCCCTGTACGTGTCGTACCACCGTCCATGTACACCCCAGTACGTTCCAGTCGTACCCCCACCCCAGTACGTGTCGTACCACCGTCAATGTACACCCCCCCACCCCTGTACGTGTCGTACCACCGTCTATGTACACCCCCCCACCCCTGTACGTGTCGTACCACCGTCCATGTACACCCCAGTACGTTCCAGTCGTACCCCCACCCCAGTACGTGTCGTACCACCGTCAATGTACACCCCCCCACCCCTGTACGTGTCGTACCACCGTCTATGTACACCCCCCCACCCCTGTACGTGTCGTACCACCGTCCATGTACACCCCAGTACGTTCCAGTCGTACCCCCACCCCAGTACGTGTCGTACCACCGTCAATGTACACCCCCCCACCCCTGTACGTGTCGTACCACCGTCTATGTACACCCCCCCACCCCTGTACGTGTCGTACCACCGTCCATGTACACCCCAGTACGTTCCAGTCGTACCCCCACCCCAGTACGTGTCGTACCACCGTCAATGTACACCCCCCCACCCCTGTACGTGTCGTACCACCGTCTATGTACACCCCCCCACCCCTGTACGTGTCGTACCACCGTCCATGTACACCCCAGTACGTTCCAGTCGTACCCCCACCCCAGTACGTGTCGTACCACCGTCAATGTACACCCCCCCACCCCTGTACGTGTCGTACCACCGTCTATGTACACCCCCCCACCCCTGTACGTGTCGTACCACCGTCCATGTACACCCCAGTACGTTCCAGTCGTACCCCCACCCCAGTACGTGTCGTACCACCGTCAATGTACACCCCCCCACCCCTGTACGTGTCGTACCACCGTCTATGTACACCCCCCCACCCCTGTACGTGTCGTACCACCGTCCATGTACACCCCAGTACGTTCCAGTCGTACCCCCACCCCAGTACGTGTCGTACCACCGTCAATGTACACCCCCCCACCCCTGTACGTGTCGTACCACCGTCTATGTACACCCCCCCACCCCTGTACGTGTCGTACCACCGTCCATGTACACCCCAGTACGTTCCAGTCGTACCCCCACCCCAGTACGTGTCGTACCACCGTCAATGTACACCCCCCCACCCCTGTACGTGTCGTACCACCGTCTATGTACACCCCCCCACCCCTGTACGTGTCGTACCACCGTCCATGTACACCCCAGTACGTTCCAGTCGTACCCCCACCCCAGTACGTGTCGTACCACCGTCAATGTACACCCCCCCACCCCTGTACGTGTCGTACCACCGTCTATGTACACCCCCCCACCCCTGTACGTGTCGTACCACTGTCCATGTACACCCCAGTACGTTCCAGTCGTACCCCCACCCCAGTACGTGTCGTACCACCGTCAATGTACACCCCAGTACGTTCCAGTCGTACCCCCACCCCAGTACGTGTCGTACCACCGTCAATGTACACCCCCCCACCCCTGTACGTGTCGTACCACCGTCTATGTACACCCCCCCACCCCTGTACGTGTCGTACCACCGTCTATGTACACCCCCCACCCCTGTACGTGTCGTACCACCGTCCATGTACACCCCAGTACGTTCCAGTCGTACCCCCACCCCAGTACGTGTCGTACCACCGTCAATGTACACCCCCCCACCCCTGTACGTGTCGTACCACCGTCTATGTACACCCCCCCACCCCTGTACGTGTCGTACCACCGTCTATGAACACCCCAGTACGTTCCAGTCGTACCCCCACCCCAGTACGTTCCTGGCGCACCCCCAACACAACCTTCTAAGTACGGAGCGCACCCCATGCCCCAACATCACAACCGCATGTACGAGTCGTACAAAGCCACACACAAGGACCAAATCGTACAACCAAATGGCCCATGTACACACCGTACACACGCTCAAAACGCACGTACACAACAAGGACAAAACAAAACAACTCAACAATACACCATTCGCAAGGCACACAGCCACTAAACATGGCCAACAACCACTAAAATAACACAATCACTGACCTGCAACTGTCAAAAACAAACAGAGGCCCAATACACCACCACTCCTTATAACACACCCACCCAAAATTCAAACACTGCCACACCCACCCATGGACCAATAAAAAGGGCCCACACACACAAACCATGAGCCTTTGCAACAGACCCACTGCTGC
The DNA here is from genome assembly GCF_964204655.1 of Triturus cristatus. NCBI lineage: Eukaryota > Metazoa > Chordata > Amphibia > Caudata > Salamandridae > Triturus > Triturus cristatus. Next base: position 627,780,573 of record NC_140589.1, on the reverse strand, counting down.
CAGACACCACAGAACCAGACTACAAGCGACACCACATCTTACACTTGCACACCTTCACACGACCACCCTCACAAACACCCTCTCATCACATTCACACACACACACAACCATCCACACCCCCCCCCAACATCCACACACCCCCCACACCCACACCATCCCCACCCACACCCCTCACCATGCCCACTACCAAGAATCCAAAGTTCAGTCACCGAGAGTTGGAGGTCCTTGTTGATCAAATCCTCAGAGTCGAGCCACAGATCTTTGGAACATTGGTCAGAAGCACCAGCCAGGCAGCCAAAACAGCCATGTGGCAGACCATCGTCGATGCTGTGAATGCTGTTGCGGACACCAGGAGGACCAAGCAGGATTGCCAGAACAGGTGGTACGATCTGCGGAGGAGGGTCAGAGCCAAGAGACAGGAGGAACACGACCAGGCCAACGCCACCGGAGGAGGGCCCTCCCGCAGACCCGTACAGTACCATCCCTGGGAGGAGAGGGTGATGGCCATACTGCCGGTGGAGGCAGTTGAAGGAGTAGAAGGACTCCGAGACCCGGGTGAGTACACAAACAACGCACCTCACATGGGGGGAACTGCAACCACAACCAAAATTAATAACAGGCACGCAAACACCACAAGCCATCGCATTACTCAACCACACTCCATGAGCAGGCACATGCCACTGCTGCCACCATGCCCCATGCACCCAGCTGGACAATGTCAAGTCACAGGCCACAGAAGACAACAACACATGACACGGTAACCCGGATGGCGGGAGTGTGGGCACCAAGAATCACATAGTGCGACTCCAAAGCAGACAACAATGCCCTCTGCCCATATGGCCTAGGTCACAGCCAGACAAACACTGTGTCCCAACACAGGAATGACTTGCCAGCAAATGGCGGATGCCTTGCATCAACACATGGGGGTGAAGGCACTGTTTTGCACATGCCAGCAGCTAATGAACAGCCAACAGTGTGAAAGAGTGGCAGCACACACCACCACAGCAGCAGCGCACAGACACACAGCAGACAAAATGGGTGCCTGGAGATCAGAAACAAACTCACATCAACAGGCCAAGGGCCACTCAAAGATCTGCTAACAGTGTGTGCCCAGGAAGCTGGGCCAAGGTGACAGAGGGTGACACACGGAGGGAGGGAGAGGGGGACACAGAGGGAGGGAGAGGGGGACTGAGAGGGAGGGAGACACAGGAAGATGGACAGAGGGAGGAGGCTGACACACAGAGGGAGGGAGAGGGGGACAGAGAGGGAGGGAGAGGGGGACAGAGAGGGAGGGGGACACAGGAAGATGGACAGAGGGAGGAGGCTGACACACAGAGGGAGGGAGAGGGGGACAGAGAGGGAGGGAGAGGGGGACAGAGAGGGAGGGAGAGGGGGACAGAGAGGGAGGGAGACACAGGAAGATGGACAGAGGGAGGAGGCTGACACACAGAGGGAGGGAGAGGGGGACACAGAGGGAGGGAGACACAGGAAGATGGACAGAGGGAGGAGGCTGACACACAGAGGGAGGGAGAGGGGGACACAGAGGGAGGGAGAGGGGGACACAGAGGGAGGGAGAGGGGGACAGAGAGGGAGGGAGAGGGGGACACAGAGGGAGGGAGAGGGGGACAGAGAGGGAGGGAGAGGGGGACAGAGAAGGAGGGAGACACAGGAAGATGGACAGAGGGAGGAGGCTGACACACAGAGGGAGGGAGAGGGGGACACAGAGGGAGGGAGACACAGGAAGATGGACAGAGGGAGGAGGCTGACACACAGAGGGAGGGAGAGGGGGACACAGAGGGAGGGAGAGGGGGACACAGAGGGAGGGAGAGGGGGACAGAGAGGGAGGGAGAGGGGGACACAGAGGGAGGGAGAGGGGGACAGAGAGGGAGGGAGAGGGGGACAGAGAAGGAGGGAGACACAGGAAGATGGACAGAGGGAGGAGGCTGACACACAGAGGGAGGGAGAGGGGGACACAGAGGGAGGGAGACACAGGAAGATGGACAGAGGGAGGAGGCTGACACACAGAGGGAGGGAGAGGGGGACACAGAGGGAGGGAGAGGGGGACACAGAGGGAGGGAGAGGGGGACAGAGAGGGAGGGAGAGGGGGACACAGAGGGAGGGAGAGGGGGACAGAGAGGGAGGGAGAGGGGGACAGAGAAGGAGGGAGACACAGGAAGATGGACAGAGGGAGGAGGCTGACACACAGAGGGAGGGAGAGGGGGACACAGAGGGAGGGAGAGGGGGACACAGAGGGAGGGAGAGGGGGACACAGAGGGAGGGAGAGGGGGACACAGAGGGAGGGAGAGGGGGACAGAGAGGGAGGGAGAGGGGGACAGAGAAGGAGGGAGACACAGGGAGAGCAAATCAGTCCTTTGGTGTGTGGGAATGTCTGCTCGTCAGCAGGTGGACTGCGTGCATGTAGACAAGGGTGCCCAGTGCCAGAACCCCCCCTCTTCATCATGGCAAAACGCAGGGCCATGTCACAACCTGTACACGAGCACAAGGACAGCCACCTGCATCATATGAGTGTGTGGATCCACTCCATGTGCACATGTACAGTGCTACAAGGAAGGCGCAAACGCATAGCTCGGCACACATGCACACTCCACTGCTGACTGCAGTCACACTTGACGCAGCAAGTAAGACTGTGCCACACATAGTTAAAGGGGCCAAATTGGTGCCCAAGGGACACACACATGCACAAGTGCACTGTGAGTGGAATGCAAGACAGATCCTAATTCCAAGAGGAAATGTGCCAACTTTGTAACGGATGAAACATGGATGTTGCATGGATCAAAAGTAACATTGTCTCTCTCACACACAGGTCAACGTCGTGCTGCACCCCCCAACACTGGGGGGGAACACTCACAGGACCCGGATCTGCAGGAGACCGATCCCACCGGCAGCGACCACTCTCACCACTCTGCGGACGACCCCGACCGACCTGGCCCCTCTGGTGTCCAACCACCTGCAGCACCTGCGTCAGGTACAACCGTGCCAACCACCACCCCCACTCCTGCCACATCCCAGGAGACACCCAGGATCCCTGCCCCAACACCACAATGCAGCCAGGCTCGCCAGGAGGGACACGGTGTCCCGGGCACCCAGGAGGAGGCAGGCGACAACGCCAATGCCACCCCTCAGGGGTCCCGGAGACCCCATGTGCCCACAAGTGCAGGCCAGACGCAAGTGGGCAGGGGTGGTGGGAGTGGAGAGCGGCGGAGGCGCGAGCCTGACCAGTTGGCTGGGGATCCGGTATTTTCCCATGTCCGTAACATCCTGGACTCATACCGGCAGGACACCACGGGCATGGCCCAGGTTGTGTCCGTCCTCGAGGGGATCAAGGTCCAGCAGGCCCAGCAACATGCGGAGCTAATAGCCTGTCTACAGCTACACCAACGGAGGATGGAGGACAGACAGGCTGAGCAAGTGACGGCGTCCCAGGGGATTCACGCTGAACTCCGTCGGATGGCCGACACCATGGCCGACCCTCCCTGTGCCAGAAGGCGGAGAACATCACCACCCACAGGGAGGGATCATGAGGAGGAGGAGGAACATCCGACGGAGCATCCCAGACGTCGTCACGGGCTGCTGCCGAGGTTCCCCGCAGGAAGCCGGGTCGTCCACGGAAAGGACCGTGAGGGTGGCTGCTACATCACCATCTCCCAGGACACCTGGCCTGGCACCTGGCCCACTGGAGCAACAGCATCACAGCATCAAGAGACATTCTCTGCCACATGGCCCTGCTGGTCACTGGCTGACCAATGTTGACAAAGACTGTGGCATGGACTCTGAGGATTCCCAATGGCAAGGACACCAACTCCCCTACTGAACTTTGGATTCCCTAATCCCGGAAAGGCCCTCACTTGGCCCCCCCCCCAATAATAAATCACACTATTAAGAGTAGATGCCTGCTGGTAGCATTATTACCTAACATGTGTCTTGTACAGTCTAAACATGCCTGAGTCATCTGTTCACTTCAACCATCCACACCCTACCCTGGGACCTGAGTCTGGCACAGGACACATGGGTCACAGTTTTCTAGGCAAGACAGACATGGAGCACCATACACACCCGTGATGGTCAGAACCAGCTGAGGGGGTGGCCGAACAACCGTGCTGACAGACACATTGAGTACAGCAACAGTCATGCGCAGAGGTCAGGGATCCTGGCCCGTGTCCTGGGGGGCACCCAGGTACGTGTAGACAGGTGGCAGAACCATGTCCTGCAAGCTTGAGTCCGGTGGATGCAGAGAATGGGGTCATGGACAACGTTGGATGCATGGGGATGGCACATGTCACAATACCCACACAGTCATGGACATCATGCCCATTACACAGTCTCAGCACACACACACAGCTTGCATCTTGCCACTCGACACATTGACACATAGCCACAATCAGGGAATACCATGCCAGACATGCAGGATGCACCGTGCCAACACACCAGCATTGACTGAGAAGAGGCACCTTGGAGGCATAGGGACATCTTTAATAGTCATGTGTTTGGGATTGCAGAGGCAACTTGAAGTACACATGAACACATCATGTGGAGTAACATGTGGCTCCAACACTGGCACCCCACTCTGCAGCACAAATGCGTGATAGCCATGGAACTGGCACACAAGTGTCGGATAATAGCTAAATACCCACAGCTGCTCACGGAGAGCCTGCCATACACCATACATCCGCTGATGTGGAAGTCCCACGCCATGTCAAGACAATGTTAACCGTATGTGTCCGAGGGCAGTGTCACACACATTGATGCCTTCATCACAATCCACCATCCCATCACTGATGACTGACAACCAGGCAGCCCATCTATTCAGGTGTACCCAGCTGCATGTCGTGTCCCATGGGGATGCCACATGTCTGCAGAGGACCCAAACCCCGACCGGGGCAGTGTGCACACATCGTGAACAACTGCCACACCCAATACACCCCAGATGCATCCCTTACCCCATGGAGACTTCCAAACGTGTCCGTGCCTGTAACGCTGAGTCAGCCCACGATGCCATGTCCATGAGGAATAGCAGTGCCACAACAATGCAACCAGCAAACGGCATGCGCAGGTACCTGGGGAAGAGAGACACACAAGAAGTCAGCCACAAGAAGCACAGCCACTTGCATGTGCATGTACTCGACACATGTATGTATGACAACATGCTAGGTCACAATTATGTCTGGGGAAATACTACCATCACTGCCACCATCACTCCAGTGACACACCCACACACACCTCTGACCCACGTGCCATACATGCAGGTGGAGACACACATCACAACGCATGCCACACGTGGACCAATGCGTGCACACTCAGACCCTGGTACTCACCACTAAGCAAAGAAGTCGCGTATGAGCCGAGTCCGGATGTCCTCTTGAGGCTCCACATCCTCCACATCACTAGCCCCATTGCCAAGCCCTTCGTCCTCCACGGGTGGATGGTCCTCGTCATCTTGATCCAGGATGAGGGGCACAGCTCTTTCAACTGCCATGTTGTGCAGCATGCAGCAGACCATGAAGATCTTGCAGACCTTCGCCGGGGCATATGGGAGTGCGCCGCCGGTCTTGTGGAGGCACCGGAATCGGCTCTTCAGCATGCCAAACGTCCTCTCTATCACTCGCCGTGTCCGGCCATGGGCGGTGTTGTAGCGGAGCTGGGCCGGCGTGATGGGGTTGCGGAGAGGTGTCAGCAGCCAAGGCATGTTGGGATAGCCAGCGTCCCCTAAATGGAAAGCACATGGATATCGTTAGAACAGGCGAAGCGGTAGTGCTGCTCGGCCAAACAGAATACAGGACAGACAGACTGTACCCACCAACAACACATGCACGTTCGTTGCGCAGCTGCATCATCATATCAGGCATCCCGCTACGCCTCATGATGTAGGCATCGTGTGCTGATCCTGGAAAACGAGCACAGACATGTGAAATCACCATGTTGGACAGACACACCACAAGGGCATTGATGGAGTGGTAGTGCTTCCGATTGCGGTACGCCACCTCCCGTGCGTGTGGTGGTACCAAACCTACATGTGTCCCATCTATGGACCCAATGACATGGGGCATCCCTCCCAGGGCATAGAAACCACGTTTGACCTCAGTCATCTGTTCAGGGGTTGGGAACTTGATGAAGTCATCCAGGTGAATCAACATGGCCTCCAAGAAATCATGCAGCACACCGCTGAACATGCTCTGGGACATGCCACCAACATGAGCTATGGTATATTGGAAGGTACCCGTGGCAAGGAAATGTAGGGCAGCCATTACCTTCAGCTGGGGTGTCAGTGCCGTAGGATACCTGTGCTGCGGTTGCAGGTGTGGTGCCAGTCTCGCCGTCAGCTCCAGAATCAACGGTTGGGTGAAGCGGTAGAGCCTGATCCTGTCATTCTCCTGCATGGTGGCCAAGTCTGGAATTCTTCGGGCAACAGGAGGCGCTCTGCAGTAATTTGGAAGTGACAAGGAAGAGTGAGTGCACTACGAGAACAACTCATGTCTACTGAGCACATGTAAATCTGCCAATACACACATGCCACATAGGGAGTCAGGCATGTGCTACATGCCCAGGACACGTATGGATGCAAGGTGACACTCCTTCCAAGACCCAGCTACACACGGTGATTGAGAACCTCCCCATGCCACGCCATGGGAATAGCTGTGTCCCAGTGCAAGTGAACAGCCCGACGCAAGACAGAAGTGACATACACCCACACATCAGCAGAAGTAGGATGCCGATTGTAGAGACTGGTAGCGGAACACCGGAGCCACAGGTCACATGACATTACACTAGGCCTGCCCACACACCTTGCCATGAAGGTGCACATGTCATGACTCACCACACATTCCTTGTGAGGATGCTGACATGGCCTTGTCACGCTACTCCGTGTCCCATGCATACATGTGCACCTCACATCCGATACCACATGTGGCATGGTGTGCGGAACAGTGTGCAATGACAATCTACACACAGACACATGTTGGTTGCTGCAACGGCTGCAGCTTTTGAGGGTGCTACAACATCAACCTGATGTAAATCCCGGACACATAAATGACATAGTCACATTGTGCACTGTGGGTAGTGACAAGTCAGGTGTCATGACCCCTGTACCGGGCATCATGGGACACTTCCGTGTGTTGGTGTCCGTGCCATGCCAGTGACGCTCACCCCAAGTGCGCAGTACGACATGCACACATGTCAAAGGAGTCAAGGGCATGCCTGGCACACATTGCACCCTCACACAGTACACCTGTACACATCTCATCATACATCTGGTGCCTCCTCCACTCAGGAGGCATGTTCCACATCACAGCCTGTCACACCTGTGCCCCACACATGTAGTAATGCACAGACGATGCCTTGATGTCCATTCCTGGACAAGTATGTCCATCCATGGACAAGTATGTCCGCCCTATTCCTACCTGTGTGTCGACTATCACCACAGTGATGTGTACAAACCGGCGTACTGCTGCTAAGAGGGCCTGTGTATGTTCCCCAATCACTGTGGGAGTGCTGCCGTATGTGTACCCATCGTGATGGCGAGCGTACAGGCATTTGTACGGTCCGTACCACAACGAGTACGCATACGCGTGCAGACCCATAGTGATAGTGAGCGTACATGCGAGTGTACGGCCCTCTCACTATGGTTCTGCACGCGTATGCGTACTCGTTGTGGTACGGACCGTACACTCGCATCTACGCTCACTATCACTATGGGTCTGCACGCGTATGCGTACACGTAGTGGTACGGACCGTACAAATGCCTGTACGCTCACTATCACTATGGGTCTGCACGCGTATGCGTACTCGTTGTGGTACGGACCGTACAAATGCCTGTACGCTCACTATCACTATGGTTCTGCACGCGTATGCGTACACGTAGTGGTACGGACCGTACACTCGCATCTACGCTCACTATCACTATGGGTCTGCACGCGTATGCGTACACGTAGTGGTACGGACCGTACAAATGCCTGTACGCTCACTATCACTATGGTTCTGCACGCGTATGCGTACACGTAGTGGTACGGACCGTACACTCGCATCTACGCTCACTATCACTATGGTTCTGCACGCGTATGCGTACACGTAGTGGTACGGACCGTACACTCGCATCTACGCTCACTATCACTATGGTTCTGCACGCGTATGCGTACACGTAGTGGTACGGACCGTACACTCGCATGTACGCTCACTATCACTACGGGTACACAGACCCATAGTGATAGTGAGCGTACAGGCATTTGTACGGTCCGTACCACGACGAGTACGCATACGCGTGCAGAACCATAGTGATAGTGAGCGTACAGGCATTTGTACGGTCCGTACCACTACGTGTACGCATACGCGTGCAGACCCATAGTGATAGTGAGCGTACATGCGTGTGTACGGTCCGTACCACTACGTGTACGCATACGCGTGCAGACCCATAGTGATTTTGAACGTAGGCATGCATGTACGGGCCGTTGCCATGCATTTGGGGTGCCCTGGGGCCCGGAAACGCACCGTACCTGTGTGTGATTCTCCTAATTACATAGGGGACAAGTATTAAGGCCTACATGCATGCTGGTTGTCATGGCGACCAGGTTCAAATTTCGATTTTGTTCTGGAAGGTGCACAGCAGAAGTCAGTTGGAATTCTTCTACTTTGTTGCAATGTGTTTGTGGGGCTGACATCATGCAGGAGAATGAAACCGATAGAGAACCCACAGACTGCTAGGTTTGAAGGGATTGGTGGAAACATAGGATGCAAATGTGAGTGACCAATCACTCTGTACTCCTGTGCATGAGACTGGGCAGAAGGCCACATATAAGGCAGCCAGGTCCCATGAGGGATTACTTGCCTGCACATCTTTGCATTTGTCGACCAAGCTGCTGCTACTGATTCCCTGGAACCATGTCAAGGGCTGTGGAGAGGACACAGCCATTCACCCTGGAGGAGAACATGGCTCTGCTGGATGTGATCCTCCCACAGTACCCCATGCTGTATGGGCGACCAGGGTATCAGGTGAGTGCATAGGCCACTGCCACAGACTGTCCCTATGTTGTGACTGTGTCTTCAGGCATTGTGACCCGGTGTGACACACATGCCATGTACTGTCGGGGGGGTACCAGGGGGGGGGTGCCTGATGTCTCCCAGCAGTGCCCTGAGACAGGAGGGGTGTGTGCAGATTCCTCCCAGCAGTGCCCTGAGACAGGAGGGGTGGGTGTGGAGTCCTCCCAGCAGTGCCCTGAGACAGGAGGTGTGTGTGCAGAGTCCTCCCAGCAGTGCCCTGAGACAGGAGGGGTGGGGGCCTATCACTAACAGCAGTGCCCTGAGACAGGAGGGGTGGGTGTGGAGTCCTCCCAGCAGTGCCCTGACACAGGAGGGGTGGGTGTGGAGTCCTCCCAGCAGTGCCCTGAGACAGGAGGGGTGTGTGCAGATTCCTCCCAGCAGTGCCCTGAGACAGGAGGGGTGGGTGTGGAGTCCTCCCAGCAGTGCCCTGAGACAGGAGGTGTGTGTGCAGAGTCCTCCCAGCAGTGCCCTGAGACAGGAGGGGTGGGTGTGGAGTCCTCCCAGCAGTGCCCTGACACAGGAGGGGTGGGTGTGGAGTCCTCCCAGCAGTGCCCTGAGACAGGAGGGGTGTGTGCAGATTCCTCCCAGCAGTGCCCTGAGACAGGAGGGGTGGGTGTGGAGTCCTCCCAGCAGTGCCCTGACACAGGAGGGGTGGGTGTGGAGTCCTCCCAGCAGTGCCCTGAGACAGGAGGGGTGTGTGCAGATTCCTCCCAGCAGTGCCCTGAGACAGGAGGGGTGGGTGTGGAGTCCTCCCAGCAGTGCCCTGACACAGGAGGGGTGGGTGTGGAGTCCTCCCAGCAGTGCCCTGAGACAGGAGGGGTGTGTGCAGATTCCTCCCAGCAGTGCCCTGAGACAGGAGGGGTGGGTGTGGAGTCCTCCCAGCAGTGCCCTGACACAGGAGGGGTGGGTGTGGAGTCCTCCCAGCAGTGCCCTGAGACAGGAGGGGTGGGGGCCTATCACTAACAGCAGTGCCCTGAGACAGGAGGGGTGGGTGTGGAGTCCTCACAGCAGTGCCCTGACACAGGAGGGGTGGTTGTGATGCACAGTGTGATCCTTGATCATTGATTGTGACATTGCCATCATTCCACCTGAGTACCCACTATGGCACGTACTGCCTTTTCCCTCACCAGAGGATGATGTCCCTATGACAGAGGTGCAATGCGTTGGCTGCATTACATGCCATGTAGTAACCAGCTATTATGTTCACATATGTCCCTCTGTGACATGTGGCTGGTGTATTGATGTGGTGTCACTTGTTCTTCCTCACAGGTAGGCGCCACTGCCAAGGAGCAGATCTGGCTGACCGCCGTCAGTGCCGTGAGGCGTGTGGATGGTCGGAGGCGGAGCCTGTCCCAGGTGAGGAAACGCTGGCAGGATATCCGGTGCTGGACGCGGAGGATTGCACGGCTCCTGCTGGGGGACTCACCTGAGAGCCACAAGAACCGCGGCCGCCGCCGTCTGACCCACCTCCACAGGCGTGTGCTGCCGGTGGTCTTTCCAGACCTGGAGAGGCGCTTACAGGCGATGCAGCAGGCGGAAGGGGGTAGGTACATGTGCGTTTGTTGTGTGTCACCGGCATTTGTGAGGGCACAGTGGCATTAATTCACTGGCAGGGTTTAAAAGTGCTGTGCCCATCCAGTTTGCCCCTGTGTGGCGCTGCGCCCCTGCCACCCTTCCCCTCCTTGCAATGTGTTCCCTGGTCTGTGTGTAGTCACTCCTTCACAAGGTAATGTAGGCTGGCGCTTTGTCCACGAGAACAATGACTGTAGCATCATGGGTGGTGGTGGTGGGTAACAGGTTGTGGGACCTTGCCTGTGAACTGTCAAGTTCACTGCATGTGGGTTCCATGTCAGTTGGCACTGATGCTGGCTCCAGACATGGGAGTTGGTCTCTCATGTGTCATGCCTTACAGCGCGCATGTCCTATGTAGTGGCCTGTGACATGATGTGCATGAGTGTGCGCTACGCATAGTGCAGGGATGGTGACGTGTGTAGCAGTCATTTCCATTCAGTAGCATGTAGTTGCGTGCCCAATACTGTCCCCTGGGGCACCTTATCCTCAGTGTTGTTTGTGTCATCATCAACGTGGACACTCTCACTGTCTACAGCGTAGGTTGTGCTCTGTGCCATTGTCCCCTGTCACCATGTATATAGACGTGCTATTATGTACAGGTGTCCACTGTGCAGCCTGACCTGATTGTCCTTCTTCATACTCACAGTTGCCAGTGCCTGTGTGTCTTGTTATACTCATCTGAGGATGGGCACTGGTACCTCATTATTTGTACAGGCGCACCTTTGCTGTTTTGCGTCCAATCTTGCCTTTTGCCTGCCACTGTGTTTATCACCCAGACTATGAGATGTTGGTGCCACCTGTGTCTCAGCAATTAGCATCGTGTGGGGGTTGCTTGGGGCGGGCAATGCCTATGTGTCAAATCCTGATTCCTAATTGCTGGGTCTGGCCAGTGTGTGATGTTACTGGACACACACGCAAGGTGCAGTGACCGAGTTATGTTGGGCATGTTTGCAGCATTACCTATGCAGCATGTGTCTCAAGTTCATGGATATTGTCCCTGGTCATAGGTATTTTCACATACGCTGTGTGGTGCAGAGGCAGTGCAGGATTGTCCCCAGGGCCTGGGTGCTATGTCAGACTCCGTTTCCTGTCATCAGCTATTGTCTCATGCTCTCCATGGTATTTCAGTGGCATGGTGGCTCAACCAACTGTGTTTCATGCCCTACATCGGTACCTTGTTTTGCAGATGTTAGGGATCTGCCTCTTCAGGCTATGCAATGTTGACTATGTAGATTGGACTCATGTGACAGATGTGTACAGGTGTCTGATTAATTTCTGTCTCTCCACCCTGCCCACAGCATCGTCGGGGGACACAGAGGGAGACATGGACACGGACCAGGCGGAGGGACCGAGCACCAGTGGCAGCCGTGACATCGGGGCTGGCACATCGAGTGGGACAGGGGCGGAGGATAGTGTGGCCGAGGACCTGTCGACTGGCACATCAGACTACGAAGCTGACAGGTCCGAGGAGGATGTCTCAGAGTTGGCGGAGGCTGCACCAGCAGCTGACAGTGGAACAACACCTGCCACCGCCCCCTCAGTTCCCACCAACCGCCTCCCACTTGCTCGTGTCCCTTCCCAGCGTGCCCGGTCACCGCATGTCTCCTTCCTGCCAGGCACCGCACCCCCTGCCCCTGTCTCCACTGCTGCCGCCAATGCTGAGTCTATGGACATCCAGCGGCAAATGCAGGTTGGTCAGGCTGCGATCCTGAATGTCCTCCATTCCCACGGGAAAACCCTCAGCAACATCGAGGCATTCTTGGAGGGCATTCATTCTTTGCAGGCTGACCAACGCAACTTGCTGAGGTCCCTAGACTCCACACTGACTGCAGCAGTGGGTCTCCTGCAGCGCGACCTCCCCCCACCTACCCCTGCCCCATCCACACTTCCCACTTCCATGCCTGTCCCACGTACACCCAGACGTCGGCATGCACCCACCACAACAGACACAGGCACCACACCAGCAGGGAAGGTCCACCGCACTCCTCCTGACACGCACACACAGGGTGAGATAGGCACACCCACTGGGTCGGGGGGCAAACGTGTGACACGCAGCCAGAGTGGGAGTCCGCATTCCACACAATCCACTCCCTCCAAATCCCCTCCCCTCAGCTCTCCTGGCCACATCTCCCCCAAGGACTCCTTCATGGCCGCTCTGTCCCTGAGCCCCACAGTTACGCCACCACGCAAGCGGTCAAGGAAGTCCTCGGTCAGGGTGGTTGAGTCTCCCCCCCTGTCTCCACCCTCCCCCGGTGGCGCTGCAACCCATCCCTCTGAACCCCCCCCCTCCTTGGGGCCTGAGGTCACTTCGGGTGCAGGGGAGTCCCTGGAGGACCTTGCTAAGGTGTGTAGTGCCATCCTGGCCTCCGCCTTTGGCCATGACACACCCCCTGTGGTTGAGTCCTCCATCCCTGCACCCACAACGCCGCCCCTTTGCCCTGATGTCCCTGCGGTGCCTGTTGCTTCCCCCCCCCCTGATGCCCTCACCAGTATGGAAGACGATGGCATTTGACTGTGCAGGCAAGGTAGGGGACACACATCCCACTGTGTCCCCCATGCAGCTGGGAATAATTGACTGCCCTATGGCCTTTGTTGACTTTGAACTGCCGTTGATCCACGGACATTGTGCTCATGCTGATTAAAGCTTATTTTTTTTTTCATTATCACACTCCTGCTATGGTGGTATTGGTGTTGGTGGGGCTGCTACATTGTTTTGGGTGGTGTTTAAGGCTTTGGGTGTGTGGGATTTGTAGTAGTGTTCTGCTCTTTGGGGCCACCCTAGGATCTGTGTGCCATCACAAGGTGTTGGCTAACTTCCTTAGGTCATGTCAGCAGTTACTGCATGGTTCAATTGTCCCAGGGTGTATTCCTTCCTCTGTGTACCCAGTTTCTTCCCTGCAGGGTGTTCCCAATGTTTAGCGCAGAGCTGTGTGTACATGAGCTGTGTGTGTGACGGAGCCCTTCTACTTTGGCCATGCATGCATGGCCATGTCTCCACCTGCAACAATCGTGGCATCCTTGGTGATCACTGTACTTGTGTGTGGAGTCAGTTGACATGAGTTCATGGGGACATGTTCCCTTGTAGGCAGTATGGATGTGGGTAATTGTGGCATCACACACATGTGTTACACCCCTCCTGGGTGTGGACACTGCTGGGAGGACTCTGCACCCACCCCTCCTGGGTCTGGACACTGCTGGGAGGACTCTGCACACACCCCTCCTGTCTCTGGGCACTGCTGGGAGGACTCTGCACCCACCCCTCCTGGGTCTGGACACTGCTGGGAGGACTCTGCACACACCCCTCCTGGGTCTGGACACTGCTGGGAGGACTCTGCACACACCCCTCCTGTCTCAGGGCACTGCTGGGAGGTCTCTGCACCCACCCCTCCTGTCTCTGGGCACTGCTGGGAGGACTCACCACCCACCCCTCCTGGGTCTGGACACTGCTGGGAGGACTCTGCACCCACCCCTCCTGTCTCAGGGCACTGCTGGGTGGACTCTGCACACACACCTCCGATTTCTGGATATGTGCGCTTGGCACATACACGGTGGGGTTACGCACACTGCATTAGAGGTGAGGGTACGTGTCTACTGACACTGGTGTGGTGGGGGTACGCTCCGTACGTCCGCGGGTGTGGGTACGGGTCGTACTTACACTGTTGGGCAGGGGGGTACGCTCCTTGCATTCGTGGGTGGGGGTTCGAGTCGTACTTACACTGTTGGCATGGGGGGTACGCTCCATGCATACGCGGGTGGGGGTACGGGTCGTACTTACACTGTTGGGCAGGGGGGTACGCTCCTTGCATTCGCGGGTGGGGGTACGGGTCGTACTTACACTGTTGGGCTGGGGGTACGCTCCGTACGGCCGCGGGTGGGGGTACGGGTCGTACTTACACTGTTGGGCTGGGGGTACGCTCCGTGCGTCTGCGGGTGGGGGTACGGGTCGTACTTACACTGTTGGGCTGGGGGTACGCTCCGTACGTCCGCGGGTGGGGGTACGGGTCGTACTTACACTGTTGGGCTGGGGGTACGCTCCGTACGTCCGCGGGTGGGGGTACGGGTCGTACTTAAACTGTTGGGCTGGGGGTACGCTCCGTACGTCCGCGGGTGTGGGTACGGGTCGTACTTACACTGTTGGGCAGGGGGGTACGCTCCTTGCATTCGTGGGTGGGGGTTCGAGTCGTACTTACACTGTTGGCATGGGGGGTACGCTCCATGCATACGCGGGTGGGGGTACGGGTCGTACTTACACTGTTGGGCAGGGGGGTACGCTCCTTGCATTCGCGGGTGGGGGTACGGGTCGTACTTACACTGTTGGGCTGGGGGTACGCTCCGTACGTCCGCGGGTGTGGGTACGGGTCGTACTTACACTGTTGGGCTGGGGGTACGCTCCGTACGTCCGCGGGTGGGGGTACGGGTCGTACTTGCACTGTTGGGCTGGGGGGTACGCTCCTTGCATACGGGGTGGGGGTAGGGTCCGTACATATCCGTCCCCACGCTATGTGATGTTTGTGTGGCCCGTACCCAGGCCTTTGCCACGTGGGTGCGATCCGTCCCGCCATTGTTGGGGTGACGTGTGTGGGCGTGGTCCGACTCGTACCCACGCTCTTCAGGCGTGGGTACGGGACGTACCTGTCTGGTTGTGTTGCCGGTTCGCGTGGTGACGGACTTCCGTTGTGGCGGTCGCTGGATTATCAGGACACGCCCCCACCCCCTCGTGGTGACCAGGGCATGGGAGTCAGGTATGTCCAGGCCATGTGTAGTGTGTCACTCATGTGGTTGTTTTGTGGCCTGCCCTGGTAGTGCCACCCCCACCCCACCCCACTTTCCCCCCTCCCTTAGTTATTCTGACCTTCTGCGGCGTCTGCGTCGTAACCTGTAGAGGAGGTGTACTGCTATGAGGGCAGGGATGACTCGTAGGTTCGGGTCCATGTCTGTCCGTCGCGTACTGGTACTCCTTGCTCGCGTCGTCCTGTCGCGTACGGGTCCTCCTTGATCGCGTCGTCCTGTCGCGTACGGGTCCTCCTTGGTGGCGTCGTCCTGTGTGTCCGTCACGTACTGGTCCTCCTTGTTCGCGTCGCCGTCTGTCCGTCGCGTACTGGTGGTCCTTGTTCGCGTCGTCCTGATTTTCCGGCAGTTTTTGGGTGCCGCAAAATATTCACCGTGCGGGGTGACGTCGGTGCGAATCGTGATTCCTGGGTCGTGAATGGCTGGCTGCGTGCGTCCCGACGTCAGGTCGGCGCTTTCCCGGATCGCATTGGTAGGTGTTTTTTGTTCGGTCGGTCTTTTTTACGATTCGTACGGTAATGGTGTACCCGTGCGAATCGTAATTCCATGTTTGTATATTTTGACGACCGGGTACGCGTCGGACGGAGAATATGCTCCGTCCGACGGTTCGTACCCGGTTTTTACCGGATTGTGATCGGCACCTGAATGTCTGGGCTTAGGCGTTTCAGCAAATGCAGTGGGAAGAAAAATGCTTCTGGCATGTTAACTATTTCTGCAGGGTTCAACCCGACGCAATTCTTTCTTGGCGCTTTATTAAGAGTCGGACCTGAAATAGCCTCATCCCGGTGCTGTTCTTTGCTCAAAATGTGAATACCTTCCATAAAGCATGGAATTTAGTTTTATCTGCTTTTGCTCATAATGTGTGTGTGTGTGTGTATATATATATATATATTCTTTTTTTCTATTTATCATTTTTTTAAACCTTTTTGAATGAAATTGAAAGTTTTGTGGTGTGCAAAAGCTTAGCTTTGGGACATCATTTGAGATGTCATGAGTGATGTCATCAGTGATGTCACTGACCATGTCATGAGTGATGTAATATGTTACGTCATCAGCAGTGCATTGCGGGGGCGCGAGTTATAGTTAGCTGAACTAACTATACCGGGGGGATTTCACTGGTTTTGTATTAGTGAAATGTCCTGCTAACTATAACTTTATCTAAATCCTATGGTTTTTTCAGTAAATATATATATATATATGTATATATATATATTACCTACTGGCGGTTGCCAGTAGGTAGTTATTGTTACATCCTAGTTTCCATTGGAAAAGCATTTTTTGATTTGCTAATAAATTTGTCGTCGTTTGACGAATCTTTCCGAAATTCTCCAAAAAAAGTCTATCCAGGTAAGCTCCTATCCTGAAAGTTTGGGGGTGATTCGTCAAGCGGGAGCTGAGAAAAAGGGGGGTCCCAAAACGTGTTTTCCCCATGTTAATTTCCATAGGAAATTTTGTGACGAGCTACAACCCGAACTGCTGAACGGAATTACCCCAAATTTGTCAGAAAGGTAGAGCTTGGTTCAGGAAGCGACCTTTTTTTTAAATGGTGTAAATCCGTTCAGTAGTTTTTGGGAAAATCAAAGAATAAGAGTCAAAAAATCAATTTCCCATAGGAAACTCTGTGCAAGGCTAGAGCCGAGACTACTGAACGGAATTACCCCAAATTTGGCAAAAATTTAGTGCTTGGATCAGAAAGCGACCTTTTTTTAAAATGGTGTAAATCCTTTCAGTAGTTGCTGAGAAATCAGAAAAATAAAAGCTTTGATATCTGGGCAGAGCCTAAGTCCCATGCACGAGCTTCACTATGATTGTCTGTCAACACTCCAAAGCAGGAAGTGTTGGCAGCCATCTTGTGACTCGGTAGAAGCAAGTCACGAGAAAAAAAGAGAAACAAAGGTATAAAACAAGAGAAGTGGGCAGCGTAGTAACACCCTGACCCCCTAGGCCTGCTCAGTGGGTCCCAGAAGGACCCTCAGGGCCAACGAAAGCATTTAAAAAAAAAAAAGAAATATCAGCGGAATTCACGCTGGGGTCGCGTGTTCCCGCATTGTATTATGATGAGACCCCGGGGTGGGCTAGGTCCTGGGGTTATTTCTTAAAAAATAATAGCGGGGGCTTGCTAGGGCTGTGGGGGCCCGCTGGGGTCCCCGCAGACCCGGGGCTTCACTCATGTTGGGAGGGGGGTTGCGTGGCCCCCCTCCTGGAGCCCTTCCTGTGCTTATAACTTTGGCATCATTTGACGAATCTTTACTATATTTTCCAGAAAGTTTCTCTGTTTTGATCAGCTCGTATCTTGAAAGTTATGGGGTGTATTGGGGACGCACAAGGTTGGTTGTTGATTGAAAGTTTATTGCGAGATATTTGCACCCACAACCGGAGCCATCAAGCTGCTAAGACATATTACAGGGTGATTGGTCAAGGGGGGCTGAGAAAAAAGGAGGTCCAAAAAATTGTTTATTCAATGCATTTTCCATAGGAAACTTTAGACAAGGCTACAGGTCAAACTGCTGAACAGAATTACGCCACATTTGGCAGGGAGAAAGGTCTTGGTCCAGAAAACGCGCTCTTGGTGTAAATCCGTTCAGTAGTTTTTGAGATATTAAAGAAAAAAAAGATATATATACCTGGACGGTGCCTAACTCCCGAGCACAAGCTTGCCTCTTTTTGGCTGCTAACACTTAAAACCAGGAAGTGTTAGAAGCCATCTTGTGCATCGCATCGAGTGAAAATATAAAAGAAAGGTCCCGGGGGCAATTTAATATACCGGAGCTCCGTCTATGCGAGATAGCTCTTTCACGCTGCGTCTCCCTACATCAGCAGGTAATGCACACTTTCCCCCATCAACAGCATACCTCCAACAACATTCTTGGGCCCGCATGTCTCCCTCTGCGGACCACTTGTCGGCTCACAATTCTTCGGGTGCGAGTTCTCGGGCCCGCACTTGTATCTGTGAAGCCAAGACTGGAAATATACTGCAGGTCTCTCTCTGTGAGATACCCCGTTCACGCTTCCTCTCCCCACATCACTGTTCCTCAGCTATACCTTTGTAAGCCGATGGCCCGCACCTTTCGATATACCAGTCGGCCCTCAGGTGTTCCTCTGCGAGCTGGCCTGCAGCTCTCCCTCTGTGAACTGACGGGCCACAGTTCTCCCTCTATGAGCCTGCCAGTCGTCTGGCAGCTCTTCATCTACGAGGAGCCAGCCCGCTGGCTCATAAGTCTCTGAGAACAGATGCAATGGAGGCAACGATCATGCAGGTCGGACACCCAACAATGTTCCTACATCCCCCAGCAGGAGCTGCTTGTCTGCTATCCCCCCTCACCCCCGCCCCCCACAAACAAATGTGACAGTCACATTAGGTTGGACAAATAAAAATCTTAGCCATGTATGGATTTACATATAAAAACTTTTTTTTTTAAAACAGCTATGTCGTGTCATTGCTGGACCATTTGTGAATCACAGCCTGCAAGACAAAAAGAAAGATAAGATGGTGCGTCATGCATCCAGCAAAGAAGAAAGAGAAAGAGAGAAAGAGTGAGGGGGAGAGAGAAACAAAGAAAGAGTGAGAGAGGGAGGAAGACAAAGAAAGAGACAAAGAGTGAGAGAGAAAGAGAGAAAGAGTGAGATACAAGGAAGAGAGAAACAGTGTGAGAGAGAGTACGAGAGAGAGAAAGAGTGAGAGAGAGAGGAAGAGAGAGAGAGAAACAGTGAGAGAGAGGAAGAGAGATAGAAAGAGTGAGAGAGAGGAGAGAAAGAGTGAGATAGAGGAAGACAGAGAAAGAGTGAGAGAGAGAGGAAGACTGAGAAAGAGAGAAAGAGTGTGAGAGAGAGAGAGAAAGGGAGAAAGAGTAAGATACAAGAAAAATAGAGAGATAGAGAAACAGTGTGAGAGAGGAAGAGAGAGAGAGAAAGAGTGAGAGAGAGGAAGAGAGAGGAAGAAAGAATGAGATAGAGGAAGAGACAGAGAAAGAGAAAGCATCATCGTAGGTTCTACACATGTTCAGCTGTGGTGGTGTTGGGGGGGACATCCATTCGGGAATCATAACCTGTTAGATAAAAAGCAAGATATGATTGTGCGTCATGCGTCCATCAAAGGAGAGAGAAAGAGAGAGAGAGAGAAAGAAATAGTGAGAGGAAGACTGAAAGAAAAAGAAAGAAAAAGTGAGAGGAAGACAGAGAGAAAGAGAGAAACAGTGGGAGTGAGAGGAAGAGAGAGAGAGAAAAAAAGGAAGAAAGAGTGGAAGGAAGACAGAGAGAAACAGTGAGAGAGAGGAAGAGAGAGAGAAAGAGTGAGAGAGAGAAAGAGAGAGAGAGAGAGAGAGAGAAAGAGTGAAAGAAAGGAAGAGAGAGAGAAAGAGTGAGAGTGAGGAAGAGAGAGAGAGAAAGAGTGAGAGAGAGGAAGACAGAGAAAGAGAGAAAGAGAGAGCTACAAGGAAGAGAGAAACATTGTAATAGAGGAAGAGAGAGAGAAACCGTGTGAGAGAAAGGAAGAAAGAGAGAGGAAGAGTGAGAGAGAGGAAGAGAGAGAAAGAAAGAATGAGAGAGGAAGAGACAGAGAGAGAAAGAGTGTGAGAGAGAGAATGGAAGACATAGAGAGTGAGAGAGAAAGAGTGTGAGTGACCGGCTTTAAGAGATGGTCAGGGCGAGTGAGTGTTGACACTGTGGAGATCCTCACAGCTCACCTTTCTGCCACCGGTGTGTCTCCAACCAAATGCCGGGATATAGGGCAGCCCTCAAGCTTAGTCATCTGAAACACAGTATGGAATCAGTAATGGATGAGTACACACAAGTGCACAATTTGTGAATCACAACCTGCAAGTCAAAAAGAAGGATAAGATGGTGCATCATGTGTCCAGCAAAGGAGAGAGAGGAAGAGAAAGATAGAAAGAGTATGAGAGAGGAAGAGAGAGAGAAAGAAAGAAAGAGCGAGAGAGAGAGGAAGACAGAGAAAGAGAAAAAGAGTGAGAGAGAAAGAAAGAGTGAGATACAAGGAAGAAAGAAAGGATAAGATGGTGCATCATGTGTCCAGCAAAGGAGAGAGAGGAAGAGAAAGATAGAAAGAGTATGAGAGAGGAAGAGAGAGAGAAAGAAAGAAAGAGCGAGAGAGAGAGGAAGACAGAGAAAGAGAAAAAGAGTGAGAGAGAAAGAAAGAGTGAGATACAAGGAAGAAAGAAAGAGAGAAACAGTGTGAGAGGGAGGAAGAGAGAGAGAAAGAGTTAGTGAGAGGAAGAAAGAGAAAGAAAGAATGAGAGAGAGAGAGAGGAAGAGACAGAGAAAGAGAAATAGAGTGAGAGAGAGAAAGGAAGAGATAGAGAGTGAGAGAGAAAGTGTGAGTGTGAGTGACAGAAAGGAAGAGATGGAGAGGGAGAGGGAGTGTTGACACTGTGGAGAAAATACTCACAGCTCACCTTTCTGCCACTGGTGTGTCTCCAACCACGTGCCGGAATATAGGGCAGCCCTCAAGCTTAGTCATCTGAATCAGTAATGGATGAGTACATACAACTGTGCATGCCTAAATCGCTAACCCATCCACTTCCACTCCCCAGAGGTGTCTACTCGCTGCTGAACACCCAGGCTGCTGCACCCCATCCACTCCCACTGCCCGTAGGTGTATGACAGCTGTTGTGGATCCAGGTTGCTGCACCCCATGCACTCCCACTGCCCGGAGGTGACTGCGTGCTGCTGCACACCCAGGCTGCTGCACCCCATCGACTCCCACTGCCTGGAGGTGATTGCCAACCGCTGCGCAAACAAGCCTCTCTGCTCCCCTTACACCACCAGCGTGTGTCGAAGAGGGTCCACCACATGCCGAAGAAATCTCCTCACCCGTTGTGTACATGCGGTGAAGCAGAGCTCACAATTCAGATTGAGTGTTGATTGCAGGATGGCCACGCATCATCCCAGGCCTGCAAGACAAAAAGAAAGATAAGATTGTGCATCATACGTCCATCAAATGAGAGAGAAAGAGAGATAGAGAGAGAAAGGAAGAGTGAGAGGAAGACAGCGAGAAAAAGAAAGAAAGAGTGAGAGGAATACAGAGAGAAAGAGAGAAACAGTGAGAGTGAGAGGAAGAGAGAGAGAGAGAGAAAAAGAAAGAAAGAATGAGAGGAAGACAAAGAGAAAGAGATAAAGAGTGAGAGAGACGAAGAGAGAGAGAAACAGTGAGAGATAGGAAGAGAGAGAAAGAGTGTGAGAAACAGGAAGAGAGAGAGAAAGAGATAAACAGTGTGAGAAGAAGAGAGAGAGAAAGAGTGTGAAGAAGAGAAAGGAAGAGATGAAGAGGGACAGTAAGTGCCCATACTGTTGACAAAACCCTCACAGCTCACCTTTATGCCACCGCTGTGTCTCCAACCACGTGGCGAGACCTAGTGGAGCCCTCAAGCTCCCACATCTGAAACATAGTACAGTATTAGTAATGGGAGAGTATATACAACTGTGCACACCTAAATCGCTGTACCGCCTTTGTGTATCCACTCCCGCTGCCCAGACGTATTTGCCCACCGCTGCGTACCCAGGCTTCACTGCTCACCTTTTCGCAGACAGGGCACCCTCCACATCATGCAGTCCTGCTCTGCAGGCCAACAGGTCTCACATTTGTGGCTGCGTCTTGATTTTGCCATGGCAGAAGACATACTAGTGCACCGATCATCATCGCAGGTTGCACAGCTGCTCAGTCCTTGCGGTGCCACTAACTCAGTGACCAGTGAGGCCACGCAGTAGGCCTTCCTGTTCGGTGGCTCAGGCCTACATGAGGTGTCCGGACCTTCGGGATGGGCCATGACAGTGCATGCAGTGGGAGCAACTCAAAAATGACATAGAGCATGTGTGCCAGTCTTTTTTTATTGGTAGGGTCACGTGTCCTGTGACGCCTGTGCTGATGGGTGTTGTGTTGGTGTATACCAGCCATGAGGGAGTGGTTGTGGCATAATGACAACTAGACCTGTGACCAGGAGATCACTACAATGAAAATCTGGGCAATGTAGCGTTGTTGTCCTTCCCTGTAAGCGTAAGCAGAGTGGGCTGGCCTGGCGTATGCCAGTCCTGTGTGAGGCTGTGAAGAGTGACTCCGCAGCTATGGGCATGGCTCCATCATGAGCTGAATGAGGAATCAACTGATGCGGCACTGTTGCCAGATTGGGCTAGATCACGCACAATTGGGCTATATTTTTCCCGGTTGTGCGGTAAAATTGTGGTTTGTGCTAGTTGCCAGATTATAAATATATATACAGCGCTCCAGCAAACTAGTATGTTAAAGCGCTTTATTAGACAAATATTTACTTGGCAGCCTGCTGCAACATCAATTCCAATACATTCACCGCCTGGTTGACGATGTCCCTGTCCCTCCTTCCTCAAAGTAGCAATATTGGGCTACTTTGGGCTACTTTTTGGTTGTCTTTGGGGTAGACAATGCTTTAAAAATCTGGCAACACTGGCCATGCGGGTGTTCTTATTGTAGTGCTGCCGTCACCCGGATCGGAAGCGTGAATGTGTCACTCTGTGAGCCAAGTCCCACAACATGGCCAACATGGAAAGTACTGGGAATCACTGACCCTACATTCATCCATAGTTCCACACAAGAAAGATGGTGGACATAACACATCTGTGTGGATGTGAAAGTTTATTGCACATTCAGTGGAGTATTGCAGCTGTAGCAATACTGGGCCATGCAAAGTCCAAAATTCAGTTTTTGGGACATGGAGGGCAGCCAATTAGAAACAAGCTCGTTGTCAGAGTTAAGCTGTGCTAACATATGTACTTATACAATCACTCTGCCAATACCCACGCACTTATAAATACTCTATACACTCTCCTTGCAGTACTCTAATCATCCCGTACTTGTACAATGACCGAGACAAAGTTACATAACCATAGTTTTCTCCCACTGTCAAAGGTAAGTTGGTTGCATACGCTGTCCAGAGCACAATGTAATGTGGTAGGGCCCAGGGTAAGCATGTTGCATACATAATGAACACACGGACACAGATAGATAGTGGAACTGGGTACGGGCACGTGCGCTTGACTCCTTTTTATTACCAGGGTCACATGTCCAGTGACGTCTTTGCTGGATGCCTGTGGTGTGAGTGTAAGCCAGCCCTCCGGGAATGGTTGGTGCTGGCAACAAGTAGAACAGTAATCATTGGACCAGACACTGCGTGGTCCGGGAGGGCCGCACTGGTAGCAATGTCTTTTGTCTAATAAATTCTGCCTCAGTAAGTCCACGTGGCGGTGACTTGTGGTGCACTGAGTTAGTGGCATCAGAAGCATTCAGCGTGTGCACACCCTGCGATGATGCGTGGTCCGGGCGGGCCGCACTGGTAGCAATGTCTTTTGGCTAATTAATTCTGCCTTAATAAGGCTATGTGGTGATGACTTTTGGTGCAGTGAGTTAGTGGCACCTGAAGCACTCAGCGTGTGTGCACCCTGCAATGATGCGTGGTCCGGGCAGGCGGCAATGGTAGCAATGTCTTTTGTCTAATGAATTCTGCCTCAATAAGGCCACATGGCAGTGACTTGTGGTGCACTGAGTTAGTGGCACTTGAAGCACTCAGCGTGTGCGCACCCTGCGATGATGCGTGGTCCGGGCAGGCTGCACTGGTAGCAATGTCTTTTGTTTAACAAATTCTACCTTAGTAAAGCTAGGTGGCGATGACTTGTGGTGCAGTGAGTTAGTGGCACCTAAAGCATTCAGATTGTACGCAGCCTGCGATGATGCGTGGCCAGGGCGGGCCGCACTGGTAGCAATGTCTTTTGTCTAATGAATTCTGCCTTAGGCTAGGTGGCGATGACTTGTGGTGCAGTGAGTTAGTGGCACCTGAAGCACTCAGTGTGTGCACACTCTGCGATGATGTGTGGTCCTGGCGGGCAGCACTGGTAGCAATGTCTTTTGTGTAATTAATTCTGCCTCAGTAAGGCTACGTGGCGGTGACTTGTAGTGCACAGAGTTAGTGGCACCTGAAGCACTGAGCATGTGCGCACCCTGGGATTATGTGTGGTCCGGGCTGGCTGCACTGATAGCAATGTCTTTTGTCTAATTAATTCTGCCTTAATAAGTCCACGTGGCATTGACTTGTGGTGCACTGAGTTAGTGGTACCTCTGGCGCTCAGCGTGTGCGCAGCCTGCAATGATGCGTGGTCTGGGTGTGCCGCACTGGGAGCAATGTGTCTTGCCTACTGGACTGCGTCATCTGCAATTGCCATTCCATCTGAATTGTGAGCCCTGCTGTCCGCAGTGTAGTTTGAAGGCAGTAGGCTGTACAGACATAAGTCTGCGGTGCTTTGCCGCTTTGTTCGCAGGGGCGTGTGTCGAGGAGGCCAGCGGATATGATGGCAGCTACGTGGCAGGGTGAGGGCCGCTGCTCTGGCAGACGCATTGGCTTTCATACAAATTAACCACGCCCAGAGTCCTGGCCTATTTATTCACACTTCTACGCTGGAGTGGCGTATGCTGTACCAGCCCACTGCGCTTTCGCTTACAGGGGACAGCGATACAGGTACATGACCGAAATCTTCCCCACTGCCCACGGCAACATGGTTACGTCCACTGTCCACAACACTACAAGCATCAGTAGTATATGTACACATGGAGAGGTTTGTGCTCTGCATAGTAAGGTCTGTCCAGCACATTAGTGCTACACTGGATATTGTGGGCATTATTATTGGTGGGTGACTTGCATCCTTCACACATGTTTGGTTGCCACATCTTGCAACATTCAGCTATTATGTGGCTGAGGGGCCATGCCGTTTTTGGAAGGTCCACTGTCCTGTTGTACGCTGCCTCGATGGTAGTAGGGGGGTGGTCCGAGGGGGAGGTCCTGAGGGTGATTGCAGTGGGTTTTGTGGCCTTCTTGGGTGTCGGAGGTGCATGATCAGTAGCTCTATGACATGTGTTGGTCTTCAGGTGTGATGCTGGGCTGGGCTCCCTTTCATGCTGTAGGTAGTCATCCTACTTTACACCAGTAAAAGGCAGATGGTACATTCCTATGCAGCTTATCGACTGTTTTGGGATCGCACCTCAGATTTGGCTGCTCATTGAAAATATCGTGAAGTGGTGTTTTTGTGTTATTTTTGAACAGGAACGCCTACTCTACATATTATTTGCGTTAGTTGTTGCTCTCATTTGTTGCAATTTTTTTTGCGGAAGCTATTGCTGGAAAACTGGCGATATCGCCTGTTTTCACCAGGTTGAAAATGGGATGATAATTTAAAATCACGGAAAAAACCATAGGTTTAATGGACATTATAATTAGAAATTAGCATTTAAAAAACCTTTGAAATTCACTAAACACCATAGGTTTCAGGGACGTTATAGTTACAAATTAGCATTTAAAAACCTTTGAAAGGCACTGAAAAAAACATAGGTTTCAGGGACGTTATAGTTCGTTGCACATTTCACTCGTACAAAACCATAGAAATTTGTCCGTTATAGTTAGTAGAGCTAACTATAACTCACGCCCCCGCAATGCACTGCTGATGACGTCACATATTACATCACTCATGACATGGTCAGTGACATCATTGATGACATCACTGATGACATCTCAAATGACATCACTGATGACATGATCCACGTGATAATTTGATGCACCTCTTCACACCCTAATATAGGCTTTGAAACACCCACTCTAAAATACTGACTACCATTTTCTAAACCGTAGACCAATCAATAGCAGTTACTATATACCCACTGACTACTTCCTAGTTATACACACACATTCATTCATTCACCCATACAGTAACTCATACATGCAGTCACTCATCAATATAGCACTATTATATCTACTCATACACCTATACAAACACTCATACACCGTCACTTATCCATAGAGTTATTGACACACGTAGCTAGTCATGTAAAGAATCTATAGCAGTGCCGGTTGCTCACCTATACAGTTATACATTCAGTATCTAACCTATTCATACAAATAGTAAAATATACTGACTCTCTTATACAATCACTTACACAAGCACACACTCATTTATACAGCCACTCTCACAATTACTCACTATCACATAGAGTAATTTATATACTCCAACACTCACATATACTGCCTTTCACATATGTAGTTAGTCACACATATACCAGTGAGATACACATTCCCTCTCTAACACAGATACACACACACACTTACCAAAACAGCTATTTGCACATGCACTATTGAACCCATACACATAGTAAATTAGCCACTCACACATGTTGGCAGAAAGTTACATACTGCCCACCCACCTACACACACAAACACTGAGCCACCCATACTAATACGTATGTTACCAATAAGTAAGCCATATAGACAGTCATGTACATAATCAACAACCCATGCAGCAGCTTATACAACAACTGAGATACTGATACCGATATTCACACAGTTTAATCACTAACCCATGCATTCAGTAAGAGACATTTAATCACTAACTTATACAGTCAGTCACAAACCTATTAAATCCTCCACCCAGACACTTATACACCAACTCATTCTTCAATACACCTTGGCATTAACATATATAAAATATATTTAAAGTTTACAAAAACATACATTCACTGGATGATGTCATCAGTGATGTCATCAGTGATGTCATTTGAGATGTCATCAGTGATGTCACTGACCATGTCATGAGTGATGTAATATGTGACATCATCAGCAATGCATTGCGGGGGGCGCAAGTTATAGTTAGCTCTACTAATTTCTATGGTTTTGTACGAATGAAATGTGCAACTAACTATAACATCCCTGAAACCTATGGTTTTTTCAGTGAATTTCAAGGTTTTTTAAATGCTAATTTGTAACTATAATGTCCCTGAA
This sequence comes from Triturus cristatus, assembly GCF_964204655.1. Taxonomy (NCBI): domain Eukaryota; kingdom Metazoa; phylum Chordata; class Amphibia; order Caudata; family Salamandridae; genus Triturus; species Triturus cristatus. The sequence continues at coordinate 627,753,367 of NC_140589.1, read as the reverse complement.
ACCTATGTTTTTTTCAGTGAATTTCAAAGGTTTTTAAAATGATTATTTTGTAACTATAATGTCCCTCAAACCTATGTTTTTTGTGTGAAAATATATATATATAAATATATATGTATATTTATATATATATATATATATATATATATATATATATATATATATATATATATATATATTAGATCCAATCCTGGTTTCCTGTGATCTGAAACAGGCGCTGACACCGTGGGTTTTCAAGGAAAAAGATTTATTTCACAACAATGTAGCCCAGACGCGTTTCGGCGGAGCGAGTCCGCCTTGCTCACTGTGTCCGACCCAGTTTTCGTAAGTCATTTATACAGTCTCTACACATGACATTAATTAAGTGGTTGCTTAGAAACGGTGTAAACAATGATTGACATAGAGAAAATCACAACGGAAGAGAAGTCTTTCTTCCAAATCACAATATATATACAACCTCGCAAATAAAACGGTATAACTTGTTAACACCTTCATAATTAATAGCACAATACTTGTCATTTTCAGGATACATCAGAAATAAATTCTCATCATTCATTTTGAGAAAACATGTAATGGATAGAAAAGTGAATGTTTGTAACGAAAATAAAGCCCCAGTGGGCATACTTCTCCTGTATTCTGCTTATTTATTTATGACCCGATTTCTGTGCGAATGGTGTTCTAAATCTAAAGAATTTATACTAACTATTGGTACCTATGCTACAACATAAATTTAAGTGATATTTCCCTAAAACAAGTGTTTCGAAACACAAATGAAGGAGAATGACTAACTAGGTCAGCACTTAAAGGATTGATCCTGGAATTTTTGAAGAGGCAGTTACTATCTTAAAGATGGACATTTAATGCTTCATCAGCATTAAGGCCATTTGGAATCTTGCTGTCCAACAAGATGATATATCTGGATTCAAGTCTCCTAAGTGCCAGTTGTCTGTTCCCACCCCTAATGTTTTTCTTCACACTGTCAACAACAAAGTATGTCAGATCTTCTGCTTTACCACTATGTATGTTGTTGATGTGACGGGCCACAGGGTAAGCTGGATCATTATTACTGACGGCCCTGAGGTGTTGTAGAATTCTAATATGCACGGGGTGAATGGTACTACCCACATACATTTTGTTACAGGTACAACGTAGCACATATACTGCAAATTCTTTTTTGCAAGTATAATGCTCCCTGATCTCCAATGGGGTTTTCCATAAGGGAGTGGAGATTGAGCTGGTGTTGACTCCATGCTTACAAGCTTTGCACTTCGTGCATTTGAAAAATCCATTTTGACATTTTAACCAACCAGTGCCTTTGGTTTGTGCAGGAGCATTACAGACTAGTTCATTTTTCATGGATTTAGCCCTCCTAAAAGTCAGTTGGGGGAGCTTGATACATGATGGTCCTATGACGGGGTCACATCTTACTATTGGCCAGTGCCTATACAGGATTTGTCTCAGTTTCTGATGATATATATTGTACCCTGTAATGAGCCTTGGCGTTTGTGACATCATTGGCCCAGACATTGATCGTTTTACTTCATTTTTAAATAGCAGCTCTTGTCTAGTAACTTTTGCACATTTTTGCTCCGCAGCTCGCAGAGTTTTTTCTTTATACCCACTGTTGCTGAGTCTCTCAAACAAATTATTCGACGAGACTACTAGACTCTCTGTTGTACTGCAATTTCTTTTCATGCGCAAACACTCTGCATAAGGGATACTCTCAATCAATTTGACAGGATGAAAACTTTGTGCATGAAGGATGGCATTTCCTGATGTTATTTTTCTATGGGTACGTGAATGTACTTTGTTGTTCATGGGGTATAGTTCTAAATCCAAATATACAATAGATTGTTTACTCATCGTGCCTGTAAATTTTAAATTTAACTCGTTGTCATTAATGGCAGCAATAAAATCATTAGCACTTTGTTCACTACCCCTCCACATGATATATATATACAGTTCCACAAGTTACCCACTGGGCAGGGCGCACTCACTGATCGACGCTTCATATGGGCGAGGAAGAGTCAGGCACATCCAGCGTCTGCAGTGACCTGACGCGTTTCGAGTATTCCACTCTTAATCATAGGTTTCTCTGCTCCACAAACAACTGCCAACAAAATGGTTTCCAGCGATCTCCCTTTATAAAACTCAGGTGAGTACAGCTTTGCATACTGGGACTGGAAGTCCATACAATAAAACCCAAGTGGGCTGAAGGCAGTTCTTGTGTAAATAAAAGTTCAATCATGGTTGCGCCAACACGAACACTTCCCAATCAAGCCATACGTCTGTATGCTCCGCTCCGTTGAAAACAAGTCCAGCAGCAGAGCCGCCTGCTTCGCGGCGGTGCGCCCCTCGACCGGGTCGGCCGAATTATATACAGTTCCACAAGTTACCCACTGGGCAGGGCGCACTCACTGATCGACGCTTCATATGGGCGAGGAAGAGTCAGGCACATCCAGCGTCTGCAGTGACCTGACGCGTTTCGAGTATTCCACTCTTAATCATAGGTTTCTCTGCTCCACAAACAACTGCCAACAAAATGGTTTCCAGCAATCTCCCTTTATAAAACTCAGGTGAGTACAGCTTTGCATACTGGGACTGGAAGTCCATACAATAAAACCCAAGTGGGCTGAAGGCAGTTCTTGTGTAAATAAAAGTTCAATCATGGTTGCGCCAACACGAACACTTCCCAATCAAGCCATACGTCTGTATGTTCCGCTCCGCTGAAAACAAGTCCAGCAGCAGAGCCGCCTGCTTCGCGTCGGTGCGCCCCTCGACCGGGTCGGCCAAATTATATACAGTTCCACAAGTTACCCACTGGGCAGGGAGCACTCACTGATCGACGCTTCATATGGGCGAGGAAGAGTCAGGCATATCCAGCGTCTGCAGTGACCTGACGCGTTTCGAGTATTCCACTCTTAATCATAGGTTTCTCTGCTCCACAAACAACTGCCAACAAAATGGTTTCCAGCGATCTCCCTTTATAAAACTCAGGTGAGTACAGCTTTGCATACTGGGACTGGAAGTCCATACAATAAAACCCAAGTGGGCTGAAGGCAGTTCTTGTGTAAATAAAAGTTCAATCATGGTTGCGCCAACACGAACACTTCCCAATCAAGCCATACGTCTGTATGTTCCGCTCAGCTGAAAACAAGTCCAGCAGCAGAGCCGCCTGCTTCGCGGCGGTGCGCCCCTCGACCGGGTCGGCCGAATTATATACAGTTCCACAAGTTACCCACTGGGCAGGGCGCACTCACTGATCGACGCTTCATATGGGCGAGGAAGAGTCAGGCACATCCAGCGTCTGCAGTGACCTGACGCGTTTCGAGTATTCCACTCTTAATCATAGGTTTCTCTGCTCCACAAACAACTGCCAACAAAATGGTTTCCAGCATTCTCCCTTTATAAAACTCAGGTGAGTACAGCTTTGCATACTGGGACTGGAAGTCCATACAATAAAACCCAAGTGGGCTGAAGGCAGTTCTTGTGTAAATAAAAGTTCAATCATGGTTGCGCCAACACGAACACTTCCCAATCAAGCCATACGTCTGTATGTTCCACTCCGCTGAAAACAAGTCCAGCAGCAGAGCCGCCTGCTTCGCGGCGGTGCGCCCCTCGACCGGGTCGGCCGAATTATATACAGTTCCACAAGTTACCCACTGGGCAGGGCGCACTCACTGATCGACGCTTCATATGGGCGAGGAAGAGTCAGGCACATCCAGCGTCTGCAGTGACCTGACGCGTTTCGAGTATTCCACTCTTAATCATAGGTTTCTCTGCTCCACAAACAACTGCCAACAAAATGGTTTCCAGCGATCTCCCTTTATAAAACTCAGGTGAGTACAGCTTTGCATACTGGGACTGGAAGTCCATACAATAAAACCCAAGTGGGCTGAAGGCCCGGTCGAGGGGCGCACCACCGCGAAGCAGGCGGCTCTGCTGCTGGACTTGTTTTCAGCGGAGCGGAACATACAGACGTATGGCTTGATTGGGAAGTGTTCGTGTTGGCGCAACCATGATTGAACTTTTATTTACACAAGAACTGCCTTATTGAAAATGTAGGTAGGTTTCCTGCTCATCCTACGTGAAAAAGTGACCGAAGCAGATTAAAGCTAGATTTACTGCATTTTCATCACTTTTTTCATTGTGGTAATATGCAAAGTAGAAACGATGAATGAAGAAAAGTCCCAATGGGCTCTTTGTCATCAGCTGTTTTCCAAAGTGGTGTTTCTTGCTGTATTTTGGCATAAAAATATGCCACCTTTGATAAAACTATTGACCACAGAGGGCTTGATTACAATTATATGGAGAGATAATCCTGCGTTGGGTACCACTCTGTCTGATTACAACTAGCCTGATGTTCCCACTCTCAGTTTTCCCATGTGCATGAACACCAGACCTGATTGTATCAGATGGCAATTTCACCCAGTAAACCTCACAAGGCTTTTTCTACAATAGCAAACACACCATGTCCCCTATGCTCCACCATGACTTGTTTTCTCTGACAAAGGTAGAGCATTCAATGTCCCCCTTCCAAAACTAATTTCCTTCCTTTCCATACCTTCTGTACCCCTCCCTCCACCCTTGCTCACACCACAAGGGAACATCATGTGAAATACTGTATGGTAATTCTGTTTTTGTACAGTTATTCCCCATTTTGACTAGGCCTCGGTAGTAAATTTCATTCCGCTGACGGAATTTGCGATATTTTAACATTTTCGCGTTCCGCGGAGAGTGTGAAAATGTCAAAACTTTCGCAATCTGCGCGAAACTGAAGTATTTTTCTTGTTCGCGCTTTAAAAATGCGTTCTCGCGCGTGCGGTCATGACTTACCGGGTCCCTGCACTCGTCAACGAGTTTTCCTATCCGTTCGTGCGCGTCACAAGATGTTGGATTGTAGGTAGCCGGTCGCGCTATCCCGTGAGAGTTTGCAATCGCGAACATGTCATTGCGATCGCGAACAGGAAATAAGCATCGCAAGCAAGTTGGCCGCGCCCATTAGCGACCGCATGGGCAAGTTGGAGAAATATTTCCCCGCTAGGACGCAAAAACACATCGCGAACGGGCGGGAAAAGCAATCTCCGCATCTTCGTGAAAGTTCCGCATGCTCGCGGAGATTGTGCGCAATTTCGCGATAATTTACGAAAGTCAATTTTGCAAATTCCACCCACCCTTAACTCGCAATTGCATGGTACTGGCAAGGAATTACTGAAGGATAATAGTAATTACGCATGCGAAGTTTGTCCCACACGAATGTGCAGCTTATAATCAGGGCGTAAGTTTGAATATTTTCTATATTTTCTCTTGAGTCAAGCATGCCCTTTGCTGTCTGCACTTGTTAGTCAATGCAAAGTAGTATATCCTCTAGAGAAGTATGTGTCTTACTGTAGTAATCACGCAGAATCAATGGGCCATATTCTCAAGGAGCTGTCGCCGAGTTATCAGCACCTTAACGCAGCCAGGTTTGCAATAAACTTACCACTCCATTCACAAGCTGGTGCAAACATCCCATATCACCAGTTTTCCGGCAATAGCAGCCACTAAAAACATCGCCAAGGATGACCCCGGCAACTATCGCTAATGAGATGTAGAGGAGGCATTCCAGAGCAAAAAGCCGCGACAACACCACACCACAACATTCTCAACGACCAGCCTGATCTGCAATAAGATCATAAAACATGCGGTAAGGCGTGTTAGCACCAGGAAACTAACACCTTCTCCAGCCTGGTGCAAAGTTGGACTACAACCTGCACCACAAAAGAGAGCCCAGCGCAGAGCCACACCTGAAGAACAACAGATGCCACGGAGCCACAGAACATGCATCTCGGTGCCCCAAGAGGGCAACAACACCCACCGCCATCACCCCCAGGACCCCACCTCCCCCCGGGGCCCCACTCCGGGCACCCCCCACCCACCCCAGGACAAATGTCACATCAACTACACGGATACATATACCAAATAACCCACATGACGTCGCACAATCACATCTGGTGACATGCATGTGTCGTCACAAAAATGAGCATCACACATTCACCTTCGAAGCAACACATGACATTTTTTTTAAATAAACAGAGAACAGAAATGAAGACACATTTTGGCTCCCCTCAGGACAATCCATAGGTCACAGCCTGCAAGACAAAAATCATGATGGGAAGGTGTGTCCTGAGCACATCAAAGGACAGAGAGAGAGAGTGAAGGAGAGAGAGGGTGAAGGAGAGAGAGAGCAAAGGTGAGATAGAGCGAAGGAGAGAGAGAGCAAAACAGAGGGAGCGAGAGAAAGACGGACAGAGAGGGGGAGCGAGAGAAAGACGGACAGAGAGGGGCAGCGTGAGAAAGACTGACAGAGAGGGGGAGAGAGATAGACGGACAGAGAGGAAAATATGAACAGATAGGGGGAGAGAGAGCTAGAGAAAAGAAGAGAGGGACAGGGAGAGAGAGTGCCAACACTGCGCACCCAGGCCACATTGCCCACCTGCTGCCGCCGGTGTGTCTCCAACCACATGCCGGTATGTAGTGCAGTTCACCAGGTCCCACATATGAGTCAGACCCACCATCTGAAACAGAGTCCAGATACCTGAATGGCAAAGTACATACAACTGCACAAGACATCATCACCTGACTGCCCCTGCGCACCCAGACAGCTGCACCCCAGCCCCTCCCGCCACCCAGCGGTGCATGCTAACTTCTGCACACCCAGGTCTCACTGCTCACCTTCCACCACCGGCGTGTAGAAAAGAGGGCCCACCAGGTGCCGCTGCAAGACACAAGCCCGGGGCCCGCAGACATGGCACCCTCCACATCATGCAGCCCCGCTCCCCAGGCCACCAGGTCTCACATTTGGTGCTGGGTCTTGATTACTCCATGGCAAAGGACATACAAGTGCACCCGGCCTCATCGCAGGCTGCACACTCGCTCAGCCTCATAGGTGCCACTAACTCTGTGATCCAGGAGGCGACGCCAGATGGCAGTAGGCCCGCGCTGCCCGCTGTTTCAGGCCTACAGTGCGGTCCAGCAGGGCACACATAACCTGAGCCGTCCAGACCACCGGGACGGGGCATCATTGCAGGCTGCACACCCGCTCAGCACTTAAGGTGCCCCTACCTCAGTGCACCGAAAGTCACCGTCCCATGGCGGTGTGCCTGTGCCGGCCGCAGTGTATCCGGTGCCACCAAGTCTGTGCCCCCACAGTCATGGACCCTCTATGATTGGTTATCGTGTTGCAGACACCATCATGTCCCCTCCGGGCCTGCGGAATGTGATGTCGGAGGCCCCTGGGCCCCCGTGCCTACATGCACACCACACGGATACACCCCGAGAGAGGTTGGAAATGGCATTGTGCGCCCGGCCCTTTTTATTGGCAGGGTCACATGTGCTGTGATGCTTGAGCTTGATGGGTGTGGTGTGGGTATAAATCAGCTGTGAGGGAGTGGCCGTGGCATGCTGACAACTAGACCTGTGAACAGCAGATCACTACAGGGGAGTCCTGGCACATGTGGCATTGTTGTCCTACCCTGGAGCATAAGCGTAGTGGGCTGGCCTGGCGTATGCCTCTCCAGCGTAAGGGTTTGAACAATGACCCCGTGGGTCTGTGCGTGGTTCCATACTGGGCTGGACAAGGAAGTAACGAATGTGTGTGTCGCTGTTGTTGCATCGGCGCCACCCGGATGACAATCGACAATGTGTCACCCTGTGACCCAAGTCCAACGACATGAGTCACATGGACATAAGAGGAATCCACTGACCCCACATCCATCCATGCTAGCACACTTGAAAGACCATAGAGACGACACATCTGTGTGATTTGGAATTTTAATGCACATTCAGTGGAGTGTTGCATCTGGAGCAGTACAGAGCCATGCAAACCCCACTTTCAAATGTTGACCTGTGGAGGGCCAGCCAGAGTCATTCATGGAATGACCAGTCCAAAGGAAGTGAAAGAGTTCAGTCCGCAGTCTGATACCAGTGTCATTGGCGATCAAACAGGTTATGGAAGTCCATGTCGAGGTCCAAGGTGAGTGTCGCAGAGTGTATCAGGGAACAGTGGAAGGTGAGGATGCAGAAGGCAGAACCAAGATGTAACCGGCCATGAGGCAGAGATGAATGCTACCGCTTCCTTCTGACCATGAGGGCAGATTCATCCGCATCTTCATTCTCTGCTGTCTCATGTGCCTCACGTATGGGTGGTGCTGGCCTCTCTCCAGCACTGCATGGCAGTGACACCTCAGGGGCCAGAGGTGGAATGTCTGCCGCACTCTGTGCACTGAAACTTTAGGGGGCGGAGATGTGGATGTAGTGGTAGCAGCAGCATGCATTGGCACCAAGCCTTGTGGCAGCAATGTCATGAGGATGGTTTTGAGGTCATTGTGGAACCCAACTACCTCCCGCCAGTGTGCAGCCGTGGCAGCCGCTCTTTCCGCATTGGCCGGCTCCATGTTCTCCATGTGCCTCCGCATGAGTCCCAACTCCCAGGCGAGCTCGCTGGAGCCACTCTGACTAGACAATCATTCTTGTCTCACAGTCAGGACGCTAGCGATGTCAGCCATGGTTCGTTGGAGAGCATGGAGCGGACAGTGGGTGTTTGTTAGGGACTGTGAGTGGTCCCTTATGGGACTTAGACACCCACGTATGGCATCTAGTTTGTCGTTTGCCATGCAGTCGAAGCCCACCGCACCTGTTCAGCCAGCTGCTCCTGGTATCCCAACACACGGCATTGGAAGGTCATGTGTTCTTCGTGGGGGGTCCTGGGAGGCAGCTGTGGTGGTGGGTGCTGCCTGCAGTGTGGTCTGTGCAGGGGGTTGGGTCTCCTCGTTGCCGCTGGGCTGCCCTGCTCCTGGGGGTGTGCTGGGGAGACTGTCAATAAACTCTCGGAGGGCGTCGGAGTCAAATGTGTCGTGGTCCTCTTGATCATCAGAGAAGAGAGGATGGGACTGCTCTGCAGGAGGTGGTGATTGTCCCACTGCAATGTGAAGGGGAGATGCATATTAACAATGTGTTCACATGTGTGTTGTCACATTGTACATGTTTACGTACAGACTGCATGACTGTACACCATGGCTGTTTTGGAGGGGCTGCCCATTTGCTGCTGGACAGTGGACATTTTGACAACATCAGAGCTGTGTGTTTGTACTTGTACATTATCAACTCACATTTCCCTGCAATGCCACTTGTGATTGGCCAGTGTCTACACCCAGTCGGCACCAGTTGTGTCCTCTGTTCTGTGGTGAACGTGTTGCGTTTGTGCCACTTCGTTGTCAATGTTGATGTGCTGTGCACGTGATGTGTGTGCCGCATTTTGGGGGAGTCACCCCTGCAGCTCTGAATTGCCTGACCCGTATCCCTTACATGCAGTGTGCCTCTGATTTCTGTGCTCATACAGTGGTGAGATGTTGCATACTTGGGTACATAGTTCTCTTGGTGGGAGTTGGGGTCTGGGGCATGGTTTGTCCGCAGCTGTGCTCTACTTACTTGTGCATGTGTGGGATTGTGCCCATCTCCCCCGTCCCCCCAGTCCCTGGTTGTTACTCACCCTCTTGCTGTTGTGTCCGGTCCTGTTGAGCAGTGTCTGGTCCGCTCAACTCCTGCCACCGTCTCCCCACTGATGACTGTGGACACTATTTCCTCCATGTCGACCAGCTCCTCCTGTGGCGCTGGACTCCCACCTCCAGTCTGCATTGCTGCCTTCCGGTTGTTGGTGAGTTTCAGCTTGGTTTAGCACTTGACATCGTTCCAGCACCTCTTGACCTCGTCCATTGTCCTCTTCAGCACTCCGACTGCATTCACCTTGTCCACAATGGCCTGCCATAGTCCATTTTTTTGTCGCCAATGACACAGTGGAGGTGACGAACACTTGTTGATGGTGTTCGACCACCTCCGTTATCAGGATCCTGTTCTCTTGCGGACTGAAGCACTTCTTCCTACTCTTCTTCTCCTTGCCCTTCCCTGACTCCGAGGTCCCAGGCAGGTCCTCCGGGGGGCTTGTGGGGTTCTGGTTCTCCTCCGTACTTGCTCCGGCAACTATCCATTGTGCTTGGCTGTTTTTGGGCATTTGTTTGTCATTTTTTTTTCTACTTTTATGGTGATTGTTCCCGCCTGACTTGTGTGATTTGCAGGCCTTTAGCTGGTTTTCGCTGATTTTTGTATCGTGATTGGCCTCATCGAAGCTTTTTTGCGTTCACGTTTCGCATTTTTGCATCGTGGCATTGATTTTAACACAGCCATTTGGCGCGTTATCTGGTGACTAGCGCATGGTACCGCCGTGTTGTTGTGAGTACTTGGTTAACACGCAGTAAATTTCCTGCGATAGACTGCGATGTTGTAGGTTACGTTAAGTAACTCTTGCGATGGTTATCACACGTTCTTGAGAATATGCCCCAATGAGTGCTTTTGCTTATTTATTGTGATAAGTAGGCCTGATGCTCCAAATGTTCCGTCTTTCGCCGCATCATAAAGCAAAAACCAGGACGCGGGAATAGAGGTATGCTTGCCACAGTTCTTCCGTCGTCTAAGCCGCGCCTCCCAGCCATTGCACCTATCCGCAGGCACTGTAAAATCTTTCACAAGACGTGGACTTCTTAAGTTCTCCTCCTCGTGGCCAATATCCATGTAGTAATCACGTAGAAACAATGAGTACTTTCCTTATTTATTGTGATGATAGGTCGGAATACAAGGATGCTTGCAGCAGTAACACAAACTCCTCCAGGAACGAGGTATCACATTTTAAGCCCCATCATAAGTACCCATTCCATATGTCATCACCACATTCTACATTGCTTAATTACCTAGAGACATAGAACCATGTTACTAAACTTACCTTCCTCTGAAGTTGTGCTAAGTCCAGCAGCATTGCAAGGCAACGGAGCCCAAATTGTTCACTCTCTACATCTCATATGCGAGGGCAGTAGCCATCGCAGAGGGACCTGAGAAAAACAAGTAGAACGCAAGATTCGGCATGTGGAATATACTGTGCTGTCATTTTTTTATCCTGCAGCTTTCAGGGATGTCATTTCCCAGTCCCGTGGCTATGATAAAAGGCAAGTTAGCAATAATTCACATCACCTGGACAGAGATAAATGAATCATTCTTTAACCTCCAGGCAAACAGTCAGTCGCCTCATCTGAATATTGCTGACTATTTATTGGTAAAACTGTCAGAAAAAAATAATAGATGATACATTAATGAAATTTGTACAGAAAGCAATCTCCTAGATATGTCACACTTGTCGTTTTAGAGTATTACACAGACGCTTTAGTAAGTGCACTTTTAATTATTTATAATGTAGCATTCTTTAACTTCAGAAAACATTCTCATATATGTAATTTTAAACCATATTAATTTGTTTTAGCCATTTTTTACCGGCAGTATATTTGTGTGAATGTATTAGGGGTAGGTACAAATCTAAGCATATTCAGGTCTCAGTTTCTTCTACAAGCAACTTAGTGGAGGGCAAAAATTGAAGTATACTAGATGCAATTAAAGAACTGTGCATCAATCACCATAGATATTATGTATGTTCGTCACAGTGAAGTGTGTTCCAGACGAGTCCTAGCCCGAACTCGGTCTGATCCACTTTGTAACCTGAGCTGATTAACAATTAATTGTAGATTGAGAACTAATTTGAAATGTCATGTTGTTTATGACCCTCTGTGTCTGCATCTGTTCTAGCGGATCAGTTGTGTGCGAGTTGAGTACTGGAATCACAGTGAAGATGCATCTGGTATGTCCTACAACAACCTCTGACCTCACCTGTGATACAGCACTACATAAATCTCCCTAACTCGCCGACATAAAAATAATCAAATTCTCAAGCCAACTTTTCCCCATGGTACAAACAATGCTGCACCCATCCCACCCCAAGCTCCAACAAAATCATGGCTCTCTTTCACTCCCCTTTGTGGTGAGACAACATTAACCAAGCCCTCGTGTCATGTAAATTACCAAACCTTCCTCATGAGTGATCTGTGAAGAATCTGATCTGCAACCTCTACAAGCTTCTAAGGAAAAATATTACAAATTCGTGAGGCTGTGAAGCTTTTCTGTCTGCCATATTTATGTGAAAATCGTCACATTTGTGATCATTTTTGTTGTATGTGTATTGAACGTTAGAAATACTGTAATACTTCTGGCATGTTATACCTATGTATGAAAATACGCGCAACATTGCAACATACATTTGTGATTGTGTGTAAAACTCTGAATTTTCCAAATTCACAAATCCTACTGTAAATGTTTAATATTATGATCATGGAGGCCAATGGTGTCACACTAATAATTTGTATATATAAATCATGTTTAGAAAGTCATACGTCTAGATTTGTTCTCATAATAATACAATTAGAAGATGTGTCACTCACAAAAACTTTATGCTGATTTACCAGGCGCAATTGTACTCACCAGCGAGCTATCAGGCACCCAAACACATGACTAACTGATTTTGGTAAAGCCACACATCATTCCACTTCAGCTGCTCTCAAGATAGAACCAGTATCTATGATGATTAAACAATTTCTATTGGGTTTTATCAACTTTAGACCTTAGCAGTTGTAGCAGTTGTAGCAGGATTAGATCAACAAATGGGTGGCATTCTTTTTTAGACATTGACAATTGTATCAGGATAAGAAAAAAACAGGTAGCAATTTACAGATACATTTCAATTTCACTACATGAAAGAAATCAATGTTCAGTACCTGCACAAACAATAGGCTAGTAGTAAATTGCACTGGCTCATAATGATGTACTATGTCAGAGTCCTTCGGCTACGTGGTACAGTGCACAAATTGCCTCCCTATGGGTCCTAGAAGGATGAGGGGACCAAATGAAAATGGGAATTGGTTGCAGATCTTGGAAGAAGACTTTAGGGGAAGCACAAGCATAATGGCATAATGCTTAGCATATTATGAAAGAGCGGGAGGGTAGCAAGGGACCTCTGGCCTTTAAATTTGGCCCGGTGAGGGAGTGATGTCCTCTTCAGCCAATTCCTTGTACTGAATAAGCATAGAACCCCAGGCAGCAGCTATAGGGTGCCTCCTCCCAATGAAGTGCAGAGCTTTTTGCATCCCCCCATCTAAGTAATGCCTTGCACCACTGGGAGAGAGGGTGTTTGGCTCTCCAGTGCATGGTTAGTAAACACTTGGCCAGGAGGGCAAGGTTGGTGAAGCTCACCCGAACTCTGTGACATGTTGCATCCTGGTACAAATCCAATTTTGGTCAGGATGAATAAGGGCAGGAAATAAGCTCAAGTATCTATTCCCTAGGGTTTTGTAGAGTATTTTATAGTCTGCTCCCAATAGGGCCACTGGGGAGGAAGAGAGTCAGGTGGACTCCCTATCAGGCTTCTGCAAAGTTACTACAAGAGACTCGTGGAGGGAGGCTGGGAGTACATCATTGGTTAGGGCTTCATTGTAGACCTCAACTAAACGTGGAGCCAGGCTGACTGAGAACTGATCATAGCATTCAGTTGAAAAGCCATCTACCTCTGGGGTCTTATTTCGAGCTAGGTCATAAATTGCTTTCTTTATCTCAGCCATAGCAATGACTTTGTCTAACTCCTCTCGTACTGAAACATTAATGGTGGGCTGTGGGAGGGGTGTTAGGTGTTAGTAAACGTCTTATTGTGCCAGGTGGTGGGCTGAAAGACTCTCTCTAGATTGGCATATTATGAACTAAATACTTGTAATACAGCTGATTGGGATTTGAATGTTTCCTGCCAGGCCAACCTTGCCAGTATACAACAGGGTTTGTCACCGCAGTGTGAATGCGCGTGGTGTATTCTCTGAATTATAACAGTGGAGGCGTTCTAGTAAGGCAACTTGTTGTTTCATGGCATCAGTGTGTGGCGCGTCATGTCATCAAGAAGGGGGCGGTTATCCAATGCGGACACTGCCTCATCCGCATCTTGGAGGGCCCTGGTTAATTTCCTGTGAACCCTAGATATGTTTTGAATGCAGAAGCCCCTATTAACCACTTCAAAGGAATCCCATTTGACAGCACGACTGGTGGCTGTGCCATCGTTTTCCTGAAAGTACTGGGCTATGTGGGTTAAACGGATATTGCAAAAATACTAGTGTATCTTTGGATAACCTCCAGGACAGGACTGGTGGGTGAGGAGTGCCCCACTCAATGACCACTATATGTGCAGCATGGTCTGAAATCACCCCACCCAGGTAGTCTGAGTGAAGAAGATGTGGGACTGAGTCCTGAGAACACATAAAACGGTCTAAGCAGAGGCAAAGATTATGTGGGGCCAAATAATGTGAGTTAACGCGTAGGTGTGGGCTATGGGCTTTCTACGCATCGAGAAGGGACCACTGTTGAGCCGATCCAGAGAACTGTCTGGAGTGTTGATGAGCTGGGGCATGAAGAAGTGGGAGATGGGAACAGTCAATAGAAACATCTTGTACGTTGCTATAATCGCCACCTAGTTTCCATTAGAAACCTACCCATTGAGTTAGGACTCTTGATAGAGTCGTCCAAAATGTCATTTGCTCTCAACTTGGTGCATTGATACAACCTAAGAGGATGGGCTCACCATTCAACCGGCCCTCCACAAAAACATATCTGCAACCTCATCAATGACTATGTATTGGGTTTGAATAGGCATGCATGGACGTATCCAGAGCAGTGCACCCCAGGTTTTTGCAGAATATGTTGTACTGTGAACCATACCTCTCCATCGGCTACCCAGGCACTGTAGTTCATCAATAGTGAGATGCATTTCCTGTAGGAAACTAATGTGTGCCCCCTGCCTTTTAATTTAAGGATATACTGAGTAACAGCGGTGTGCTGAATCTATCCTCGGTGCATTTAGTGTGATTAATCGTTTGATGCATTAAGTGGCCAAAGGGAAATGTCATATTGTTTTGGAAAGGAAAGGGGTGGTAGGGTACACTTACCATTTGTCTGTTCCATCCCACAAGAAGGGGGATTGTGTGTTGCTCATGTAATGGAAGGAAAAACACCAAAACAGTAACAAAACCAAATCCTGCAACCAAGGGCCGCACACCCACACAATTGCTTTATGAGCCACTACATGAAACAGGAGAGATGGTGGAGCACCACTAAAGTTGGAGAAATAGCTGTAAAAAGAGACTTCAGACACGCAATCCAAGTCATGGTAGAGGTGGGATGTCAGTGGTCCCTGAGCAGTCAGGGGGAAACTTGATAGTAGATTGCCCGCTGTTTGTGGCATTAACCGGGTCTACCAGTAGCCCCTCATGCTAACCAAATCATCCTTGCTAGTGGTATCACTGGAGTCAGTATGCTGGGTCCGCAAGGATTGTTGTCAGAGGGCAAATGCTGCGTCAATTGCCGAATGTGATTCTGGCAGAGTGCATGAGGTGAGGGTACTCTAGGTGGCTCCCCCAGACCTATTTTGAGGTCTATTTCTCTGGCTTCTCCAACTGCTGGGCTGGGATGGGTAGATGTTATCTGTGGGGGGGGGGCGATGGCTGCCCTCAAAGTGGGCTTCCACCCAGCCCCAGGCTGAGTTTCTGCTCAGTGAAGAAGTGGGCTTGTGGATCATACATTGCTTTCAATTTAGCTGGAAACAGTAGAGCATATTAAACATTTAAGTCTCTGAGGCGGAGCTCCACTGCGAAAAAGGAGAAGCATTGCCATTGAGTCAGAACAGTGTAGTCTGGGAATATCGATATGCAGCAGTTTCCATATTCCAGAGGAGTTGTGCGTCTAGCCCCTTGTAGGATGGCATCTCTGTATAGGTAGTAGAGCTACTTTGCCACCACTGGATGGGGTGTGTCAGGCAGAAGTCTGTGGGAGGGTGCTCTTTCCATTGAGAAATGTAAGGAGAGGGATTGGGTTGAGTGAAGGTCTTCACCCATTCCTCCAGAAATTCAAATATCCTTCAGGATCCCTCTGCGCACTCTGGGAGACCCACTAACTGAATGTTGTTTCACCCTGCCCTGCCTTCAGCATCCTCTGCGAGATATTCCAGTCTTTGCATTTGTTTGAGGAGATCCTCTCTGGACTTGTCTTGATTTAAAGAACATGGCGTCATCTCTGAGAGGCGATGTTTAGCATCAGTGACCTTAGAGGCTAATTTCCACAGGTCTTCATGGAGGAGTCTGAACTGCACTCAAATTTTCTTTATGTGTGACTCGACAGACATGCCTGAGGTCTCTCACTTGCAAAAAGAACAATTGATAGACAGAATGCAGAACAATGTCATACATTCACCCCAGTACAGAGATCTGGGCCTAAATCCATTGTTTCTTTGCTCCCCATGCTATTCCAGTTTGAACCCAGCCATATGCAAATCAGTTTTGACCCTGCACCCAATGGGAACAGTCCAGCCCGAACTGCCAGGCCAGGTTCTCACTGGACTGAAAACAAGCATCCTAGGATTGGTTTCGGGGTTTTACCCCTTATCAGCCAGGTTAGCTTGACTCCAGTGGCATGGAGAACATGGGACCCACATCTGGGCATACCCGTCCCACTCTGAGTGACAAATGCAAAAAGAACAATTGATGGACAGAATGCAGAACAATGTCATACATTCACCCCAGTACAGAGACCTGGGCCTAAATCCATCACAGCAAGTATGACTGGTGGCAGAACTGGATCATGCCTCTGCCTCACCACCATGTAGCAGGTGCCCACTAGATTGAATGGCTTATCTGTTCAGGAAACAGCAGTCATAAGGTCAGGTAAGCATCAACACGAAAAACAAATATATATCCAGGTATGTTGCATCCACAGAGTCTCAACAGTATGCCACTAAGCAGCCTCATGTGGCTAAGTGATCCTCATACAACTCAAAACAATATTTAACCTTTTTCCACCTGTACACAAACATGGATGTGACAGCACACTGACTATGTCATGCTCATTAACTGTAAATCTAAACACCGCAGATCCACTGATGCAGCATCTGCCCACCACTTATATAGCAAACGTGAAGTGTCAAAATGATATAAATTGGACTGGCCATACATCTCACCTTAGTGACATTGCCAAATAACTGTCTTTGTCCAGGGCATCACCAGCAATACCATTCTGCAGGGAAATAAAGAGAACATATTCTGTTATCACACCCTCATGGTATGGACATAGCATTTTACTTCCCCATGCTATATTTGTTTTCTGTAGCCTACAATAATAGCACAGCTACATGAAGGCTTGCATGCCGTTCTGCTCTAATCTGCCATGTAAGACATTCTCACCATCCACAGCACTGCTGGTGTTAGCCTTGGTACAGTACCACTGTGACAGAGAGTATGACCAGTTTATAGTGCAGAGTTTGTACATTTTCAATCGACAGTTATCCAGCTACACTCTCTTTTATCTGTCACATCTACCAACATTTTAGTGTCATTTGACACTATCTTGACAAAAACATTATCAACATGCATAAATATCGCCAAATAAATATTAAAATATAGATATTGAGCCGCTATACTTATACTGTAAACACACAAATATCGATATGGCCCACACTCAACTAGAGATAAACAATGCCTTTTGTAATTGTTTCAATAATCTTTATAACGAACCGATACACATTGATGACACTTTAGTGGATGACTTTTAAACAACTTCACATACCCATGTCTTAAAGCAGACACTCAAAAGGAGCTTTCAGGCCTCATTAGACACGAGATACGGGCCGCTATCAGAATGTAAAGCACAACAAGGCCCCGGGCCTCGATGGCCTGCCCATAGAATTCTTTGAAACTTATTCACACACTCTTGTTCCTAAGTTAGAAGAGCTATGCAAGACAGCCTTGGAGTCCTGTCACCTACCCCATTACACCATGCAAGCCTTAGTCATTTCACTCCCCAAACCGGGACGAGACGGCACTGACCTATCTAGTTACCGACCCTTGTCTCTAATAGCGACCGAATATAAGATCCTAAGTAAGGTCCTAGCCAACCGACTCCTGCCCGACCTAACTACCCTAATTCACTCAGACCAATACGGGTTTCTGCCTGCACGGAGTACTTCCCTAAATATCAGGCGCTTACATCATATCATGCTGGCTACCCCAGTGGAGTATGGCAATGCTGGCTGTATAGTGTTGGACCTACGCCAAGCCTTCGACTCCATCACATGGGGGTACATGTCCGCAGCCCTGCGACGCTTCGGGCTTCCTCCAAAATATCTTCAATGGGTGCATTTGCTGTATAATGGCCCGACTGCAAGAGCTCGTACTGTAAGTCATATTTTGCGGGAATATACTATACACAGAGGCACACGACAGGGATGTCACCTTTCCCCTCTGTTATTTGTCCTTGTCTGAGAGCCTTTAGCGATAGCATTGAGACAAAACGCTGAGCACCTGGGAATACCAAAAGACGGCACCACACACTTAATCTCAATCTATGCCGAAGATATATTCTACATGACCTATGTGCCAGGGCGGAGCCCATGCCCACCATTTTTTCCACCTTTGAATGTATCTCTGGGCTGGCTATTAACGAACGGAAATCGAACGCTTTCTACCTACATTACGGACCTCACTCAAACACGCTTCACTTTGGTAATTATAAACTGCCCGTAGCACACCATACATTTAAGTACTTAGGAATCCAGATATACAGAACACAGGCAGAACAACTTGATGGTAATCTATCAAAGGCAATTACTGGCATATGCTTCAGTGTATCCTTTTGGACGTCCTTGCCACTGTCGGTGATGGGGATGGTTGCCATTTCTAAGAAGGTGGTGCTCCCCCATCTCTTGTATTTCTTTGCGAATTTACCCCTAGTGGTTCCCCAGTCCACTTTTCGCACACTCGATAAAATTCTGCTAGAGCTTGTTTGGGGGACAGGTTGACGTAGTGTGAGCCTCAAGAAAATGTAATTAGAACCTCATAAGGGCGGATTCGGGGTACCTGACTTTAGGGCCTATTATTATGCTTGCCAGCTTCAATGGTTGTTTTATTGGACAGCAGGCAGGAACCTGCAGGAAATAGGATATGAGACCTGGGATTTGGAGCGCGGAGCCCTACATACCCTGCTACTACCGGAAGTAAAAAAAACCCTGTTGTGCCCCCATTACTTAAAACAGCACTCCACTGCTGAAAGAAGGCTCTGCTTTACACCTCAGCTGCGATTCCGTACGCTGGTAATATCCCACTATTGGGAATACCAACCGCTGGTGGCAGGCTCACGTAGGCTCGACTAAATGTCTGGGCAGACACAGGCGTAGAGGAGGTTGGGTCTCTGTTTGGCGATGGAACCCTCCTTAATCATGACGCTTTTGTACAGACCACTGGCATACTGGATCAACTTTATTTACCTCACGCAGCAGTTTCTCACTACGTTAGGATGACATGGGAACCTCAACGCAATAAACCTCCGCAACACAAACTGGTACGATCTCTCTATTATATGAGGGAGGGCAGCCATCTTATTAAATGGTCATACATTGGTATTTCTGATGCAAGCCTCTATTCCACTCACTGACCTTAGAACAAAATGGTCAGAGACAACTGAAGCTGCACTGACTAATAAAGCATGGGCGAGTTTTCTAGAACACCCCAAGCGTGTATCTCGCAATGCTAGATTAAAATTCATACAATGCATGGTGTTACACAGATCCTATTTAACCCCCAAAAGAATTCACCACATGTTTCCCGATGCCCAACATCACTGCCCACGCTGCAGGTCTGAGGAAGCGGCCTTCACTCATATGGTATGGGCTTGCTCTTACCTTCGCGATTACTGGGGGGGATTCGAACTGCACTTGGGGAGATTACACACTTACAACTCAAGGACAACATACTGGAGTGTTTGCTGGGCCTCTGCAAGTGCACAAGTGCTTTGAAAGTTCCACTGCGTTTCCTTGACCTAGCCCTCATATTGGCCATACGAGCGATCACCATGAGATGTAAATCCCCTAGATGCCCTACTTTACCTGCGTGGCAGGAAGAGGTGGTATGATGGTGGGGTGCCGAAAACGTGGCAATTAGACGCAAAGAGGCCCACGGACTGCGTAAACACACCATTTCTATGGAATGGGATCTCACGCTGGAAGGTTTTAAAGTGCTAGATCTTCACCCTCCACGTATCCTACCCCATAATGTACCCAGGTGTATGCAGTCCACAGTTTAAAAGGGTTGTAAAGGGTCCTACTCACACTTCAGCTGCATCCCAGCTGTACCTCGCAGCATATGGTACACATACACACACAAGGTTGAACGGCACATAGGAACAGACAGGCCAGGAGGGTGGGCAGTGGGTGAGGGACGTATGTTAATGGGGTTGTTTTGGCATATATTGCACATTGTATTGAATGGTATTTTATATCTTATGGTTGCACCCATTTTTTCATAGTCATAAGACTGCCCTCTCTTATTCTGGCATATGCAAGCAGAACAACCGAAATATGTTTTTACGATTAGAAAAAAAAGAAAATGCAATGTTGTACTTGCCATGACAACTTGAACTCACTTTGTGGCGCTCAATAAAGTTTGTTTTAAAAAAAACCACACACAAATATCGATGATAAAGATATAGTGGAAAAATATCTAAAATACAACACTATCATAGGCAAAAAATACAGAAATAACAAATATTGTCTACACTTTAAAACTAAGAAAACAAAACAGCAATAATGATAACCAAAATATCAAACACCGGAAAACCAACATCATTCTAAATAAAACATATACAATTACAATAAATATATATGCACATTTAAAATAAGTCAAAATGTATATACATTAGATAAATAATTAAAACACTAATTATTGTTTGTCAGAATGCAAAAAACGTTTACTAATCTCCAACCAACCTATCAAGTGAAACATAAAATCAGTTAGCAAATAAAAATACTTTCCCAATTAAAAATCAGTATGAAAGGGCCACAAACATTCACAATAAAATGTTTCTTGAAAAACAGAACAGTGTCATTATGTGAGATCACAAACCTAAATAAGAAAACTGCAACACACCAATAAATACTACAAAAGTAGGTTTGACTATGAATGAAACTAACAAACTTATTAAATAACTAAAAGTAAGTTAAAATAACAAATAACTAAAACAATGCTACATGTTTATTATGTCAAATAACAGCTGGATCCTCTGCCAGAAGAAAGAAACGTTTGAGACTACCTTGAAAGTAATGGTAATGATTGTAACCAAAGCACAAACTAAATTTAAACTAAAATTAGCATTTTAACATATTACTAAAATAAAATGAAACAAACCAAACTGTCACAAACTTTTACATTGGAAATAAATCAACACAACTAACAATTTGTTTCTCTTAAAAGAAAACTACGCTAAAAACAAGACAAAACAGACCTGCAAAGCAAAACTTTCTGCTAAAACAAATTAAAGACAACATCCAGAACATAAAGTAAAAAAATGCACTAAATTAAAAAAATTCAAATTAATAAAACATAACATATTGTTTTCAGTTCGAGCCTCAACAGCTCTTGCGCTGTCTGCCCTGATGTATCTCTTCTATGGCTTTTGGAAAACACACTAATTGCCATTGATTGTTGTCTGTTCCATTTAGAAATGCTGGCTTGTTATTGGTGCATTTGTTTAAATGTCCCTCCCTTGTGTGCTTAGCTCCCTCGCTGGCGATTTCACTAAAAGAGCTTTTTGTTTGGCCATCACACTGTTATAGAGTGTGATGGACTCTTCTCCCTCCTCCACGTGGCTATTGCAGGTGTACTTTTAGTGTATATTGGCCCAACTTAAGATGGCAGGCGCTCGTCATGCGCAATTATGTAATTAGCTTCATGGCGAGGCCATCGTATTCTTTCACCGACGCTTGTCTTAACCGCTTCGCTGTGGCCGGAATTCCCCCACGGTGCTGAAACAAATGACGCATGCACGGTTTGGATGGCCCCCGGCTGTCCTCCGCACATGCCCACTGTGATGTCAGACGGCCGGGGGCCGTCCGACACGCGGAAGCGGTTAAGCTTGATGTTATTGTGCCTGTGCTGACTCAGAGAACGCATCTGTTAATCATGCTCCTCTTCCTTCTTTGGAATCAGCTGATGGAGGACAGGCTGGAGCGCCTCACTGATCGCAGGGCATTGAGAGGCTTAAGCAAACTCCGGCAAGTTGGCAGAGCTTCCTCTCAGCTTGCACGGAAACGTAGGACAGGAGGCAGCTGTGCAGGCACAGCTTCAATCTCCCCCTGGATTACAGGAGCCATGCGATTAGTGTGAACTCCATCACACTGATGCATGCATGCGTGCTGGGCTTTCTGGCCATTGTGTCTTTTTAGCCCAACTGTAGTCGATGTAGGAGAATGTTTAGCTGCAAGTATGTTGTATGAAGTTAGGTTACCAGTCGCAGTACCTCGGGTTTGTGACTGAAGAGCCCCTGTCGTACCATTGACCCCAGTTGATGTGACTTTCAGTGCAGATATCCTCAGCGCTTCTTTCAGCTGCGACTTCATGTCCAAGGGGTGCTCTAGCTTAGAGTGTTGCTAAATTTCCGTTGCATTCATTGAAAAATGTAACTATGCCGCTATTGTCTTCCCCTTGCTTGTGTGACGTTAAGTGTTTCCTAATAATGAACAAGGGTGCTAATATTATGCTGGATTCGGTTCTTCAGCGTACAAAGTGCGACAAAAACACGCGGTTGGTCTAGAAGCAATAGAATCAGCAAATAATAAATCTGCTTCACTTTTGGACTCCAGACGTCGCCGGGCTACAACGATAATTTTGCTGATATTCCATTAGACTAGACGAGTATGAAATTAATAACATTGTACCCCAAATTATAAACTAGTTAAATATGGTGATTTTAATTTTACTTTGATTTAAAAATTATACACATGGGAAGGTTAAGCTGTCATGTCATTATTTCAAACTTACGCTGTTTACGCAACCGCAATGTTTCTCTGTAATTTTATGCATATTACAAGCATTCCTAGATGATGTCATTGCTTCCCTATGTCTGGAATGGGCCTTGTTGCGTTGTGTATTCTGAAGAACTTATGTTTTAAAAAAAAAAACGTATAGAGTTTTATATAGCGCGAACTAGACCCGAGACATCGGGTATCAGAGCGCTTTACATAAGCACTAGTTTTGTTTCGGATTGACACATTCACTTTTGATAGGCACGTGGAGATTAACTGATTTGGCCAGAATCACAGGATGTTGAGCGTCGGTGCTGAGCTTCAAACCCGGTTCCCCAGCTTTGAGTTCAACCGCTCTAGCCATAAGGCTACATCCTCTCCCCAACCAGAGGCATGCAATGCGACTCCCAGCTCATAAATGGCTTCATTTCTTGCATGAAACAACCAAACCTCTTGCTCAAGGGGCTGATAAAGAGGTATGGGCACCTGGAGGTTCTAAGGTAGCAAGTGTACCAGATCGGAGGTGGAGCCGGATATGCGCATGTTTTGGTGAGTGCCGGAAATAGGCTCTGATCCTAAACTGCTGTTAGACTACGCAGAGGATTGGGTCCACAGTATACCTATGTACGAAAAAAGCCTCTGCTTGGTGAGTCAAATCCACTAACTGGGGAGAGACATGCTGACAACCGAAATTTTGCATAGTTAATATGTATGATTGCATGCCTATTGAGTTCAGTTTCATTGTTGTAGTAGTATTATATATTTTCTTTGCGGTGCGGTTATTTTGCACAGGTTACATTTCTTGAACACAGAAACATTTCTAAGCGAGACTGTAAAAACCATAATTTTGCCTCCAGTAAATTTGGGGGATTGATAAAATCCATACAGAAAGTTCACAAGTTCTTCACAAGTTGACGGTCTACTGGAATGCTTCGATGTCTGACTTTATCAGGCACCACCCCTAGCTGCAGCTGTAGTTCTCAGTACTTCATTCTTTAGTGCATCTTATGCTCTGAGGGCACATAATAACCTGCAGATCATTTTACAAAGCCACAACATTCCCCTGTATATCTCTCTCCCATAGCACATCACCTATAGATAGAGCCCTGTCTTGAGAAAGAAACGTAACACCCTTATTGGCTAAGGAGTGTTAATCCAAGCAGATGTTGGCATTTAGATCCCAAGCATTAACTATGCTTTTTAGCTGAAGCCATTGACGCGTTTCCACCCTTAAGACGTCACCTTTTTAGTCATGGCTTTCTTATACAGTCAACCCAGTTTTTTCACTCCTCAAAGCCACCAGTACTCTGTGCAGTTTTTACATTTGACGCTGGGTCTTCTCTATCAGTACAGCCTCATCAGCAAGTCCTTACACCTTCCTAAATTCCTTCTTGATGACATAGGATTTATGCCCCAGTCCGAAGCTCTTCAGGGCCTTATATTAATTCGAAAGAGCCCTCTGTCCTAACAGGCGCCCTCATTACCAATTTAGTGAAACATACCCTTGCCTGTGATGGTATAAAATGAACATTTGTTCAATGAACGTGATTATCTACTACTGACACCATCATGTTACAATGAATTGCCCTCTTACTTACCTCACATCTTTATACCTTACTGGTACTATCCTTTACCTTGAGCACACCTAAAATACTTTACGTCATTGTCTCATCATAGCTTTGAGTGACATTTCTCTCTCATTATTACACTTTCCCAACTTACTGCAAATACCCCCACTCATAGTTCATGTTCACTTATATTACAGTGCCCTGTTGCTTCCTGGCTAGGTTTGTGCTCTATAAATACCAATACATACACATTCATACATACATACACACACATTCACACACATAAGGTGTCTTGAATCCTATTTACAATTTCTACTGCCCTTTTAGAATGAGTGGACAGTAGTAATCTTGGCTCAGATTTGGTGTTCTACAACTTATACTTTTCCATCAACACTCTAGGAAGTTATACGCATTAATAGTTTTTATATTGCTGGCTCACTTCATCCCTCTGTGGATTCTCAAGGTTGTCTATTATTATGATCACTGTCTCCTACACTTTATGTCTTAAACTACTAGTGCCATCTCTGGGTCTGTTCTGACTGCAGCTCATACTCCAGCATGCTCTCATTCTCTTTACCCATTACCTCGCAGTTTAATCAACCCTGCCAGCTTGAAGGCTGCATACCTGGCACGTCCACATAGTGTCTGGTCTGCCAAGCATTTGTAGGGTTCAAGAGCATGGCGTTTTGCTGGAGAATTGACAAGGGTGATGCGTGTTCGGGTGTCTTGTACTATGCAGTCTAACTTCACGAACCATGCTTTTTGTCTCAGAGATCTTTACTGTAGTCCCACCACAGGTGTTCTTATGTATAATATCCATAATATCCATAACTTGTTAATAGTTTGTGTCCCATTGAGCAGAGCTTCGACCATCATCTCAGACCTCTCCATTTTGATTGAAGGATTTCAGTTCTTCCTCTTCAAACTCAAGGGCATTTCCTGGTATCCTTGAC
Organism: Triturus cristatus; assembly: GCF_964204655.1. Classification (NCBI taxonomy): domain Eukaryota; kingdom Metazoa; phylum Chordata; class Amphibia; order Caudata; family Salamandridae; genus Triturus; species Triturus cristatus. The sequence continues at coordinate 627,728,063 of NC_140589.1, read as the reverse complement.
CCGTCTCTCGTGCAGTATTCTTTTCTGCACAGCTTGTCACATGCAGGGTCTTTCCTTCTGTTTCTCAAATTTGCGAGTGCTAAATAAGGATACATGAGTGATTTGTTCTCAGGGATTGGCTGTTTTGTTAAGGAGCTCAGTTACTCTTCGGCCACTGATCAGCCATTGGCTCAATGCTGGATGTGTCTGGACATGTTTTCTGCAGGGTTTTATTCTACCATTGTTTGTGTATTATTTGAAGCTGTATTCTAGAAATGTCATTCCTCACCTCTAGATATGGGATGTCATCTTTGCCTTGGGATGCTAATAGATGGTTAGCAGGGCTTAATGATCTATCACAATGGTGAGGGGCTTTGCTCATCGCAGCTGGTAATGTTCACAGGCCATTCAACAGATACACGTTTTGTGAGCACATGTGGGAGAAATCTTAGGGTAAATTTTAAAACATGCAAAATAAATAGAATCAAGGTTGCTCTGCCATAGGGGGTAAAGAAGTCACTGTGAGGGTCTGGTTAACGTATTTACTTATCATCAGTGCTAGGAAGGGGAGGTGAGGAGACAGGCATTCAATGAAGTTTCTCTCTAAATCTTCCTCTTCTAATCATTTTATAATTAGACACATTATTTATGCCCACACTCCTTAAGCTTTTCCTCTTAGCCTCTCCTCTTTCTCCCAGGCATATATTTCTTTTCCCTTTTTGGTATTTTATTCCTCTTGATATTTCTCACCACTCTCTTCTTCCAACGTTTAATTTTCCCTTAACTCTCTTACCACTCGGGCCAGACTGGCTGTAGGGGGCACCGGTCATTTCCCCAGTGGGCCGCCAGGGTGGGGGCGTTTTTCAGCCCCCGGGGGACCATTTTTTCTTTACTGGCGGTTGGCAATATTGGCCCCCTATAACAAAATTTGCCAAAACCGGCCCTAGCAAATTTTTGGCCGCACCCCCGTCCCCTCCCAGGGGGGCCGCAAAGCAGTTTGCCAGGGCCGTTCTGTTCCCAGTCCAGCCCTGCTTACCACTTTCTTTCCCCATCTTCCTTAACCTTTGGTACTTTTCCCTACTTAAGCTTTCTGTAGTCCCATTCTAAATGTCCCCTCTGTTTTTCTTTCCTACATCTAAGACTCTTTCTCCAGCTTCTCAATTCCTTTTTTCTTTCTGTTAATAAGTTTCTCCTTTTGTATTTCTCTCTATTTCACCTTTTGTATTTCTCTCTAATCTTCTTTGTAATGACTTGATAAATGCTACCCTCTCTTGTCCTTCCTCTCTTTCCCTTCATACCTCCTGTTCTACCTTGACTCCCATTAATCTCTCATTGGAGTGCTGGCCTACACATGTGTTACGAGATATGTGGCTAAGCTACAGAAAGCAAGTAAAACCGAGGTGGTTGTCTAAATTATGGGTTTTTGAAATATATTTTGTGGCCTCTCCGGCCAGTTTATTATTGTAATTACTATAATTTTGATTATTTTTTAGTGCACCACAAGCTCATTACATGCTCCAGGCTTTCTCCTGAAGGTAGTTGATGATTACCAGACCGTTTTCATTTAATTATTTTAGTTTATGTGATGCATTGGGTAGTCTGATAATGTGATGCATGGCTAAACACTTAAAAGGCCCCAAAGGCGAGACCTATCGGCTATGCCAATGCTTGGTCTTTAATGTATGTTTTCTATAGTGTAAACTCGACAGATAAAATGTTGGAAATTGTAAACATCAGATCCCAAAGGGGAAGTTGTTCTTAAACTGTAGATCATAAACCTATAGTAAGGAGAATTGACCAGTGAGAAATACACTGGAAATGCACCTAATAGTATTCAATGCATGTTATGACAGTGTACTACTGAAAATTAAATAGTAGTCAGCACTAGAGAACATAACACCCCTTTATTATTACTGGAATGGAAGTCAGAAATATTTTATAGGACCTAAAAGATGCCAGTACGACCTTTGAAGAGTCAACAAAAACAATACTTAAAAATACTATACATAAGTTTCTTGAACAAGCTACAAGCTAATTACCTGGCACCCCAATCCAGCAAATATTATTTGCCAAAAAATATAGAACAGACAGGGACACCATGAGTAGGGCCAAAAAATGTTAAGATATTGACCTACCCAAAACTTACTAATCACATATAAAATTCCTTTTTTTGCTATATGGCAACTTCAATAATAATAAAAGAATAATTATTTTTGTTACCAATAACAATTTACTAACCATAATGCAATGTAACACATGGAAGGTGGACGGCACTTTTAAGCTATGCCCTCCACCATTCAGTCAAATACACAAAATACATGGTCAATATCAAAATAAAAACATCCCATTAGTGTATGCACTTTTACCTAAGAAAGTGCAACTTACAATGGAATATGTATGAAAAAACAAACTAACAGCCATAACCCACAAAACATCCTCATAGTTTTTGAATAGGCATAATTAAAACCACCCACACTGAAATGCAGGCATGCTACCATCACCTTAACCAGAGCATATGGAGGCAAATAGAAACATCTAACCTGGGCATAGAATATGCAGCTTACCTGATATTGGGGAAAGTTTTAGATGTTGTTTCAAATTTACTATTGTAACTCCAATGGACTTTGGGGGAGACGGTGTCAGGTTTTACCATTTTCACTCTAATCTAAACTTAAATACACTGGGGGGAAGTGTTAGACTTTGGGGTCGGCAGATGTATTACTCCAGCTCCAAACCAAGCCATATTGGGGGCAGTTTTGGCCTTAGAGGGATTCAGTTTTACTATCCCAACCCCGATTGTACCACATTGTGAAAGTGTTGGACTTCGAGGGGTCAAATTTACTATTTCCACTCCAAATTCACTACCCTGGGGAAACTGTTGGACACTATGGTGTTCAGACTTATCATTCCAAGTCCAACCTGAACCACACTGGGGAAAGTGTTAGACTTTGAGGGGTGATCATTTACTATTCCAAGTTCAAGTGTAATCACATTAGAGAAGATGTTGAGGCTGATGGGGTTGGATTTACAACTCCAGCTCTAAATGTAACCACATGAGGGAATGTGCTGGACTAAAGTGGGGAAGGTTTAAATTTACTATTTCAATCCCAAATGTAGCCATGTTAGGGAAAGTGTTTTGGGAAAGGGTTCTGGAGGAGGGGGGCAAATGTACTATTCTCACTCCAAAATTAACCACATTGGAGAAAGTGCTGGACTTGGAGGGCAGAGGGGTAGATTTACTGTTCCAACTTCAAATTGAATCGTATTGGGAAAAGTGTTGGACTTTTGGGAATTCAAATTTACTATTTCAACTCCAAATTTAACCACATTGGAGAAATTGTTGAGGCTTGTGGGGTCAGCTTTACTACTTCAATTCCAAACATAACAACATTAGAGAATGTGTTGGACTATGGTGGGGTGGTCACAATTACTATTCCAACACCAAACGCTACCACGTTAGAGAACGTTTTTGGGGAAAGGGTCTTTGGGGGGGAAGGGGCACATTTTCTACTCTCCAAAATTAACCACATTGTGGAAAGTGTTAGACCTGTGGGGCAGAGGGGTAGATTTACTGTTCCAAATTTACATTTAACCACATTAGGAAAAGTATTGGGCTTTCAGGGGTTTAGATTTACTATTACAACTCAAAACCTAAACACATAGCATTGCATCTAAGCCAATCTGGGTTTCGCCCTAATTTTAGCACCGAAACTGCACTTCTGGAAATTTCAGAATCCATTAAGGATATTTTGGATAAAGGCGGCAAGGCTATGCTGATACTGTTAGATCTTTCAGCAGCCTTTGATACCGTACCTCATAGCCGACTCCTGGAAAGACTCCAGGAGGCAGGTTTTAGAGGGATGGTTCTCAAATGGTTTGCCTCTTTTCTATCAGGGCGTCAACAAACTGTTTGGGCTCCCCCTTTTCCACTTTAATCCCCCCTCTGGAGGTGGGTGTACCTCCGGGCTCGGGGCTCAGTCCAACTTTATTCAATATGTATATGTCCCCTTTGGCTAGTCTAGTTGAGTCACATGGAGTTAAAATAGCGTTGTATGCCGACGACACCCAACTCCTTTTTATTTGTGACAAGGATTCAGAGTTCAAGGGGGAAGCAATTAAAGCCTGCCTGTTGGCAGTCTTCTCCTGGCTTCAGCTGAATGAACTTAAATGTAATTCCGATAAGTCGGAAATCATCTTCTTTGGTTGTCCATCTAAAAACTGGTGGCCTCAGGACATGCACCCTCCTGCTAACCCGGTGTCATCCGTGAAAAAACCTTGGTTTAAAACTGGACAATTCTTTGAGTATGAAGCCACAGGTTCAGACTGTGGTAGGTCAGTGCTTTGGCTTTTTAAAAATGATCAAACAATTTCTTCGATTATTTTCGATCCCTTACAGGAAAATTGTGGTCCAGGCCTTGATTGGTTCTAGGCTGCACTACATAAACATTCTTTATCTGGGTCTTCCTGAGTATCTGCTCACCCGCCTGCAAGTAGTGCAAAATGCTGCGGCCAGGGCCATCCTATCTCTTGGCCCCAGGACCTGGATGTCTGCTCATTTGAATTCTCTCCACTGGCTCCCGATCCGTAAGCGGATACAGTTTAAGGCCTTGGTGCTGGCTTTTAAGGCCTTACATGGGTATGGTGCCCCCTACCTAAGGAAGAGAGTTCAATTTTACTATCCCCAATACTCTCTTCACTCCGCTTCATTGGCGCTAGCCTGTATTCCGATGGTGAAATACTTTCGAATTGGAGGCCGCTCCTTCCGGCTAAGAGTGGCTAAACTATGGAATGATCTGCCACTTGCTGTGAGACTTCTTCAGGATCTTCTTCCTTTCAGAAAAACCCTCAAAACATGGCTGTTTCAGCAATAACGTAACATTTTCTGCTCTGCACACTTTCCTTTCCTGTCTAGTTCAAGTCACACTCACCCAGCGCCGGGACACTCCGTAGAGTAGCTGTGCGCTTTATAAAACCCCGGTTAACATAACATAACATAGGGGAAAGTGATGAACTTTGGGATGAGGGCTCAAATTTACTATTTTCACTACACACCTAACCATGTTGGGAAATTTGTTGGACTTTGAGGGTGAGGTTCAGATTTAGCATTCAAACTGGAAACTTAACCACATTGGAGAAAGTATTGTACTATTATTTATTGTCCTTCTAACTCCAAACTTGACCACAATGGGAAAATGTTGGAATTTGAGTCTATCAGATTTGCTGTTCCAACTCCAAATGTAATCACATTGAGGAACGTGTTGATCTTTGGGGGGGGCAGAGAAAGGTAAATTAACCATTATCAAATCAAACTTAAAGACATGGTGGAAAGTGCCGCCCTTTTAGATTTCAAAATGAATTACTCACACAAAATAATAACACAGATAACATCAAAAAGAACACATTACTGAAATGCTTTTTTAATGATCAACAACACAGTACACAAATCCTTTTTTAATCATAACAAAAAGTAAACTACACAACATGAAAAAGTAAATTGAGAGTGCTTCCAAAAAAGAAAAAACAACAAATATTTAGTATAACTTTCAAATTAATAAGTACAAGTAAATGAAAAATAATTCCTTTTAAAAAGAATACAAAAACACATTAAATTCAAATCCAATAAAGATATTATTTTAATAAAAATAGTAAAACAATTTTATCAAGGAACAAAACACTTTCAAAAAACCTATCTACCAAACATACTTATTATAATTTAAAAAAGAACAGTAATAATAAAATTTAACAAAAAAACACGTAAAAGTGTAGCATGGCAAAATCCTCCAATTCATACCCCCCACACCATTGGCGGGGTTATGGTATATAGGAAAACATACTGGGTCTTCTGTGTATTCTCATGACATTGATTCTTATTTATTCCTAAAAAACAATATTGTATTATTCTTCCAAAATATCAATTGTTCTAATTTAATTCTTCATTTATTGAATCATTATTCATTTTTTGGGTTTGGTTAAACAATTTTCCAAGGCATTTCAGAGGCTAAGTGTTCCTCCTTCTTCAGGGAGCACGTTTGTTTGTAATAACTTAGCATAACATTCAAAGATAACCTAAAACAATATAGAAAACAATTAGCAATACTTGGAACTAGCAATAATCCACACTAAATTAACTCGTCCGATAATTATGGTTCATGTACATAAAACATCACATATGGAACAACATGTTTGGCACAAGATAATTTTTATGTCCAGAGGTTTATAATATTATTAGTAAATTGATTTCCTAAAGTACAATTCCCAGATTCAAAAACTGACTTTCAGATCTGTTCTCACCACCATCTCACAGTCTCAGTGTCAGTACTTTCATGTGTCTCAGACAGTGCCAATATTAACCATCAATGTTGGTTGTTTATATTGTGGTACTTGAGTTGTACTTCCTTTGATCACTGGTCGCAAAAATGGGAGAATTTGATGGGTCTCATTAATGAAGATTAATAGTTAAGGTGGGACAATAGACACTTGTGCGTGAATCTTGGTTGGTGGCAGAAATGTATAAGTCATGCTTCCATCTCCATCTGCGGTTACATTATACATGTGTCTTTGGATGGCTTGTGTCTATGTTCTAAATTTCCACGTGTTAGTATTTAACGATAAAGGACAGTCATTACAACTCTTTTACATGCTACAGAAAGCAGATCACAATATCAATCTCATTATTTCCTCATGGTGTCAATGTTTCCGCTATGTTAATCAAAACGATCTCCTTTAAAGTAAACCATTGTTTTCTTTCTACTTTGTATCAAAGGTGAATCTGCTCACCAGTAATTCAATCTGTGCATTGCTCCTAATAATTTCTTGCAACTAGTGATGTTGGGCTGTTAAGTTTCATCTTAGGTTTCCACTCACTTTAATGTGTTTTGACCTTTGTTGTTGTATGCCCTATCTACTAGAGTCTGCACAGATACTATATTGTGTAGTTTACCTAAAAGCATTTACATGTGAAGCAGCCTTTTATATTATTGGTTCACGTGTTTGGGAATGATTGGCAACATCTCCTTTAATGGTATTACATTTGGACCATGCTAAGCATAGGTATGTTCCATTATATTTGTTTCCCAAATGTTTCTTACCTTTTCCACCTTAATCAGAAGGTTCTCTAGACCCATACCATGAATACACACAAACATTCCTTTGCGTGAACCTAATTTCAAACCAATTGACTGGAAGCTGGTCAAAAACTGAACACTAACTGAACACTAACAAGATCTGAGGAAAGAGCAATTCCTACCAGTAGCCAGGATGCAACTGTGCCCTTGAAGGGTATCGAATGTTCCCTTTACAGAAGATCTGCTAGGGGGAAGAAGTAGGGGTGGGCGGTAAACTCTGCCCTGCCGGCGGAATTCATGGAGATTTGCCCAATCCGAGCTCTGATAGGAGTGCAAAACTTGGCAAAAACTCTCCAAATGCTGCATGGTGCAGTTTACCAGTGTCCACCCCTAGTAATTAATATCCTGTGTGCTCTGCAAGTGGAAGACAGTCACAATAAGGCAGCCTCGTTCACAGGCCATATTCCCCACCTTTGAACCACCTTTAGCTCTCTGCCATTTTGTTCTTTCTAAAAGGACTTTTTCAATCCCATCACAAAAAAAAAGAAACAATTTCTCAGTTGTATCAGGAGATCAAAAGAGTAAAGCGGGTCATCAGATTGTCGTAATGCTCACCTCCTGCAGCAGAAAGCAGACAAAGGCTGCAGCAGCACAGAACGGATTGAGTCCCAGCTGAGAACAGTGATAAGCAATCTCCGCCACCAGACCGAATGCACCAAATTGGGCATGATTAATAAATTACCGTGCAAATAGATATTCTTAATTTAGTAACACAAGATAATTAAAAGTGATTTATGCGGAGGAAGCATTCCGCAATGCCAGACTTACAACATAACACAATGTTCAGTGCCAAATTTTTATACTGTGACAGAGCCTCTGAAATACTGTACCTTAGATCATGTTTATTTGTTCATCTGCTTAAACAAAAACATGGGCTTTACCTACATTGTTTGTATCTTTCTACAATTGGGCAGAGGTTGTTTGCCACTTGCAGGAGCACGGTGCGTGATGTCATAGCACTTTCGTGCAGCTGTCCTGTGATAGCTCCAATATTGCCAGAGGTCACTAATCCCAGCAGCGGGCACTGTTTCAGTGAAACTCCTCATCAGTTTCCTGTAGTGCTGGCTGAACCCTGAACCTGGAGGTGATCAGCAGAGATTCGAGCTGCCATGGGGAAGCTGTGGTGGGGAGGGAGGGAAGAGACTGCAACAGGGCAGACTCCTCTGCTGTGTCCTCCTGCAACTCCCGGTGAATGGCAGAGACTAGGAGGGTTGATCAGCCACAGATCTCCCTCCTCCTGTGAAGCAGGGGGCATGGATTCACAGCATGCACAGATAGGGACTGACAAACTGAGCAGCACAATCTCAGTGTTATTATTGTCAATCATGTCCCAATTCACACAATAATGTAAAAGTGGTCATTTTACATTATTGTGTGAATTGGGACATGATTGACAATTATTATTATTTATATATATATTTAACTTTTTCACTAATATTCATTTTTTTCAAATATGTTTCTCACTTACCACTATTTATTTCAGTTACACCTAAACAGTGGGCTGCCTCTCTTAAAAGGCCCATATTAAGCTGTTAATTGAATCAGACATACTCAGAGTTTGTTAGAGTTGAGGTTGCATTCGAGAGGGGATTAATATGCGAGCATTATATTTCAGATAAAATTGAGACTGGGACCAGAATTCTGCCGCTTGTGGAACTTTGCGGAATCTCATGGAGTTTTTAGGAACCTGCAGAATTCCACTAGAAGGAAGACAAAGGATAAAAACCTATTAACAATCTTATCATTGTAGAATGAAGACAAAAATGAGAATAGCTCTCCCCCTGACATCAGGGAGGAAATAAGAGCCAAGCAAGGACATCACGAAATAGATCCAGTACACTATCTGAATCAAGAAACAAAAATCAAATACCAAAATAAAAGCAAATAGGCAAACAATGCAACAAAAGTAAAGGAACACATGCATTGCAAAGCATCACTTCTAATGCCTCATTCTATATTATTCAAACAGGAACTGACATCACAAAAAATGCACTATTCACCTTGAATTGGAAACCTCTGACAGAATTCTCTGGACAGCCTTCCATCTTGGAATGGGCACTTTCTAATGATGGTCCACACCTCTTTTACTGGAACTCATGGTGTATGAAAAGGAAGTCCAAGGTTGCAGTCCTTTACCCAGTACTGAACTCCAAAGTCTCTTCACCAGCATTTTCATCCAATGCGATCCAGTTTGGCCTCCCAGGAGATCGGGATGCAAATTGATCAGCACAGGTTATATTACAAGGATGCTTAACCACACATTGTCCTGCATCATGTTGTCTGACTGCAGGAGAGCAACTGTCTTCTTCTAAACACTTGCAGTCCCTTGAAACAGGTGAACAGTATGCTCCCCTCCTAATGCTCAGGGTCTACCAGGGTGCCATTGAATGAAATGGCAGACTAGCAAGGGAGCATGAAATGAAGAGCATTTTCCCATGAACACTCACTAAGAGGTTTCTTGAATCTCATATTCTGCCTGGCCTTGTACCATAACTGAATTTAAATTGCAGTGTACGAGAGTAAGAGAAAGAGAAACAAGCTAAAATATTCATACAGAATCAAAAGCAGAAGAATTTGATCTCGATTTAGCAGAATATTCCTTCATCCTGACCTTAAATCAGTGAATATTTTCAGAAACATGTTGCCCATATTCAGTAATTGATTTCTATAACGAATAGCCACTGGAACCAGAGGATCAATATGTGGAGAAGAAGTGTACTAGTGGATGAAATTCTAGCATAGAAAAAAAGTTGAAACCTGGGTTGCACTTTGAGTTACATTATCATAAGACGATTTCAGATTGACTAAATAGCAAACCCAATTATCCTGAGTTGCACTAGAGTTTTATCACAGATAATGCTCCACAGATTGATTACTTAACTCAGTTTGAATATTTGAGTAGGGACGCTAATCAGAAGAAAGATCTTGTTCTGCTCCCAGTGCCTTACAGCGAGCTCTCCCAAAAATGTGAACTATTTGAGTTCCTCTATCAGACATTATGGTGGAAAGTACTCCACAGAGAGAAAAAGTATCAGTGAAAAGACATTGGGCCATTTCCGCAGCTGCTGGTAACTTAGACAGAGGAGAACATTTGCCATAAAATGATCTACTGTAACGATTATTACATATTATCCTTCTGAGAGCTAATGATCTATTATGATATCTTTAGAAATCATATCCCAATGCAGAGAAACCATCAGTACCAGCTGTAAATATCTGAAAGGCTTAGAATCTAATGGACTTATGTGGGTCACAAATGCAACAGCCAAGAACAAATTCTTTCATATCACTATGAATAGTTTACTACCAGAAAGATGATCAAACTAAATCCATTGTAGACATAACTCCTCTATGTCCAGAAACAGCATAACCATGACACATGCTCATTACAATCCACTGTAGTTCTAGTTGGCACAAAGATAATTTGTTAGCTGAAATGCAGTTCATTTTGTGAATATAAATGAGTTTTTAGATGAGGACCTCCTAATTCCTTTTGGTCCATCTGTACTTGAACTATTATAACTTTATCTAACAAATAATTACCTATTCCATTCATAAGTTGGGAGGAAAATATAGGCTAATCATAAATAATTGATGACTCACAATAATGATGAAAAAGAGCATCTACCAAAACTTTTGAGTCAGTGAAATCTTACTCTACACAGAAAAATTATCTAGCTCAGTGACCACTCCTGCACTGAGGATTTTAGAAATATATTGCAAATTTCAGTGACCAGTTAGAATCTTAAATGGTTCTCTCTAAGTAAAAGCCATTTCATGGATATAAGTTCTCTTTCAAGAACTAAGTATTCTTTCAGACTCTAACAAACCCATATATAAATATATTGTATATGTTCTTGACAATCGTCTTATAGCTCTCATAACAAAACACCCCCAACTGCTTTCCAAAGACATCTATTTCCACAAGAGAAGTATCAGGATGGCACAAGAAGGGTGCTTGAGGAACTATTTATTTAAATATATTTGAAGCTTTTTCAGCTTGATGATTTTAGCAAAAGTCCCTTTTCATATGTCACTGATTATCTCTGCAAAGTTCTTAATTTATCAATGATACAAACACCAAATGCAAGGAAAATCGTGTCCCATTAATATTAGCAGGAATAGGCGAAAGTATTTAATCTAAAAACAAGATACTCCACTTTGTCCTTTTCAAACTCACATTTTTCAGGTTTGCAAGATATATGTCCTTGCTGAAGTCTTGATAACACCCAGTTACATGCCTTTGAAAACACAAGAATATAATGCAAATAGAGCAATACAAACTGATTCAGGACATCAGAAACAATTAAATTCATAAGATTCTGACAAATGACAGCAACAACCCAAACAGCTTTTAAAGATGTTCACAATGCCCAATCGAGTCCCAATGCCCAAATGGAGTACATTAAGATGTTTTTACTCATCTCATTCTTTTAAAGGTAACAGGTGATAAGAACCTTGTAAATCAAGTTTAATCAAAACATGTGCTCTGTGGACGGACTCCAGAATGCACTTTATATGAGGCTTTCCTCATAAAACCCTAATTACTCCTTCCAAAAGTGGCACTCTGACAAGTGAAGATCCGTGTATCCTGTGAAAACAAAACACAACACTGTCCGCCCTGCAACATGGGTTCAACCTGCGGCTTATTACTCTCCATCGACATCCACACTGCCACCAGCTAAGAGAGCTCTGTGCCTCTCCGGTAAATATAATGATGAAAAATGCTGGTACTGTCACATTAAAAGCACTACTGGCCACCATAAACATAAACAGAGGCATGACAAGTGGCCTCTGCCTGCCTCCCTCACATAGCACGTTTCTGGGACATCATCTGATGTTCCAGACTTACTAAAAGGTCTGCATAGCAGTCCGGCCACACAGTGACCCACCAGGCCCTGCGCAGGAGGCCGTGGAAAACATGTTCCCTTCGCAACCTGGGCAATCAAATGTGTGTGTGGGGGGAGGGGGGTTACTGTGGCCTGAAGCCGAGCAGTTATTCAGAACTCCCCGCAAAGAGGATTCTATTCACGAGCCCCCACCCATACTGTGAACTTTATACTAGGCCCACCCTGTAATGAAGTGTCTCTCACGCACTATCAAAGCACCATGCAAACCTTTCACACCAGTGCCATAAAACTGCTGTGATTGTTCCATTAACAGCACTACTGCCCACCGTAAACAATAATCAGAGGCATGCTGTGGGAGATGATGGCAGGGGAAGGGCAGTGCACGGCCCGCTATAGTTAAATATAAGCCATGGAGTGGAGGGGAGGCTGGGGAGGAGGTGGCTCACGGGCCGCTGCAAGGGAAAGGGTGAGAGCAGCAGACTCGGCTGGTGCCGTGACCTGCTTGACCGGCTATGATCGTCAATGCAGAGAACTGCAACCGAAAGTACAGCTGGAGGGGGGTGGGAGCAAAAAGGAAATGCAGACAATGGGAGGGGGCTGGAGCATGGTGAACACAGCAGGAAGGGGGGCAGGAGCATAGTGAACACGGCGGGAAGGGGGGCAGGAGCAAAGTAAAACAACAGGAAATTAGGAAACATCCCACTCAAAACAACAAGCGCGGCCGCTAAAGTGAAAGCGACCGTCCTGTGTTTAATTAGTAACCTGATCCACGACGAGGAATGCAGCTGCCACCCTGCGCGCCGCTGCTTGCTCCCATGAGCAAAACGCCGTAGGAGTAAACATCAAAAAAGGAGGTGGGACATGCACTCACCTTTAGCCATTTGCGTGCTTTCATTAGTGAAAGACACACGCAAAAGCCAATTCTATGTGTGGGAGGAGTCAGACCCACAAGGAGTAGTTTAGAGGGCTCACAAGAAGCCTCGCAGAGCAGCGCATGCTTGCTGGCTCAGGCTCAACATAGCAAAGCTGCCCTAGCATTGAGAAAGATGTAAATTAAACAGTTTTGTAAAGTCTCCACTAGATAAACAAACATGTAAGAAGCACCTTCGCTTTCTCTGCTAATGAAAAAATCATTTCAAAAGGAACCAGGATAGTTCCAGGTTTGCTTGGCATGGTGCAGTCATGTTCCTATTTAGCACAAAATGAACAGACTTGAGACTTAGAAAAGTCTGCAGAAAAAACATGGTGCTTCAGTGGCAATAAGAAAATATTAGCCACTATTAAACTAGATGTGGTGTCCTTTATATCTTCATTCAGTGACCAAAACGTCCAGAAGCATAACAACGCTCATAAGTAAACTGTGATGACAAAAATATTGTTTTAGTAGACCAACTGACACATTAATTGTGCTTCTTTATTTAACGGGTTCCTAAAATTACAGATTAATTTTGAAAGGCAATACTGTCAAGCAATAACACTTCAGCATGATCCCCTAATGTGACTTGCAAAGAAAAAGAGGCCCTCTGTTTCAAAACTGAAGTTAATGTTGAGCTGTCAACAGTTCAAATCACTTCAGGAGTCTTGCTTCTTTCAAAGATTTTTAAATTATTTTATCACCAACTCAGAAACAAAACACATCGAAAGAGCAACAGATTTAGCAACAGTCATTGCAATTAACTGCTGTTTATACATGTCTCTTAAGAGAAAATCATCATGGACACATTCAAGATTCAGGCATGGCTACAGTGTACATAATGTTATCTTACAAGCAGAACCAAGCTTTCAGCTGAGCATTACTATTTAGTTACAGATTAGATATTTATGCAGCTGTCTACATTTCACCACTTTGTTTCACCCTTGGGGTCAGTTTGCATCACTTTCATATGCGGTTCTTCTGCAGTCATCCAGTCTTTCACATGTTTTTATAAAGAATCAAGATTTATGTACCCACTATATAACAATTCCATACCTTGCCAAGATCAGTCGCAGTGCATACGTTTACTTCTTGGGCTCAGGTTTAGGCTCAGAATACATTACAACCATAGATCCAATTGCCCTTTGTACGACAAGAAAATTTGATCCCAAAACTTGCCGACCATTCCTCATGATCAAGTCATGTTTAAGAAGTCTGCCTCATCTATTTCACAAGTCTGGCATTAGACAGCCACTGTTGGGTAAATGTTTTCGTTGTGTGATAGGGATGAGACATGTTTTATGGATATACTTTAGACGAATGAGAAAGAATCACAGATTGCTGGACATCTTTTGGGAATATGGCAAGGTTGTGTTCCATTTGTTATGTGCCAGTGGGTTACCACAGTCTTTGTCCTACTTTGTCATGATTAGGGTGTCCTAAACTGGCAATGTGTGCATATTGCCCTTAGTAGTATAGGTAGTAGGTGCATCCCCCCAAATCAAGGTCAACATTGCCCCAACGGTTAAAGACTCTGAGGGTCTGCACTGAAATTCCTCCCATATGGAGCACACATCACTAAACATCAATTTGTATAGGAGAAATAGTCTTGTCTTTATCCCAAACTAAATCCTATCCTCTTGAAATATGCACAATACGCTTCCCTCACATGCCACTCATCATTGCTTATCATTTATCTATCCAGCCCAGTGATTTAGCCACAGGGAATAGTTTCCTGAACTCACAGAGTCCCCATAATGACACAAGCTCAGCATTCTGCATTTTTCTTTTTACCACCAATCAAGCAAGGCAGTCTCAGATGGTTGACAAAAAAGGAGTCAGAATTAGAGATCTGACTGCCTGGCTCCTATAGGGAAAGAAATAGGCATTGAAGATCCCTATCACCAAGGAATCCATTAACCCATTCCCTTCCACTCAGCCAACAATCAATCAATCAATCAAGAAATTTGTATAGCGCGCTACTCACCCGGAGGGTCTCAAGGCGCTTGGGGGGGGGCGGGGTCCACTACTGCTCGAACAGCCAGGTCTTGAGTTGCTTCCTGAAGGAGAGGTGGTCTTGGGTATGACGGAGGTGGATGGGGAGGGAGTTTCAAGTCTTGGCTGCCAGGTAGGAGAAGGATCTTCCTCCCATGGTGGCTCTTCGAATGCGTGGAACCGTGGCAAGGGCGTGACTGGTCGATCGCAGTTGGCGGGTGGGAGTGTAGAAGGTCAGGTGGTTGTTGAGGTCCCTGGGGCCCAGGTCGTGGAGGGCCTTGTGTGCGTAGGTGAGGAGACGGAACGTGATTCTCTTGCTGATGGGGAGCCAGTGCAGGTCTCTCAGGTGTCCGGAGATGTGGCTGTGTCGGGGGATGTCCAGGATGAGCCGTACAGAGGCGTTCTGGATGCGTTGGAGTCTTTTCTGTAGTTTGGCTGTGGTTCCGGTGTAGAGGGTGTTACCGTAGTCCAGTCGGCTGGTGATGAGTGCTTGGGTGACCATCTTCCTGGTTTCGGTGGGGATCCATCGGAAGATCTTTCGGAGCATGCGTAGGATGTTGAAACACGATGATGAGACGGCGTTGACTTGTCTGGTCATCGAGAGGGAGGAGTCCAGGATGAAGCCCAGGTTGCGTGCATGGTCCGTTGGTTTGGGTGCGCTGCCTAGGGCCAGGGGCCACCAGGAGTCGTCCCAGGCAGAGGGTGATGATCCAAGGATGAGGACTTCCGTCTTGTCTGAGTTCAGTTTCAGGCGGCTGTTCTTCATCCACTTGGCTACTTCTTTCATCCCTTCGTGTAGTTTGGTTCTGGTGGTGGCAGGGTCGTTGGTGAGGGAGAGGATCAGCTGGGTGTCATCGGCGTAGGAGATGATGTTGAGGTTGTGTTGGCGTGCGATGGCTGCGAGGGGGCTCATGTAGAAGTTGAAGAGGGTGGGGCTGAGTGATCATCCTTGTGGTACGCCGCAGATGACTTTGGTGGCCTCGGATCTGAACGGAGGGAGGCGGACTCTCTGGGTTCTTCCGGTGAGGAACGAGATGATCCACTCCAGTGCCTTCTCTTGGATACCGACGTTGCTGAGGCGTTGTACTAGGGTGCGGTGGCAGACAGTATCGAACGCTGCGGAGAGGTCCAGGAGGATGAGGGCCGCTGTTTCCCCGTTGTCAAGCAGGGTTCGGATGTCGTCAGTGGCTGCGATGAGGGCAGTCTCGGTGCTGTGGTTGGCTCGGAATCCGGACTGTGAGTGGTCGACGAATCCGTTCGTCTCGAGGAAGGCGGCAAGCTGTCTGTTGACGGTCTTCTCGATGACTTTGGCAGGAAATGGGAGGAGCGAGATGGGGCGGTAGTTCTTGAGGTCGGTGGGGTCTGCTGAAGGTTTCTTCAAGAGGGCGCTGAGTTCGGCATGCTTCCAGCTTTCCGGGAAGGTGGCGGTGTTGAAGGAGCAGTTGATGATGTCCCGGAGATGGGGTGCGATGACGGAGTCGGCCTTGTTGAAGACGTGGTGGGGGCATGGGTCGGTTGGCGATCCGGAGTGGATGGTGTTCATCGTGCGGATGGTGTCTTCGGTGCTGACCGGGGTCCAGGCACGGAGGGTGATGGTGGGGGGCGTTGGTTCTGTGGTAGGGTGCGTGGACTCTTCGCCGAAGCTGTTGTGTATGTCTGCGATCTTGCTGTGGAAGAACGAGGTGAGTGAGTCGCAGAGGTCTTGTGAGGGAGTGATGTCGTTGTTTCTGTCGCTGGGGTTGGAGAGCTCTTTGATGATGCTGAAGAGTTCCTTGCTGTTGTGTGCATTGTTGTCTAGTCGATCCTTGAATGCTGACTTCTTGGTGGTGTGGATCAGCTGGTGGTGTTTGCGGGTGGCGTGCTTGAGGGCAGTCATGTTGTCTGTGGTCGGGTTTATTCGCCAGGCTTTCTCGAGGGTGCGGCAGTTCTTGGAGTTCTTGAGGTCGTCGTTGAACCAGGAGGCATTCTTGCTTCCGGGCCTGCTGGGATGGTTTTTCAGGGGTGCGAGGTTGTCAGCGCAGTTGGTGATCCACTGTGTGAGTTTGTTGGCTGCTTGGTTGGGGTCCATTGATCTGGCGGGAGGGTTCTGGTTCAGTGATGTGGTGAGCTGGTCGGTGGTGATCTTGTTCCAGCTCCTGCGGGGAACCTGTTGCGGGAGGTGGTGGGTCGTGGTCTTTCTGAAGCTGAAGTGGACGCAGCTGTGGTCGGTCCAGTGGAGTCCGGTGGAGTGGCTGCAGGAGATGTACTTGCTGGAGGAGAAGATTGGGTCGAGCGTGTGTCCGGCGTAGTGGGTGGGGGTGTTCACCAGTTGCTTGAGTCCGAGGTTGGCGAGGTTGTCCAGCAGGGTGGTGGTGTTGTTGTCGTTGTTGTTCTCCAGGTGGAAGTTAAGGTCCCCTAGGAGAATGTAGTTGGCGGAGGGGAGGGCGTGTGGGCTGATGAAGTCTGCGATGTCTTCGCTGAATTGTGTGCGGGGTCCTGGGGGTCTGTAGATGAGGGTGCCTCTGAGTGTGGTCTTGGGGTCGGTGTGTATCTGGAAGTGAAGGTGTTTGGCGGCTGTGAGGATGTCGTCGGAGCTGGTCGTGATGCGGATGGTGTTCTTGTGGACGATGGGGATGCCTCCTCCTGTCTGGTTGACACGGTCCCTTCGGGTGATCTTGTATCCGTCCGGGATGGCTATGGCAATGTCGGGCGCTGAGGAGGCGTTCATCCAGGTTTCCGTGAGGAAGGCGACGTCCGGAGATATGGTGTCGAGGAGGTTCCATAGTTCCACGGCGTGTCTGTGGATGGAGCGGGTGTTGAGCAGGATGCACTTCAGGTGGTTGCTGTTGGTGCTCGGCTTGGCGGGTGTGGGTGCAGTGCAGGTCCGGATGCAGGGGAACTTGCAGGGTTGGCAGGTGAAGGGTCCGTGGGTGCGTCCTGGGGTGGCTCGGTGGCAGCCGAGGAGTCGGCCGGAGTTGAGTGCACTGAGGGTGGCGGCGTCGTACGTCCGGTGGGTGGGCTGGCGTCTGCGGGGGCCAGGGGGTCTGGCGCTGGGCGCGGTCTAGGCCCAGATGGGCGTAGACGGGCCTGCCGTTGGCGCGCCTTCGGCACACCATTGGCGCACCTGCTGCGCGTGAACGCTGTGCGCACGCGCTGACTCAGCCATAAATGGAGAGTGGGGGGGCGGAGCGAGGGAGGAGCAGCTGGGAGGCGGGAGCGGGGTGGCGAGTGGGGAGGGGAGCGGTGATGCTGGAGGGAACGGGGTGGGGCCGCGGGGGAGCAGCAGCAGGGAGCGGGGTGGGTCGGCGGTAGAAAACGGCTGTGGGGCACAGGAACGATCAGGGGCACAACGATGCAAACGATCACAAAACAAATGCAGGATCACAAAACAATACTGAGGTCAGGGGGCAGAAACAATACGGCGCAACACTGGGAGCGAGGACAGGGGCACAGGGGTACAACAGTTGACGATGCAAATGAAAGGAAAACAGTTACAGGCACAATACTGGTACAACAGTAGACGATGTAAATGAGCAGTGAACAATTACAGGGACAGATACAAACTTGGCAGCGGCGGCGGCAAGCGGATCCCGGGCACACTTGGGGTGGGCCACACGGCGGGAGGAGCGACCGGCTCTGACCAGGTCAGGTAGGAGTTGAAGCTAGGATGCCATATAATATGCCTCCACGTCCAGTACTATCAAATGTCCTTTCTTTTGGCAGCTTCAATATTTTCAGTTTAATTTGAGATCATTATGTTGCACATATCAGGGGTGTTATTATTTTTTCAAATCCTACAAGATGTTCCTAGGTAATACCTAGGTCTCTTTGGCACTTCAGGCCTTTAGTAGAACAGCTCTCTGCATGTAGGCCACCTCATTCAACCAGATGTCACAGATGAAAGAAGGCTCTTCAGGGAAAATATAGTCACCAGATGTTTTTTAAGACTTCTGTGATATGTAGGTAGGGGGCAGCTCTCAATCAGATCCGCGCTGCTCAAACACAGTGCAAGCCTTTGCCATGTGCATGGAATCAGTGCATCATGGGCAGATGAGTATACACCAGCCATAGTTCCTACACTGAGATAATGTCTTCCATCAATGTCTTGAAGGCATATTCAAAGAACAGGTATTTCACACAAGAGCACATCAACCTTTGTCAAGAGAGCCAAAATCTATGACTACGTTTTATGCAGAGTCTCAAAACAGCAGTTTATTTCTGTAGTCCCTTACACTTCTGTGTTTTGCATGCAGGCACAGCACCACCTTCTTTCCATTTCTGGTCTCTGCACAGATCACAAGTCCATTGGTAGTTCCACGCTTGTCCAGTGCCCAACACTCACCTTTCCTCCAAGCTCCATGCAGCATTGCTTCTGTGCTGGGCAAAGTACACTCTTGGCTGCTACTGCATTGTGTGCACTGCCCTGACATGCTCCTAGCAGCTCTCATTATCGGTATGTCTCCACAATGCATCCTCAAACTTCATGGCAAACCCAGTCAGTGAGAACCCCCAGCCAACACCAAAAAACAAACACCTCAGTGGAGGGCTACAGTTCTAGCCTTAAACTTCTTCAAGCTTTGTGAAGACACATTAATTCAATGTCAGACGGGTGCCATCCTTCTTAAAAATGATGGAGGAGATAACCTTCTTTCTTCCATCACTTCATCCATTACCAAAGGGTCTAATGCACCAAGGAAATATGGCAAATTGTTATCTATCCCTTCCTAAGTGTCCACAAGTGCATCTGGTCTCTGAATAACTTGTTTGGGGAAGTGTGTTAACAGAGTTGTTTATTGCCAATTGAGGAAACTACAGATGACATTTCTATGACCACCTTGCTAACCATGCCCCATTCAGGAGTTTTCCTAACCCACTTAGGAATATTATTTTTAAAACTCCCAGGCATGATCTATGAACATTCCATAGGTGTTACTATCAAACAATGCAGATATATTAGCAACTTTTCCTTCATCTGTGCTCATTGCAATCAGTAAAAAGAGAAAATGATTAGTGGTATTAATGATAGAAGATCCAATGTAAGGAGGCTAGGCAACTCTAGTTTCTAGTCTGTCTCAGGAGATGTTTAGGTTGTTCCTTCATTCTTTAGAGGCCGCTTAACACAACCCAGAAGTATATGTTCAGCATCATCACAATATTGTGTTAGACAATATTTATGTGATACCAAAACAGTAACAAACTTGATATGCATCACAATAAAAATCCTAAGCCAAATTGGACAAATAAAGCAAAGTTTAATAAACAAAATAACTGAAAACCAATATGGGTAGCCTGAGAAATGAACGTTTAAACTTTTAATTAAGAATAGCTCAAAGAAGCATGAAGTGCTAGTGATAGTCAATGGTCATGGTAGACCAGGACCTAGGAGCAATTTAACACTGACCATGATAGAGCTTGGGCCAAATACACCAACCAAGCTGTCCTGGTCAAAGAATTGACCTTCTGTCTTAATGCAACACCAGAATACACTTTTAAAATCACCCAAGACCTCAGGGGTGGTACCTAGAGATGCATAAGGTGTGAAGCAGAGACTAAACAGCAGGGTTGAGTCTAGGTTCAGTTGCCTCTGGTCAACTAGGCAGGAAAAGGCCTCTAGAAGCTTTTATATTTCGTCCCCATTTCTCCAGCATTCCTATTTATTTTCTGTTTAGAACCTTTAATTGCGTTCACTCATTTTGAGAACATCCGGGTAAAATTACTGTTACGCTGACATAATCTTGTGTAATTTTGCAAATTTTGCAATTACGTTGTTACTCGAAATTCCAGATATTACTCCATTTATGCACCTGGCAACATTTTGTGATGGAGTATGGGAATAATCTGAACAACCAGAACATGAGTAGTTGTTGTTCACAGCCGTTGTATTTTTGTGCTATTTTTTAGTGCAAAAGAGAGGTAAGGATGCATTTCACACTAAAACAGTGCCATATGCAAGGTTTGTATTTTGCTGAATCTGGCAGACTTCCGCATAATTATGCAAAGGCAATTTACGCAAATTTCACACACCCCTATTTTTGAGGAGACAGGTCTACTGACACCTCTGAATGACTAGATAAAAAGCCTCTGGGAAAAAAATGGCTCCGTTTGAGCTTCTTTCTCCTTCTCTCTTGTAATCTGCTTTCAACCAACAGCAGTAAATAAATCAATTCTATAAAATGATGTGGAACATTGCGAGAGTATCAACTGATTCTTAATTTGTTTTATTCAAACCACATCATAAATACTGTCACTTGAGTTCTTTCATCTGAAGTATTTACAACTGCCAGTTGAGGAAAATGAGCAGCAGAGGTCACGTTTGTAAATATTGCACAATGCCTTCTCAGCAGAATTCTCAAAGTCAAGACCTTTAAACATCTTCTTAAATGATAGTAGGAAAGAATCATATGTCTCCAAACAACCATCTGAATTTGTTATTAATGGAGTTGACCAGTCCAATGCAGATCTTGTAAGGAGACATCAAATCAAGTAACCCATCTTCACTCATCCTTAACTAAACTGAGTACGTAAATGTCACAATGCACCTTAAGGGAATCCAGTAGTGCTCTTAACGTGACTGGATCACCTCAACAACTTAGGGCACTTGATGGTAGTACCAGATATCTGTAGACCATAATAGCATGGTCTGCTTTAATGTCAAATTCACGAGATATGATAGATGTCATTTTTATGCAAGATCATACAAAGGACCCATGGCATAATAAAACCTAAGGAATCATTGACACTGCAATCTGTTAAGGACCGGATCCTGAGGAGGTGTGCTGAGTATCCTTCTTAATTGCCTGATGAAAAGGTGGCTCCTCCCAGTAGAAATTCTGCCTACCTGCAATTATTAATACACATGTTAAGTGTCACATGTCTCGCACTAAGGGGATCTCAATTAGGAAGAAACAAATAAAAAGGGGAGAAACATCCTTGACAATGTTGTAATTCTTGATTGAGTCTAAAGATTAGCTCCGGATTGAATATAAAGAATTATTTAGGCACCAACTCTACTCCCCCCCCCCCCCCACCCCTTCCCCGGATATCTGGAAAGAAGAAAGAGCCAAGCAAGGTAATCCAGAAGCAGATACAGTGGAAAATATTACTGGAAGAAGCTAAATTCACAGAGGTAGTAGAAAATGGGTAACAAATGTGATGCAAACTAAGGGAATAAAAGCTTTACAAAGCATCCAAATACCTGCTTATATATATTTCAAGGTTATCAAAATGAGAGGAACCAGGAGCTTTTGATTAGGTCCAGCACACATACTCCCTTATTAAGATAGTTAAATATAGTGGTGTGCAGTTCCTGAGAAAGGGGATGGTGGTCAGGTCAGTGGAATAGCCTCCAATTGGAGGAAGTGCCCTCACACACCCTGAGAGGTGTTATACTTCATCATTTGGGCGTGCTCCTTGTCGGGCCAGTGCTGCAATGTCTGACAGGCTCCCGAGAAGGGGCTCTTTGGTGGAATTCTTTTTGATAAAGCTGTTGAGTGAGTGAGGGTGTGTGGGCTGTAATAAGTAGTGAAGTGGAGTGATGGAAGTGATTTTAAAATACGTTTTGTGATGTTCAGTTTAATAAACTTTATTAATGTGGCTCACTAACCTAAAAAAAATAAAAAGCTACTATGGGATATAATAGAGCATGCGTGCTATAAAACTTGGTCAACATATTTCTTGTCTCATCCAGCCCCTAAGGGGTCTATTGGCAATTCATCAGGACCGAGAAAGATTATTTTACTAATTATCTTACACTACTGCAAGGCTGGTTCTTCCGGTTGCACAGGTTGATCGAGTAACCAGCCGTGCTGTGACTTACAAGGTTTTGTTTCACCTTGTATCTTAGTGCGACCTGAAAAAGAGGAAAAGGTGGGGAAATAAAATAAAATTGATAGCACAACACTTAGGAAAGACAGATATTGTTTGTTGAAACAGAATTTCATGTTTACATTTTTTTTTAACATACTTTCGATTAGTACCCAATAGCAAAGTTACTCACACATGCATCCTCATGTCGGTCTGATTGTTGCTGCCTAGTGATCAAGAGGTTGACTATATGCGTGGGTATGGCCCGTACTGTATGGGCAGTATCAGTATATGACCGCCAAAGGGGCTCAATGCTGGTTGTATTAAATAAACATTTCCTTTGCTGTTGCATGGTACCTAAAGCTAGTTATGGTGATTTCAACTAGTGATAGTCATTGTATAATTGCTGGGAAATAATCATTTTTCAAGACATTCTTTTCTTTCCATTTATACAGATTTTGAGTCGAGCACTCACCCAATAGGTAGTAGGTCTAAAGCAGACGGGAATGTTTTCAGAGCAAGTCGCTCACTCATGACCTGCATGTGAAGGAGCATGTGAAGGAGCAAAATGGGAGCAGTTTGTGAGGATAACAGTCGCTTATGTGTGGTCTCAGTGTCTTATACTTAGTGTCTTATACTTATACTTATACTCACTAGTATTGGCGTGGTGAGTAGCCCGTACTGAGGCGGGCTAGAGGATTGCTTGATATATTTACTTCTTGTGGGGAATTGGTTACAAAAAGACTAGAATGAAAACTAAGGCAGCCATATTGGGAGGGTCGGGATACCCAGAGCAAACCGTAAGGATCAAAAAAGAACTCAGGCGGGGGAAAAACTAGTCAGGAGAACGTTCATAATTGCCCAGTGATAGTAAGTGTAGAAAGGATCCCAGAGGTGCGTGTTGTTTGGCACTTTAAGAGGTTGTTGAAATTACGCCTAAATATGTGTATAGGGAAAGACACTCATTTGTTAATAATGTTGCACAAAGGACACAAGGTTGTAATTAGAGTATACAGTAGTGACACGTGTTATGATGTTTCAGGTCAACAAAGGGGATATATAGTGTGTGTTCATTTACAGATCACCTTTGTAAACGTCCTTATGATATTCATTTATATATTATGATCTCCCAGCTTCCATGTCATACTAAGTTCGGAGGAAACACATGTCAGGTGTCCTTATTTGGTTATTAGTATCATAATATTGTTACGTGCTGTCACCTATTTAGTTGAACCCATGGGATCTCATAATTTAGTCCTGTAATGTGGGTTGATAGCCTACAAAAACCAATTTTGCTCTTTTCTAAAACGGGCATCATTTTGTTTCTCAGGAACTGCTTTCCACTATATTTACCTACATTTAACTATATATAGTTAAAACCAGAGCTGAAATCACAGGAAAAGACTCTACTTCATCTTGAATTTGGAAATCGCAGGTCGAATTCTCTGGACAGGCCTTGTTTGAAAGGGCAGTTTATAAAGGTTATCCACACCCCTTTCCTGAAACACATGATGTCGATTTGGCACATAAGGAAGAAGCCCACGTTTGACATCATATGCCCTGTGTGGAACTTGGCACTATTGACACTGCTTTTCTCATATGAAGCTTAGTTTGGTGCATGGAACACCCCTCTGGGTGATAGTGGAAACAACAGTGCATGCTTGGAAGCAGAATGGTAAACCACACGTTGAGTGCAGTCTCCAGCAACATGATGCCTGACTGCATAGGAGAGATAGCCCTTTCTCCTGAAAACTTGCATTTTCTAGTAAACTCTCAGCACATATGTAACAACATTTAAAGATGGAGAGTGTGATGTAGGTTATTACATCTATTCCCATTTTTTATTCTTCCTTTAAAATGATTTTTCTTTTGAATGTTTTGCTCTATTTTGTGCTTTAGTTAGAATCTTTTCTTAATGTCCTAACTTCTAGAAATCTTCCATGAAATTCTTGTCCTCCTCCACAAACACTTAGGGTGCTGAAATATCTTTTGAGAAGCATAGAATCTGACTGTATGGTAAAGTTCAAATATCAAAACCTGCTAGTCTAGAAACGAACGCATATGTATTGATTGGGTATGTACTAAAGATGATATAGGTCCATTTTCTACTGTCACAGGAACCCCTAAAAAGTTAATTTACAACTTGTCTACATTTAGTGTAAATTTTATCTAATGACTGGTTGTTCAGGGTTTGATGCTTACCATCAGTCTAGGGCCCGGTTTTCAACATTTCAACATAAGGGTAACAGTTTTTTGAAGATGTAAAGTCACCACACAATGGAATATGTGGTTGACAAGTGTTCAGGAGAAGATACCACATTCTCATGAGGAAAAAGCCAAAGGCATAACAAATATCCATGTTAGGTGAAGACTTCAGAGGACTGAAGTAAATCAGTGATCAAAATTACAACAGGAACTCTTCTGGAGTGGAAAGCCAGCATCAGCATGTTGAGGGAGCAAGGCAACAATTGAACTATGTTGCAATGCACCCATGATCCAGTCTAAAGTCCTTTTATAACTAGAGAACAGGAAAAGGAAATGACATCAAACATCACATGAAAGGAACCACAATGGATTGGGAAAAGATAAGCAGGGAGAAAGAAATTAAGCTGTTATAGAAAGGGAAAGGGAATGTTAACAAAAACCTGAACTTAATTAGCTGAGGAGTAGCTTTAAAATGCAGCTGCAGACTCACAGACTCAAAGACAAGTGATTGTCATTCAGGAGCCAAAGGGGTAAGAAGCAGCAACCAGGATACCAGAAGCACAAGAGAAGCCATCCTCACGTGAGTGAGACTGATAGCTTTCAGTAGCGAGCTTTTTGCAGCATTTTCAGTGGCCTATGAACTGTGGACCACAAACAAATAAAGGAGTATACCCTGAAGACAAAGGATATCAGTCAGACAAGGAGAGGATGAAAAAGAAAAAAAAAAGGAAAGAAATTCCTTTTTTGAAAAAGACCCCCTCACTCACCAACCTAGTTGGTGACATGCTTCATCATTGGGGTCCCATCCGAGTAGTCGAATGCCACCCGGGTGTGCTTCAACACCTGATTACAGTGGAGCAGGTTATTCACAACAATGGTGCAAGTGAGTGAAATGGTGAGGTTAAAATTGTCTTTATTTAACTCCCTAAAAATGTTATATGGAGCAATAAAACAAGGTTTAATTACAAGGTGAGATATCAGGGTAGGTTAAATTGACCTGCGGTATCTATATAAGATGGTGATCGTGGTGGTCTACATGTTTCAACCTGTATGTGATATTACTAGGTTTTCTTCAGGACCTATCTCAATGACCTGAGCGGTATGCACATGCTAAGGTGCACCCTACTCTTGGTCAGTCATATACCACACCGTATACTTACAGTATGGCACCTCTCAGCCTTCTGTGAAAGGAAAAAATCTGTAAGATAAACGAACAGACACACGTAATTCTCATTATTCACGTGTGCTGATCATGACATTCCTCTCATTTGTGGCTGCATTGTGAGCTTTTTAGCATGGTACGTACAGTGCTGCACTCATACCATGCACGAAGTGCAATTGTGAATTCACAAAATAATGGCGGCAATAAGCCATTTTGAAATGGAATGAGAAACCCACCCCAGTTCGTGGATACAGACCCACATTTGGCATTATTTTGCGTTTGGGTGTCAAAATGCCCATTAAAACATGAGCGCGTACTGTGATAGGAGCTATTAAAATATATGTGTGCATTAAAATATATGCGTGCATTATTATTGCCAAAATCGGAAGACTGCCAGACATGTGGGGGAGAAAAGTCAGGCTTACTAGAGACTAGCTCCTGTCGCGCCTCATGGAAACATTGGGGAGGGGCGCTGGCACTAGTCACACTCTGGGGATGTAAAACATATAGTAACATTGCAGTTTTTGAACATGTACCTCCGTTAGGTGAGGTTGTTGTAAAGTGGAGCCCACCCGTGTGAAGTCTAAACTCACTTTGTCAAACCATGCCGCCCGCACTTCAACCTGATTGAATGCCCTGTACGGAGACCCGAGGATCTCCGTGTACGCATTGCCTCTGTATTCAACACGGAACAGGGATTGTGTACTTCCTTACACGTAACGCATGACGCGGTCATGTGATTCCGTAATGACGTCAAAGGGGTGTGGTTAGGTGTCAGTCAATGTAGACACTCGGCAAATAGAAAGTAGACCGAGAAAAGTTGCTAAAATAATCCATGTATTCAAGCTTATTGTACATATTTTGGGGACCAAGCTACTGGAAATACACGTAATATCGAATGACTAGGTGTGTCACTGTGTGTTATAAGAACAAAATAGCGCTACGATCGTAAAAACGAAAGATAAATGATAATAAATATTATTATTGTTGTTGACTGGAGCTCCAGCTGGGAGAGCCTTTTCCATGTGTTCCCTCCCTAAGTTTTTTAGTAGCACAATAGGGAGGAAAATTAAGTGTATGCAGTAATGCTTGCAACCTCAATGAATATATGTTTAATAACACGCAGAATTGCACAGAATTCCACGGAATGTTGTCATTTAGCCCATTCTTGTTTGTAGATAATCTGCATACCCAACGTTGTTCTTTTTCGTAAAGGCGTTGTTGGGTCTGTTCTCCGGTTTTAATTTGTTCTATTAGTGTCCATTTCATGTCATTTGTGGTGTGATTGACCTGGAGGAAGTGTTCAGTGAGTCCTGTTATCACTTTTTTACACCTGATGGTGCTGCAATTGTTTGAATATCGGTTGTTTGATCTTCTTTCCAGTCATACCTACATATTGCAGGCCGCAAGGGCATGTTATTAGATAAACAACGTTCATACTGTTGCAATTCGTGTGTGCCCATTGCGTCCAGACTTTCCTAGGTTCCAGGTTTAGCGTTTTGGTTGCAGTTTTTAGATGGCACACACTGAGGTTGCCACAGGGAAAGTGGCCCATGATGTTAGGTAGGCTCCATGCGTTTAGTACAGTGGTCGTGTTGTCCTGTCCGGTTTTTATAGGGCAGGTGTTAACCAGTGTGTCCTTCAGACTCCTTGCTTTTTTGAAGGAGAATAATGGTTTTTCCCAGTGTAGGTTGCCCGTCTGGAGAATCCTCTAGTGTTTGTTGATGGAACGTGTCAGCTGGTTGGAGACCGTGCTATACATTGTGACATCATGTTAGTGGTATATCTTTTGCTGCAGTCACTCTGTCTTCAAGGAGTGCATCCCTAGGTTGATTCCAGGCACGTGTCTGGCACGTGTTGAGTATTCTGTCTGGGTATCCTCTCTCCGATAGTTTTTTGGTGAGGTCCGCCGCTTGGGTACGATAGTCAGTGATTTTGCTGCAATTGCGCCGCAGTCTGAGATATTGACCGTAGGGAAAATTTTCCCAGAGAGCCCTAGGGTGGAAGCTCTCAAATCTGGGCAAGTTGTTCTTAGCAGTCAGTTTGTGGTATGCCCTTGTCTCCAGTCTTCCATGTTCCTTGGTGATTACAATATCCAGAAACACCATGCTATTGGAGTCCAGCGAGTGGGTGAACCTCATGTTCCTTATCACAGGTGTTGATCCAACAGATGGAATCCATTAAGATGTTTTTAGGTCCTTGCCAAATGGCAAGGACATCATCGATGTATCTCCTCCAAAACACCACATGTGAAGAGAAAGGGTTGGCATTGCCTAAGATATATTTCTTCTCAAAATCGAAGACATACAACCCTGCCACACTAGGGGCAAAGGTGCTGCCCATGGAAGTCCCGCCGATTTGGAGGTACAAGTCCCTCTCAAACTCAAAGTAGTTTCTTTTTAGGGCTAGCGTAGCGCACTATAGGATGAAATGTTTAGGTGATTTAAAAGCCCAATCCGCCTCATTAAGAGCTTTCCTAAGCACTTCCAAGCTGTCATCCTGAGGAATACTGGTATAAAGGCTTTCAATGTCGAAGCTCACCAAAATCGTTGCCTCGTCCACAGTGATATCCTTCAGGAGGTTTAGTAAACTCTTGGTGTCTTGTAGATAGGTTTCCGTATTCTGTACCAGGGATTTAAAAAAGAAATCGCAAAAGAATGACAGAGGTTCCAAGAGAGACCCTATTCCTGACACGATTGGTCTGCCAGGCGGGGCATTCCTATTTTTGTGCATTTTGGGCAGTGTGTAGAAATAAGGGATTTTGCACTCGCTGTTGGTTAAGAAGTCCGCTTCCTGTTTTGATATGTAACCCATGACCTTGGTAGAATCCACAAGGGATTGTATCTCTCGTTGCAGCTTCAGTGTAGGGTTGGTCGTGAGAGGGACATAATTATTCTGGTTGGCCAATAGCCGACTGCATTATGTTTGGTAGGCTGTTTTGTCCTGAACTACCACTCCTCCCCCTTTGTCGGCCTGTTTTATGACAATACTGTCACAGTTCTTCAGACTCTCCAGAGCCAGATTTTCGGCTTTAGTCATATTGAAGAAGGGTTGACTTGACTCAAATTTCTCAATATCATTGAAGATGGCTTGTTCGAACGCTCGTACCTCAATAGGAATCGTGTGGGGTGGAGGTATAAACATGGATTTTAGATGTAAGCCTGTCTCACAAGGGTCATTGGTTCATGCTTTTTCGTTTTGTTTTTCAAAAAAGGCTTTCAGCATCAATTTCCGAAAAAAACAGACAGTTCACAATGGAGACTGAATTTGTCCAGTCTGGCTGTTTTAACAAAGCCTAGTCCTTTGTTTAGGCCCTTTTCTTCTGTCAAAGAGAACTGTGGGCCCACACAAGGTACAATGGGTCTCGAGTACCCAGTCTGTTGAGACAAAGCAGTCACAAAGTTGATGCCATTAGGCATTAGGTATAATTATATCAGAGCTTCCTAATTTTTGCTTGTGAAGCAAACATACCATTGATGTAACAAAGCCACAATGGTAGTTCTCTTCTACTGGTTGAATGTACTATGTTTGTCAGTTCCAATAATGCATGCATGTATTTGCATATGATGGCACAGCTTTGGAACTCATCACTATTTCAATCACTTAAAGATAAAAAATTTCATTTAAAAAAATAATTATTACATAGTACTATATATCAGTGAAAAATACTTTATGTGCTTGTGTGGGTACGCGTGAATACAACAGAGGAGATAACTTTGTGCTTAGAGTTATTTGGGATTTAATATTTTGCCTTTTTCTTTTAGCCAGTACTGTAAAGCTTCATAGTATACAAACTGTGGTCTTAATATGAATTTATTTGATGGTTCTTCCCTTCCAGGTCCCCAGAGGACATCCACTGGCTACCAGGATAGAACTGCAAGGCCCTTGAAGAGGAAATACAATTCCAGGTGAATACTACATTCCATGAATAACCTTGTGGTATTTATTGCTGACCCTGTCCATATGTTCCCCTTCACAAAACCTTACTGCCAAATTTGTTACCTGTGATGCTAGGCTTCGGATGATTTGTGGGTTGTAGGATATTAGACAAGCTTTTGCTTATTCCTTGTAAAAACTGGAACCCCTTTAGACCACCTTTAGCCCCCTTGCAACAATTGCAGCTATTAGGAATATCCTTCCAAAGAATCAGTTTGGATCTTGTGGGCTCTTTGATAACTTCAAGATGGGGTTATACATTTCTCCTTGTCATTGTGGGATATGTATCCTGTTACCCTTAGGTGGTACCCTAATAGCAGATGAACTGTGACCTATCATCCACAAGGTTAAATTGTTCTTTGCATGCATCTTTACATTATGATGTTTAACAGGAAGGGGTTAGTTTTGTAAAGAGTAAGTAACACTTTGGCTAACATCATACAAACCCCACAAGTTCTCTGTGACCTGGAATACAGAATCTCACTGAGAACAGCCTTGTCAGTAAGGTTTTTGGGAGGGCAAAGTCCTGAGAATGTCAGCAAGGGATACCATGAGGCTATTATTTTAACAAACTACTTACCTGGAACTGGGTTTGTTGTCTCAAGTGCACTTTGGTTCCATCCGTGCAGGCCAGCATACTCTTCTGAGGATCTGGAAGGGAAAAAAGAATTAGAACAGTCATCAAAGAAAGATGTATTAAAACTGTTATTCGCATACTGTGAAGCTTAACAGTAATGGCTAAAGGAAATGGAAACCAAAAAGATCCCTAACAACTATAGCTACAAAGGTATCCCCTCTGTTGTATTTGGTCATACCCATGATACATGGTGTATGTGAAGTGGGATCCTACTAGGGTCAGTCATCCATTAGAGATGGAGGCTGAACTGCAACATTGTTGGTTGACAGGAGAAGGTCAAATGGGCTTTGGAGAGGTATATTAGGTGTGCTCAATAAGACTGCAATACTCTTCATCAGATGATACAGACCTAAGGGGAGCAGTTGCAGCAGGTATCAAACACCCAGGTTTCTACCCTGACCTAAATAACTGCAAAGTCACCACATGAGAGAGGCTTTCCTTCAGCACCAGCATCTGTGGTTCTTCAGAGGTTTACTTCTGGAGAAGACGCCAATGCCTTCTTCTCATATTTGAGAGAATAGCTTAGTCTGCTGGATGGCTGGTATAGAGGTAAGACATTACATAAGCCTTATCCTAGTAGGTGAAGTGCAACCTACCAGAACACAATTCAATAGTTAAAACCCCATTTGAAGATGTAAACAAAATGGTTTTGGAGAGACTTGGGGTTGACACTGAGAAGTTCGTACTTTAAATATATCAAGGATGATTTATAAAATCATAGGAGAAGCATGCAGTCCTCTCGCGTAAAAAATGTACCATCTGTAGCTCTTCCAAAGGAAAAAAAAGCATAGCATAGAGTGAGTCTTCCCAGGAAATAATGAAATTGCCTCACAAAAAAAAAGTATGGAATTGTCCCACCTTTGGCGTTTCTTCCTTTATAGTCTTTATGACGCTTTAGTGATGTAATATCACTCCACTAGTCAGCCCATCACATGATTAGTTTACATATGATAACACCAAATACAATTTAGATGTTCCTACATATTTTCCCATGCTGATCATGAGAAAGAACTGGCATTCTGGGCCATAGAGGTGTGTCGATGGTAAGAGGTTTACATCGTATCAGTCCATGAAATTGGGTTATGGTTCACTTTCCCAACAGACTATTTCACAATGAATTCAAACAGAGTGCCCTTTAAATGTAAGATGATACCAGAACCAGAATCAAAACTTTTTAATTCAGATGCTAAAAACATCCATAAGTGTAACATAGCCATTTTGAGAAAATGGAGTTCTGTTTCAGGAACCAACCCCCCCACTTTCTGTCTGGCTTTTGATGCAATATTGCCTGTAGAGTACTGCATCTCTGTTGTCCAGGTTCCTAGTACCCGTGTTCTTCCCCCACAAACATGCCTACAATTGGTACTTCTTCTCCCCTGTAAGTCCCTAGTAAGTGGCACCCTTGGTACCTAGGGCCTGGACCCCTCTCTAGGACCATGCTACTGCCCCTGCAGCTGGCATGCCCCTGTGAGGTAGAAAGAAGACCAAGTAGACATGGCACACTGCCTGTGTGCCATGCCATTTAGCACTGCCTAAGATATAGGTAAGTCACCCCTCTAGCAGACCTTACCAGCCAAAGTCAGGGTGCACTATATCCCAGGTGTGGGCATATCTGCATGGGCAGGTATGCCCTGACAGTATTAGTGTCTATTCCCTAATATTGTCAGTGCCAGGGAAGCCATAGAAAGTACATGGGCTGGGGACCTGGCAACTCGAGTTTCACAGCACCATGATGGCTTCACTGAACCCAGGAGTGTTTGGTACCAAACATCTCCTTGTAATAAATCTACACTGATGCCAGTGTGAGATTTATTAAAACATGTACTTAGAGGACAACTCAGTGGTGTACCCTAAAAACCTAATGACCCTGGTGTGGGCACTGACTGGCTTTAGGCAGCCTGCCACACTCAGATATGTTTCTGGACCCCTGGGTAAAGAGACCCTGCTCTCTGGGACCAGAAACAATGCATATCCTGGGCAGGGATGTCACACCTCCCCCCCATGATGGGCAGGAGCTCGAAGAGGGGAGCTTCAAAGGCCAGCCACCATTTTAATGTGATTCCCAGCCTCTGCTACTAGCAGCAGTTGACGGTCTCGGGTTTACACCCCCACTTTTGGCAGAGGAACCAGCAGGAAAACTCAGAAGAATAGGAGATGTGCCCAACTCTGCCAATTTCAGCCCTAAGGTGGGGGAGGTGAGGTGAAGTACATATTTCAGTCCCCTCCATCTTGAAGATGGGGAGACCCCTCCAATCAAGCCTAGGTCTATGCCCCCCTCCCACAGGAGGGTAGTATAATAGAATGTGTAGTCACCCTAGATAAGTTGCCCATTGGTCCTACATGCTACTCCCCTAAAACATCCCTAAATATAGTATTTAGGTGGCTCCCCCAGACCTGGAAACTAGATCTGCGATGACCTAAGAGGAAAGAAGATGACCCTGTAGAGAAGACTGACAACAAAGACTGCCTAGGCCTGAGCCTACTGTCCTGTCTCCAGCTTCTGCAAACTTGTGACCAGCCTTGCAGACAGTGACCTCTGAAAATTCTGGGAGGACAGATGCCTTCGTAAAAGACTCCAATCTCCTGTGGACAGCGAACCTGTCCAAGAAGAAACAAGCTCCAAGGACCCTGGGTCCAGGTGGATCTACATTTCCTCACCTGTGCAGTGAAGTCTCCCCAGTGATCCTGACTTTGTGTCCAATGTTGGCTGACTGCTCCTGACGTCCACGACGGCTCCTGCAGTGTGAAACCAGAGGCTCCCCCCAACTGCGACCGGCTACGGTAAGAAGACTCTTACATCAAAAGGCAGCCATGCATCCAAACCCTGTGGGCCTTGATGAGCTGAACCAACAGTGCTCCTAAGACCTCCTACATCTCTCCATACCTCTGCCATCATTGGTCTTCCTCTTGCAATCTCCGGTGCAATGCCTGTAGCCTCGTTGCTGAAAGAAGACTCCCCATTGAAAATTATTGGGAGCCCGGTTGCTTCCATGCTTCCTCAGTCCTGTTTGGCCATTGTTGAAACTTGTTTATGTAATTTTTGAATGCGCTTAGGGTACTGGTCTGAAAGTAACAAAATTCTACTACACAACATGTTTTATTACATTAGAAAATCATCCACCTCAATCGGGCATCGAGACTAGAGTAAGATGGCCGCAGGCTGACTGCAGTGAGAGCTGCTGATGAGTTCTCTCCCCGAGAAACACTGTGGGACTGGCATGCTGACATACACGTACCTGGTTGATCAAGTGATTCTTTGGTGGTACGATAGCAGTCTTAGGCGGAGACTGATAGGGCAGACTTACGCTGCCGAGGCGCAGTTGGGATTTCAATCTGAGGGCAGTGTGCACCGGAGGTATACAGACCAGGGAAGCGCGATGGGTCCTAAAACCAACAAACCAAAGGAGCCCTTGAAGGAAACAGCCACCGCAGGAGTCGTAGTGGGACGCGGCTCAGTGCAACTTCGACGTGGCACGAAGAAAACTGAAGAGGCAGGATGTAAGGGGTGAGACGGAGGCACAAGCCGCTAGTGGCTAACATGGAGGGTACTTCTCGCCAGCCATGTGTTGCTGAGGTCTTTTTGCCCGATTTACCCAGCAGCGCACCAGACGAGACAGGACCCAGGTTGGTGGAGGCTACCGATGAGACACAGCTGACTCCACCTCTGCCCTCTGGGAATACGTTTCCACAACAGCTACAACAGCCCGGGCTGAAGCTGGGAGCGCCGATGGAAGAGGCTGATGATCGGGCTGCACTAGAGGTATCCCCAGGGACTACTGCTGTTACTGGGAGTGGTATAGATGATTTGACAGACTCTCTGCTTGGTACGGAGCCTAATGAACAAGGTAAAGCCAACTTGTTAACTATAATATCAGATGTTTCTGAATTAACTTTGCCTTTGGGTGGGGGCACATGTTTAAATCCGATCCGACTGTGGCCTAAGCCTATTCTGGGGTTACCAGAAGGAGACAAGTTTTATTCCCTAACTGATGATACCGATAATTCTATTACTACTGAGGGCAATGCTGCTGAGGAGACTGACTCACGGGATTCTTCCAATGCTCAAGATGGGCGATGAAGTAAGACTCTTACCCAGAAACGCAGGAACAAGGCAAGAGTCAGTCCTTCCAAGTCAGACACAGCTACAGTCCGCAAACTAAAATGGGACTACTCCACTACTAGTCAGGCTTACGATGATGACGACACACAAGCCTTAGCTCAAGGGGGACAGCTAACTCTGCAAGCTCCACAAATGAAGCTACTGCATCACCGTGATCTGGTGTACTCCACCTTGAAACAGATGCAGGGTGAGGCGAGGCAGGAGAGCCACTAAAAAACCACTAAAAATCTGCAGGGGTCCCTTCGGAAGGTGAACAAATTATGTACAGACATTACAGAAAGGGTAACTCATGTCAAAGGTAGAACTGTAACTTTGGAAGAAGAGGTTGGAAAACTACAACTACATAGGGAGACACAGGACAAGCAAGTAGAGGATGTGCTCTGGAAACTGGAAGACTTTGAGAACCGGCAGCGGAGAAATAATGTTAGACTGCTGGGTCTTCTGAAAAACATTGAAGGGGATAAAATAAGGTCTTTCATTGTGAATCTCCTGAAAGGAGCATTTCATGATCTCCCCCACTGGAACTGGGATAGCGAGGTCCAGCCGGCTCATCGCTTTCCGATGACACAGAGAAGAAACAATGGAGCGGATCAACAGCCCAGGGCAGTCCTAGTTTTATAGTTAACTTTCTCTTGCAACAGGCAATAATTGACAGAGCAAGACCAGACACAGCGGTCATTTGAGGGGCACACCTTCTTTGCCCGGCCCGATTTCTGCCTTATCACGGTAGAAAGAAGATGGAGGATTCAGCAGATGATATCTCCCTTTCAGGGGATTGGCTGTGAAGCATTCCTACTGTACCCAGCTCACCTTAAAATCATCTCGAATGGGAAGGTGCGAATGTTTACATCCAAGATCGAGGCACTGGAGTACCTACAGGAGATGAGAGAAGCTAAAGGAAGGACTGGATCTGGGACAGCTGAGGCCCTCTTTTTTTCTCTGTATGAGTAAGATTGGCATGACTTTTAAGAACAGCCTCTAGTTAAAATGTGTGTCAGCACTGATGTATAGCTAGTGCATCTAAGAGATTGGGGTGGGAGCTCTTTGTCAGTTCGAGTAGTGAGACACGGCTGCCACACATGGGTCATAGCTGACCTATTTGCTCGTAAGGGGTGTAGGGAAGGGGTGGGGAGGGTGGGGGGATTAGAGGGGGGAAGCGGAATGGTGGGCACAGGAAGGCGCAAGAGAGGCAGCACAGCACTTGAGGAATATTTTGACAAAGGGGGAAACTAAAAAGTGTAAGTTGATTTATAAAATAACTGGTGTTGGACCTCAAAGATATATTAAAGGTGTTATCATGGATGGCAAATTACTCTCATATAGTTATAGAGTATCCAAATTATCTCAATGAATACATGTGGTCTGAACAACCAGGGTAAGAGACAAAGAGCTGCAATAGTCTTGAAAAATCTTAAGGCCGATATTATATGTCTCCAGGAGACTCACATAAAGGGCACTAGAGGGAGCATTATGGAACAGCTGGGGTATAAGCTTATTGTCAATAATAAGCAGGGGGCTAGAACAAGAGAGGTGGCTATTCTTTTACGGCGGGGGGACATACTTTTTAAGAAAAACCAATCTAACAGGTGGGGTCGCTGGGTGCTGGTTGAATGCACGTTTCAAGGTGTTACTTTTACTATTTGCTCAGTCTATGGCTCAACTGCGGATGACCCAGAGCTTTATCAATTCCTGGACACAGAGCTTGTATTATGGCCAACCCTCATAATATTGTGTGGTGATTTTAACCTTAATGGCTTGGGGGGACTCAGGGGGGAAATGGGGCACAAATAGTCGGGCGATAGAGAAAGGTCTTTAAGGCTCTTACTAACTTAGTACAGAATAAAGGCCTTACTGATGTGTGGTCGCACCTAAGGCCTGCGGACCTGGGAAGTACTATTTTCAGCCCCTCATAAATCAGTTGTTAAATTAGACTACATCTTTGTCTCCCACCACTTAATAGCTAGTTGTAAAATAGAGAAACATCCACAGATTATCTCAGACCACAACCCAGTAACATTAGCAGTAGCTTTAACATGGGTAGAGAGATTAGAGCGAATTTGGACATTAGAAAGAAGACTTTTAAAATGATCAAGAATATGTGGCGCATATGAATAGCTGGATTAAGGGGTTTTGGGATAGTAATAGGAGGAGCACATGTTTGGGGGTGTTTTGGAACACGTTTAAAGCTGGGGTAAGTGGGAAGACGCTAAGTTTTAGCTTAGATCGGCAAAAGAAAGAGCCACAGCAAGAAAAAACGCTCTATAAAAACTTAATGGGGGTAGAAGAGGAGCTAGCAACTGCCTTGGCACTGGGTACCTCACCGGGTAACATACAGCTTAAACTGGTGAATGCCAAGGCGGAGATTGGAGATATCACCGCAGCCAAGGCAGCTGAAAGATTCCTTGGTAGGAGGGAGCTATGTTACGAGTTTAGTGAATGGGTGGGCCACTTCTTGGCAGCACGATTGAGACAAAAAAGCACTGCAGGAGAGATCCTCGAAGTCTTAGATTCTAGCGGAAATTTGATTAGGGGTTCACTGGGGATCCGTGAAGTATTTCGACAATACTATAAAAATCTGTACTGCAAGGAACAGCGAGGAGAGGAGAGACAGATTTTAGTGTACTTGAGAGATATACCCACACAGTGTATAACCCCTGAAGACATGGAGACATTGGAA
Source organism: Triturus cristatus (assembly GCF_964204655.1). Classification (NCBI taxonomy): domain Eukaryota; kingdom Metazoa; phylum Chordata; class Amphibia; order Caudata; family Salamandridae; genus Triturus; species Triturus cristatus. Next base: position 627,690,683 of record NC_140589.1, on the reverse strand, counting down.
ACTTTACTGCGCACTTAGCAGCCTCTCCTCTGGTAAGGTAGTTGGACCAGACCAGATTCCATTGGAATTCTATAAAACCTTTCTCAATTTAATAGGGCCGGATTTAGTGGACACTGTCCAACAAGCTCAGCAAGGGAACTTGGTTCCTGAGTCTTGGACCGGGGCAGTTAACACTATATTTTTAAAGAAGGTCAAAACACCTAGAGAACCAGGTTCTTATAGACCAATCACGTTAATGAACAGTGATGCTAAAATACTGTCCAAGGCCTTGGTGACTCGTTTAAACTATGTCATTGGGAAAGTCATTCACCCACGCCAGCATTGGTTTATCTCTGGGAGAGGTACAACTGATCATACACACAGGGTCATAACCTTGTTTGACGCAGCTGAAGTCTCAGGGGACCCTATGGCTATAATATTACTTGATGCCAAAAAAGCATTTGATAGGGTCTCTTGGGATTATTTGTGGATGGTTATGAACTGGTATGGCTTTGGGAATTCCTTTCTCGGGCAGTACAGGCTCTATATAAAGCACTGATAGCCCAGCTCAGACTGAACGGGGGGCTTACAGCCCCAATATCAATTACACGGGGCACCAGGCAGGGCTCACCCTGGCTATTTGCTTTATACATTGACCCTCTGATTCGGAAAATGGAGGCTAATAATGCAAGTAAGCCAATGGGATTCCACGGGTTAGAAACGAAAATCCTGGCCTACGCAGATTACATTGTGGTGGTCACCCCTGATTCTTGCTCCGCCCTAGCTATAATAGAGAAGGAAGCCCAAGTCTTCAGCTCGGTTTCTGGAAATGCACTGAATTGACAGAAGACTCAGATAGTAAAGAATGGGAAGGTGGAACTAGATGACTCCTGGGTTACTGACGCAGCAACATACCTAGGCATTTCTATAACGTTTACCCTGGGACAGTGGGTAGAAAGAAATATGGCCCCAGTAATTCAGAAGGCTAAAAAAAGATTTTGACAAAATTCACAATCTTCATTTGCCCATTGTTGGGCAATGCAATGTTTAAGATGATTTTTCTACCAAAAGTGCTCTATCTTTTTAGGGCTATTCCCCTGGAAATTGAGAAACAATGTTTTTCAACTTTAGAAAATATCTTGAATAGGTTCATCTGGGTGCATGGGAAAACAAGGAGAACCTTCAGACATATGACGCTACCAAGGGAGAGGGGAGGCTAGGCGGTCCCAGACTTTAGAATGTATTATTGGGCTGCCGCCTTTCAATATATGCGGGGATTACTAGGTGGGACCATTGAAGACCCAGGGGTTAAAACAGGCTCCCCAGATGTTTACAAGCTATTACTAGGGTAGGATGCGCAGAACTGCTTACTAAAATATAGTGAACCTAGTTACTATAAAAAACAAGATTTAAAACACTGATGGCGATATATAAGATCTGGGCAGTGGTTAAAAAAAACTGTGTTAGGCAGAGTCAATTTTTGCACTCCAGTGCACAGGAACCCTATGTGTCCTGGAATTTTTTCGGATAGTGTAATGCTGGAGTGGGAGGGGCATGGGCTACGGAGGTGGGTGACTTCATAGGGCCTGAGAGAATTCGAACATTTGGAGACATTCAGGCCAAATGTGGACTGGAAAAAAAAACCTTTTGTAAATATCTTCAGGTACAGAGCTTTTTGGGAAGCAAAAAAGGGGGATTGGCTGGCTTCAAGGAAGTTAAAACAATTGAGGCTGTAAGAGATACTGAGAAAATGCACTATTAGGAGAAATTATGCAGAATAATCTCTTCTGAAGCAGGACGATACAGAGAAGCATGGGCAGAAATGGGCGGAAAACTCAATATAAATCAAGAGATATTCTTTGAGTCCTTAGCCTTAGGACAGACTATTTTGAGCTCAGCAGGGCTGCAAGCCCAGCACTTCAAAACAATATTCTCACTGTATTATACTCTGGCGAAGATAGCGCAGTGGGGAGGACAGGAAGGGACTAGATGCCCCTGTTGCAATACTACTGAAGCGGATATAATTCATATGTTCTCAACCTACCCACAGCTCGAAACACTAGTAAATGCAATTGGAAAATTCCTGGACCTAAGTCTGAATTTAAAAGTGGTATTAACATCTGAACGAATGCTTTTGGGGCTTAATGGTGAGAACATGCATGATCAATCTTATTATTTTACTTTTGATGAGATGATGGATGAGAATCTGTATTGCCTCTGCTTGGCTTGAAAAAACAGCTTCATCATTTCAGCAATGGCTTGCTAGGCTGCTTTCCATCTTTAATCTGGAAAAGGGAATTTATGAGAGGAAGGGCAGAAATTGAAGAAAGCTTGGCAGGCGTATTTGGACACCAGTTTATAGATGGAAGGAAGAATGTGCTCAGAACCAATCAGCACTGATAGCCTGAACACTCTTTTTTCTTTTAAATGTGTAAATTTGTAAATTACAGCAGGATGCTGTTGAGAAGATGGGGTACTTCTGCGGGCTGCATAGATCAACCTGTATTTTTTTGTCTTTTCTTTTCTTTTTTTTTCTTTTTAGATCTATGGATTTAATGTCTTTATATCTGGAAGGTCTGTATGTAAAAAAGATGATTGTAATTCCTCATGCACTAATTTGTAACTGTGATTAGGTGCTGCAAAATAAAATCTTTAAAAAAAAAAGAAAAAAGAAAAATATTGGGCGCGTGGTGTTGAAATTGCACCCTACACCCACCTGCCTCTGTGTCGCTGGTGGTGTATCTTTGGTGCTGATTTGTGGCCCCCTTTCTGTGCTTAACTAACGCCCAAAGCCTGGCCCCTGCAAACAAACTACTTATCTGCAAGCAGCGTAGCGTGGCTCTAGGCACCCCCAGGCTTCATTGGAAAGCATCGGCCTGATTGTAAGTCCAATTCTTACCTGTTGTACCACAACATTGTTTTTCTCATAGGATAACATTGGACTGTGTTGAAAAATTTCTAAGTGTAGATTTGTTCACATTAAAAGTATTTTTAATTATAAACGTGCCTACCTTATTACAAAGAACTTGGTCTCAAAATAAAGAACAAAGTATAATTTTCTAAAATTGGTCTGTATCTCCTTCTTGAGTCATGTGTCCATTATTGATCACGGTTGTGCAATAAATGTCTTGCACTGGTTTCGGCCTATTTCTGCTCACCCACACTACCACTAATAGAGGTCTTTGGGTTTTACATTGAGCGCTGTACACTCTTGTGGGACCCCTGTACTCTGCGCCCGATATTACAACCAAGTGGCAATATCATATACAGAGCCAGCTTCCTACAGTCAATCATGGTAAATGAAATCATACACACAATATAAAAGTGATTGATGAAATAAAATTATGTATAACAATTAAAAAAAATAATGTATATGCAATAAGAAAAAGTATTAGCAGTATAATTATAAAACACCGGCATTCCAGATCAAGAGTCCCTTTGCATTACATTATTCTTTTAGACATTATACAATACATGCCATCATCAATCCATTTCTTTAAAAATTGTTAAGAAACTATTTATAAACTGTTTTAAGTAGAATTCATTGTACCCCGAGAACATACAGCTGCAGAAAGAAATGAACCCACATAAGTACAAGTCTCTTCATCAGACAATATTGTAAATAATGATAGGCCTGAGTGCAGTGCCAAAGTTTCCAGAACCTTATGAAAGGAATCAGCCACTTTTTGAAATATTTTTTATCGAAATCACAGAAAAAAGAAACACAATTGCATGGGCAGGCTCTTAAATCAAGATTACGCTGATACCCAAGAGAAGCAAAGTAAATATTTAACAGTGGCTGCTCTAAAACAGAACAGCAGTGAGTGTACCCAAATTCCATTGGTATTCCACAAACTTCCAGTGGAAGAGATCTCAGGATTTAAGTGCAGATAACTTGCAACTGTTGGTTTTGAGGTATCAACTCCTGCACTGTCTCGTTGTGTTTTGCCGGGGGCAGCATGGGACGCTGGGTCAGAAAAAATGAAAGTTAGACCTAGCCCTTCGAAATAATATTGAACATGGGTCAACCATGGAATGGATAGGCCCTTATCGCAGGACAGGAAATCAGTAAATATGTCCCCTGCCAATGATGGTCCTATGGGCCAAATAGATAGCCACAGCAAGGGGGGGGTCTAATACGAATGTGGTCACTCAAGTAAGTTAGGCCCAACTCAGTATGACAGTTATAATGTGATGTGGATAAGTAAACAGCCATGATTTTCCTACAGAATCGATTTTTTTCCCTTTGCAGGGTTTGGCAGCTCGGCAGTTGGCAGTAGCCCTGTAAAATGCTATTGGGGTGAATTGGGAAACATAGAGGCCTGTGTGCTCGCACCCTGGGGCGTGGGAGACTATAGAGTGAAAAAACAATGGTGAACTGGTGGTCGTGCAAAGAAAGGGAACAAACATAAGAAAACCAGAACAGAAGAAAAACAACCAATAGAGTGTTACTGAGGTATACAGATCAAGGTATATGTATGGAAGCTAGAACATTAAATTCTAGATTAGGATTTCCATCAACTGCCAAGAGAGGCCAGTGTCATCACTTGGTCATCCTTATGTCTTGTTACTACTCCTCCAATCCAAGAGGCAGATGTAGTAGCCAAGATTAGAGTAGAGTACAAGTTGGAGAGAGAAATCGACCAAGAGCGGCCATATGTATTTCAAAATTATGGAAACTGTATACAGAAAATGCAGTGCAGGTGAGAGTTAAAAAGGGAGTTGGAAAAGAGAAACTATGTTTAATATATATCTCTGTACCAATCCAATTTAAAAAGCGTGTCGCGGCAACTTTCAACTAATAGGTTGCATCACATAGGGGTCGACTAGTTTCATCCAGAAGGGATTGTGTTCCCGGCTTTCTTCAGGACCAATACATAATAGCTACTGCAAGTGATAAAAAGAAAGAAAAAGTGACAAGTTGTCCAACAATACAACCTGGTACCAATCGACCTCACGACAAGTAGGGTGTATTTCACTCCTGTTGAAAAAAAATACAAACAATAGGATGTGTTCTGTTCTAATGTTTCTCATTATATACAAAACTCTCTCAATGAACACCATGACAGTACCATTAAGTGTATCTTGTATGTGGAGAGCATCAACTCACCTTACTTGTGTGAGAGTCAGACCTCACCTCACCCGGTATCCAACTCAGGTAATTGAGACCCCGCCCTGTAAGTATTAATCATATAAGGCGTATCATATAACAGACATAGATTAAAGCAATATCTCATCATGTTAAAAATGTTAAGAAGAGCGATTTTAGTACAGAATTCCAGTCAGATGTCCAATCAGAATGAATCACCAAAAGAATCATGTATATACCGCAAATATCGGCATCTTTTTTAGCTGTTCAGATGAAGAAAACTAGTTGGCTTTGACAGCAACAAACTAATAGCATGTTCTTAAATCTCCTGTATAGTATCTCTATGAGTTACTCGGGGTTACCACGTCGGAATCGTGTGGCTATATGTACACGAATCACTCAGTGTCTCAGTCGGGTGTTGTATTTCAAGTGTATCAAGCGTCTATTACCGGTAGATAAATAGCCGGTCATCCCTTCATATGACGCGTAGGACCCAGAATATAAGGCCGACTCAATAGGGTTTCGACCTATCTGTAGTTTCTTAATGGAGGACAACATTGTACTTCTACTGAATCGCAATACCTATTGTGTCGAGGCACGTGTATTCCGCAATGGAGATGTCAATAAACTAGGGGGCAAACGCTATTACAAAACTGTCGCAGACATCGCCCTTGATTTCTGACTGAATATTCCTTGGCAAATATCTTGAAAGCTATATTAAGAGCAAGGGTGAAAGCAGAATTGAAGCGCCTGCAAGCAGTCAATCTCACCTCTCCGTCGGTGCCTCGGTCCTTCCTGTGTTTGTGGGAGGTAACGAGACAAAGTGTGACGAGAGTTTTAAACGTAGGTGAGTCACATGACGCGGCACGCTGCGTGTTTCAAATGGCTCAGGGTGATGACGCTAAATGACTACAAAATTCCGTCACCAAACCCGGAAGTCGTAGTTCATAGACCATATGTTGATATATACGGTGCGAATAGATTCAAGAAGGCTGGCGATATGGATGATCGCATCTAAAAAGGTATCCTAATCTGTACGTTGGAGGGTCAGAATGAGACAATCAGTCCACAAGGATGTCTATTCCTATGGAAACCTGAATGCAAAACAATTTACACAGTCAGTGTATAAATTGCACATATGAACACTGTGAGTGTTGTGCTAGAGAATACAGAGTATGGATAAAAAATCTTAATGTTGATTCTTATGTTGTGCAGAATATATGGTACACCCCATAAGGGAATTGCCTGACTCATTGTAATCTCTTCATCAAATCATAGGTCAAAATCAGACTCATTACAAAAGAGTCCATGGAATAGAATCATTCAGGCCTTTTGTATCGCTTTGGAGTCTGAAAACCCAGCGTTGCTCTTTGGTAAATAAGAATCTGGCTTTGTCACTGTTATGGGACGGTATAAATGGTTTTTCCAAAACAGTCCAAGAGGAATCATCTGCCTGATGATTAAGCTCCACATAGTGTCTGGTAAGTCTTGTATTTTCCTTTCTGCATCTAAAGGTGCTTTTATGTTCAAGCATCCTTGTTTTGACCTTGCGCGTCGTCATGCCAACATAGTTCAGATGGCATGGACATTGTAATAAATAGATGAGATTATCACTATTGCAGTTGGAATAGGTCTTCTGGATCCAAGGTCTGGTCATACCCAGATCCAGAGTTTTAGTGTGTTTAGTTTGTGGGCATATTGAGCAGTTGCCGCACGGGAAATGTCCCTGGACTGGTGGGAGGTCCCATAGAGTGCCTACTTTTCTTGGTTCTAGTTCCCTAGTTCGTGTATGTACTAGTCTGTCCCTCAGATTAGGTCCTCGTTTAAAGGCAAAAAGTGGCAGTGGAATGTTTGTCTTAGAGGTATTCAAAAAACGCCAGTTCTTCCGAATGCATTTCTGGATGCCATTAGTTAGAGTAATGAAGGTATTCACAAAGGTTAAACGACCTGATGATGGTTTGTCTATCTTCTTCTCTAACAAAGCCTCTCGATGATTGTTGAGAGCGCGTTTTCGTGCGTTCTTGACAAGCCTCTTGGGATAGAGCCTAGCTGAGAGTTGATCAGTTAAGACATTCGCATGATGTTTGTAGAGATCAGTTGTTGAACAATTACGTCTCAAACGTAAAAATTGGCCATATGGCAGATTGTCTCGTAATGCCTTAGGATGTTGGCTATCATATCTAAGCAATGAGTTGCGAGCCATAGGTTTACGATATAGCTCACTGCCCAATCCTGTGCTAGTTGCAAAGATAGATAGGTCCAGAAAGGCTATCTTAGATGGGTGCATCTCCAGAGTGAACTTTAAAAATGTATTCTGTGTATTAAGCCACTCATGGAATCGCCTGACAGATACTGGATCACCTCGCCATACCACAAGAATATCGTCGATATATCTCTTCCAGAGTCTAATAGACTCATGGAAGGGATTCACTTCATTGAGGACATGACTCTGTTCAAACTTGTGCACGTAGAGATTCGCTAGGGACGGTGCAAAAACGCTCCCCATGCTCGTACCTGAGACTTGTAAAAAAATCTTATCCTAAAATTTGAAAAGTGAGGGTTACACACCAGCAGAATTCAATAAAAAAGGCAAAAGATATGGTTCTACCTACTCAGGTAGCAGTTCCGAGGAGGATCTGAGTGACCCAGATACCCCTACAACTAACAAACAACAATTCAGGGGTAGAGAAATGAGACGGCCCTGGAGGGGTTACCCGATGCCGCAATTCCAACAATGGTGGCCTCCGACTCCATGGGGTTTTCCCCCACAGCAGTTCCAACCACCTAATGCGGCCTATCAAATGTACCCACAAGACTTTAACAACCAGTCTTTTTTAGGGATAGGCCCAGGCAGAACAAGAGGCAGGAGGAGAAACCGGCAAGCTCAAGTTCATTGGAACGAACAACCACCTCTAGTTGCTCCCCAAATGAACACCAGGAGCAGGTCCAAACAGAACCCTCAAACATCCGAACAGAGCCTAGAAGAGATTTGATCGAGAATCTGAGTAACAAGATTCTTACTCAGGCTGAGATTACAGTTTTGAACAAAGGTCTTGGATTTGTGACGACATCGGCAGGCGACAACTTTCAAGTTCAATGTGAGCTTGCAATTTTTTTTCGAAAGGTTCGCCTTCATCATTTTTTTAAAGACAAAGAGCAGTTAGAGCCTGCGACAGATAACATCAATACAGGCTTAAGGAAGCGCTCGACTTTCAATCCACCTGTACATGCCATTCCGCCCCAAGTACTTGCTTTTGAGAGAGCAGTTCTTGATGAGGTCGGTACCCTATGTGACAATAACAGAAGGGGATATAGCAATCTTCCTAAAGATGAACAGACGGCACTCCGTGCACTAACAGAAGACAGAGAGATCACTATTAAACCCGCAGATAAAGGCGGTGCCATAGTGATATTAGATACCCAAGCATATCGTGCAGAGTGCTTGAGACAACCAGATGACAAGAGGTTTTACCAACTACTGAAAGAAGATCCTACAGAAAGGGTCAGTAGAATCATTACTAACAAAGTAGAGGAAGCTTTCAATGAAGGGTGGATAACATCTCAAGAAAAGGATTTTTTACAAACAACTCATCCGGTCATGCCATACTTTTACACACTTCCTAAGATACACAAGATGCAGAGACCACCCCCCGGAAGACCTATCATCTCCGGTATTGGCTCTCTGCTTGAACCTCTATCTACGTTTGTAGATTTCTTCCTCAGACCACTGGTGAGTTTGATGCCTACCTATCTCCAGGATACGAAAGACTTATTACGTCTGCTCCCTACAGTTGATTTTGACCCTGGTTTAGATCGACTTGTTTCATTTGATGTGGAATCACTATATACCGCTATTCCGCAAGATGAAACGCTAGACACTATTGCTTCTATCCTCAGAGAAACAGAACTCAATTCCATCACTCCGGTCAACTTCATCATGGATCTGGCACGGATGGCCATGAAGGAGAATTTTTTCAAATTTGAGGATAAGATTTTTTTACAAGTCTCAGGTACGAGCATGGGGAGCGTTTTTGCACCGTCCCTAGCGAATCTCTACGTGCACAAGTTTGAACAGAGTCATGTCCTCAATGAAGTGAATCCCTTCCATGAGTCTATTAGACTCTGGAAGAGATATATCGACGATATTCTTGTGGTATGGCGAGGTGATCCAGTATCTGTCAGGCGATTCCATGAGTGGCTTAATACACAGAATACATTTTTAAAGTTCACTCTGGAGATGCACCCATCTAAGATAGCCTTTCTGGACCTATCTATCTTTGCAACTAGCACAGGATTGGGCAGTGAGCTATATCGTAAACCTATGGCTCGCAACTCATTGCTTAGATATGATAGCCAACATCCTAAGGCATTACGCGACAATCTGCCATATGGCCAATTTTTACGTTTGAGACGTAATTGTTCAACAACTGATCTCTACAAACATCATGCGAATGTCTTAACTGATCAACTCTCAGCTAGGCTCTATCCCAAGAGGCTTGTCAAGAACGCACGAAAACGCGCTCTCAACAATCATCGAGAGGCTTTGTTAGAGAAGAAGATAGACAAACCATCATCAGGTCGTTTAACCTTTGTGAATACCTTCAGTACTCTAACTAATGGCATCCAGAAATGCATTCGGAAGAACTGGCGTTTTTTGAATACCTCTAAGACAAACATTCCACTGCCACTTTTTGCCTTTAAACGAAGACCTAATCTGAGGGACAGACTAGTACATACACGAACTAGGGAACTAGAACCAAGAAAAGTAAGCACTCTATGGGACCTCCCACCAGTCCAGGGACATTTCCTGTGCGGCAACTGCTCAATATGCCCACAAACTAAACACACTAAAACTCTGGATCTGGGTATGACCAGACCTTGGATCCAGAAGACCTATTCCAACTGCAATAGGGATAATCTCATCTATTTATTACAATGTCCATGCCATCTGAACTATGTTGGCATGACGACGCGCAAGGTCAAAACAAGGATGCTTGAACATAAAAGCACCTTTAGATGCAGAAAGGAAAATACGAGACTTACCAGACACTATGTGGAGCTTAATCATCAGGCAGATGATTTCTCTTGGACTGTTTTGGAAAAGCCATTTATACCGTCCCATAACAGTGACAAAGCCAGATTCTTATTTACCAAAGAGCAACGTTGGGTTTTCAGACTCCAAAGCGATACAAAAGGCCTGAATGATTCTATTCCATGGACTCTTTTGTAATGAGTCTGATTTTGACCTATAATTTGATGAAGAGATTACAATGAGTCAGGCAATTCCCTTATGGGGTGTACCATATATTCTGCACAACAAAAGAATCAACATTAAGATTTTTTATCCATACTCTGTATTCTCTAGCACTACACTCACAGTGTTCATATGTGCAATTTATACACTGACTGTGTAAATTGTTTTGCATTCAGGTTTCCATAGGAATAGACATCCTTGTGGACTGATTGTCTCATTCTGACCCTCCAACGTACAGATTAGGATACCTTTTTAGATGCGATCATCCATATCGCCAGCCTTCTTGAATCTATTCGCACCGTATATATCAACATATGGTCTATGAACTACGACTTCCGGGTTTGGTGACGGAATTTTGTAGTCATTTAGCGTCATCACCCTGAGCCATTTGAAACACGCAGCGTGCCGTGTCATGTGACTCACCTACGTTTAAAACTCTCGTCACACTTTGTCTCGTTACCTCCCACAAACACAGGAAGGACCGAGGCTCCGACGGAGAGGTGAGATTGACTGCTTTCAGGCGCTTCAATTCTGCTTTCACCCTTGCTCTTAATATAGCTTTCAAGATATTTGCCAATGAATATTCAGTCAGAAATCAAGGGCGATGTCTGCGACAGTTTTGTAATAGCGTTTGCCCCCTAGTTTATTGACATCTCCATTGCGGAATACACGTGCCTCGACACAATAGGTATTGCGATTCAGTAGAAGTACAATGTTGTACTCCATTAAGAAACTACAGATAGGTCGAAACCCTATTGAGTCGGCCTTATATTCTGGGTCCTACGCGTCATATGAAGGGATGACCGGCTATTTATCTACCGGTAATAGACGCTTGATACACTTGAAATACAACACCCGACTGAGACACTGAGTGATTCGTGTACATATAGCCACACCATTCCGACGTGGTAACCCCGAGTAACTCATAGAGATACTATACAGGAGATTTAAAAACATGCTATTAGTTTGTTGCTGTCAAAGCCAACTAGTCTTCTTCATCTGAACAGCTAAAAAAGATGCCGATATTTGCGGTATATACATGATTCTTTTGGTGATTCATTCTGATTGGACATCTGACTGGAATTCTGTACTAAAATCGCTCTTCTTAACATTTTTAACATGATGAGATATTGGTTTAATCTATGTCTGTTATATGATACGCCTTATATGATTAATACTTACAGGGCGGGGTCTCAATTACCTGAGTTGGATACCGGGTGAGGTGAGGTCTGACACTCACACAAGTAAGGTGAGTTGATGCTCTCCACATACAAGATACACTTAATGGTACTGTCATGGTGTTCATTTAGAGAGTTTTGTATATAATGAGAAACATTAGAACAGAACACATCCTATTGTTTGTATTTTTTTTCAACAGGAGTGAAATACACCCTACTTGTCATGAGGTCGATTGATACCAGGTTGTATTGTTGGACAACTTGTCACTTTTTCTTTCTTTTTATCACTTGCAGTAGCTATTATGTATTGGTCCTGAAGAAAGCCGGGAACACAATCCCTTCTGGCTGAATCTAGTCGACCCCTATGTGATGCAACCTATTAGTTGAAAGTTGCCGCTACACGCTTTTTAAATTGGATTGGTACAGAGATATATATTAAACATAGTTTCTCTTTTCCAACTCCTTTTTAGCTCTCACCTGCACTGCATTTTCTGTATATAGTTTCCATCATTTTGAAATACATATGGCCGCTCTTGGTCGATTTCTCTCTCCAACTTGTACTCTACTCTAATCTTGGCTACTACATCTGCCTCTTGGATTGGAGGAGTAGTAACAAGACATAAGGATGACCAAGTGATGACACTGGCCTCTCTTGGCAGTTGATGGAAATCCTAATCTAGAATTCAATGTTCTAGCTTCCATACATATACCTTGATCTGTAGACCTCAGTAACACTCTATTGGTTGTTTTTCTTCTGTTCTGGTTTTCTTATGTTTGTTCCCTTTCTTTGCACGACCACCAGTTCACCATTGGTTTTTCATATGTAACGATATAGGGAATTTGAACTGTTGTCTTGGTCGTTAAACTTTTCCCTTAGACCCTTTTCCTTATGGATAGTTATTATAGACTATAGAGTGACCCAACCCCTCTGGATAGCTGTGCTCTGCATTGGGAGATGTGTAGGGCCCAAGATCCAGAGAAGCTGAAGGTGACACCCAAGTAAGAAAAAATGCTAGTGCTTGAAAAGGTGTTATGACCAACTGTAATATTTGTCAGCCAAGTGTGCTTAAGGCAACATGACATTATAAAGGATTTAGCGCAGGGCATTGGGAGTATGGGCGAGTAGTACAGCGGCGTCCGGATAAAGCAGAGCTCGAAGTAACATGTCGTTGATGTAAGGGAGGTCTGAAGTGATCAGGATCAACTGACAGCTAAGTTTGTTAATGTATAATATAAATAGCAATTGTGCAAGCACCCATTAAAGCAAGACTCTGCGCCTAATACTAATTTCATCTGATACCTCATTATTTTGGCCAAACCTGACCCTGGCTTTTGTGTTTGTGTGGAGTAAGTGCCTCATCCAGCCCATCTCTCGAAGGGGTTGCCATCTTTTCGACCTCCTGACACAGTCAAAAGCCATGGACAAGTCCATAAAAGCAAGATAAAGAGAAGTTTGCTTTGCTACTGTGTATTTCCCAATAACTAAATACAATTTTTTGCATTGCTCCAATGTAACAATGCCAGTGCAGACATCGTACTAAGAAAAACATACAATGTTTTTGTCACCGACCCACTCCTTTATCCTATTGTAAAGAACTCACCCTAAGATTCTAGCCGAGATATCAATCAGTGAGATGGCATGGTAACAATGGGGTTTAGAATGATCCCCTTTTTTTAAATTTGGGACACTGACTGAGCTCGCCTACGATATTGACATGGCTTAAGTTATTGAAAACATTAGTCAGCAGATTGGCCAGTTTTGGAATTAATTAAATCTATGAGGACACCAGTGGGTCACAGGGATTTACCCCTGCACTCTGCTGTATAGCAGCAGTGACTTCTTGTATAAAAACCCGTTTAAATGGAGAAAGAACCTTACAAGCTGGCAATGTATAGTTTGGCTCAGTAGTTGAGTAAATTCAGGAAAAGGGCTCCATCCACACCTGGCTATTTATGTGTCAGGTGATCGAGGTGGTTACCTAGTCAAAAGATCGCATATTAAAGACTGCTTTCCAGAAGGATTTGATGTCCTTTGACCAGGTGTTAGTATGTCCCACTGCTGTGTGATGACCTATTTCTGTCAGCTGGATGTATTGTTTTATATTGCCTCCACAGGTTGGCCACAGCAGCCTGTTATCTGGGCCTTGTATTTAATGCTCTAAGCAATAGGCAAAGTTTGTAATAATGATATCACCATGTAACAGATGGTTTGTAAAATTGCAAGAAACAAAAACATAATCAATTATTCACAGACAATTCCTTCACCTGGATGTAGGCACCCCTAAATATTGGTGCCAACAACTTGTAATGCATAATGCAAATCCGAGGAGGTGAGGAAAGCCTCCAACTCTTTGCGTCTGGAATCTGGTCCCACAATAACATCTGCGCTATTACGTGAATTAACATAGCATTAAAATCTATGGCCAGGCATATGTACATTTGTTGTCCCTCTTTTAATTTTTCCTCTAGTGTAGTGGACATATAATGAAAAGAGGCAGAAAACTTTGGCTAGACTCATCAAGAAAATCAATATTATAAAATTTTATAAGATACAAAGTTAAGGCCCCCTTTGACAATTGCCACCTGGAGTAATTAAAGCCTGAGTGTGGCTGCCAAGTGACAGGTTGATCCATATTGTTAAGCATCCGGCTTCTCTGCCAGGGTGACCAGGAAAAGCCTGTGTGGTGAAACATAGGAACACCTCAAATATTACGAGATTAATATCCCAGGTTTCCTGTATAAACAGGATATCATGAGGCCTTATGAAAAACTGTCAGTCTGCGAGCGCTATCTTAGCATAGAGTCCTGCAGTGTTCCAACTTATTGTTCTCAATGGGCCATATTTGACTTGTGTGGGATCTGTTGAATACACATTTTCCAAGGATAAGGGCATAGAAGTGCCAATTGGGCTATTGGAGTCAACCGGAGCTGCAGGCTCAGAATGGACAATGTGTTTACAATACAGGGACATTTCGCCATTAACTCGATATTCATTTATAGTCCCTTGCCCAGTCATTTGGGCTACCTCCAAGGTTGGTCTAACCCGTTGTGTCAATCGATAAAGTTGCAGTCTGACAGCACCACATGCCTAAGTTACATTTTAGGCCCCATTGTAGCTGGAACTGATGGGCATATGAGAATGGATGTGCAGCCCTGTGGGGGGACTTGTAGAAATAGCCAAGCAGTAGTTTGACAATGTTAGATCCTGTTGATGCTGTCATAGTATTCATGCCTGACAGGCTTCCCATTCTGCATTGGGTGCCTAAAGTTGACAACTATGCAGTCTCCAGATATGTCTTTTGTTGCAGGGCCAATCCAGCTTACCCATCGTACCTCTAAGATATTGTTTCTATTTGCTTTGTTAAAATTGCTGTGTGCCCTGAGTCAATGCACAACCTTGTTTCAGGTCTGTTCCCATCACTCCGTTTGGTTGCATTTCAAAGGTGGCACTCCTGCCCTTATCAGGACATAAGGGCAGGCATCTGGTGATAAGTTTAAAATATCTGTGCTGGGGTTAATATCCATAGCTCTATAGCCAGGATGAGGCGAGATCCTTTTGTGCTGCTCTATTGCTGCAGTCCGGGGAGGATTGGTAACCAAGTCAGTGTTTGCTCCCCCTGCGCCATAGTTTCCAACATAAAGGGCTCACAGCACTCATCACAGGATCATTTGGCATAAAAGGCATTGGAACGCTCATGGCCTGGAGCGTTAACAGGTCCTGAGGTGGTTGAACTAACACATTCACCTGGTGGCCATTGAGACAGGCCGTAGTGACGAGGCCCTTGACGGGTTCGGGCTGGTTACTGGAGGAAGATTGAGGTTTTAACGGAGTATCTAAATTTCTTTTAATTATTATCAACTGCTCCATTATCAGGTGCACTTGCTTTTCCAGGATCTTAGCAAAAGCATTACATATCCCATCAATATTAATATTTCCAGGTTTTGCTGGTGCCAGCCCTGTATAAACACTTCCCTGAGTTGTTTGAACTTTCATGAGAGAGGTGCAACTACTAGTCTTTTTTCACTCAACAACTGGTTCAGGGAAGGAATTAGAGTTGGTGATGCTTAAGGGTGATGGTAAAATTCAAGGACTGTCTCTCTTGGGAACGCGTTCACTTATACCAGTTGGGTATTGGATGGGAGTTTCCCCCTCATCGCCCTCTCCAGCAACCTCTACCCCAAAGCTACGAACATCAACTGTGCATGCACAGCTGTCGAGTGTTAATACCCCTTGGCCACTACCATGTGCGAATGATAATCTGCACTCAGTTAGGGATATTTCATTAGCTACAAACCCTTCAGGTCTCGTTAACATAGATAATAAATGTAAAGACCAAATAAGGCAACATTTGCACAAATGCCAAGAGACCATTGAACTTGGCTTAGGGGAACAATGCAGCTTAGAAATCAACATGGTTAAAAGGCCTTAAAATGCATATGTTAGCCTTAAATGAATTAAGCTCAATTAGAACCAAATACAATGCACTAAAAACTATTTTCATATTAAAAGAAAAATTGTAATGCTTCACCAATGTAATATTACACAAAATTGATTAACATTAACTATGGACTACTGCCACATTTTCAGCATCCATAATTGTAAATTATTCTTAAAAACAATTTAACTAAAACTGCTTCTTGTTTTCTATGATCACTATGGTCTCTACTATCACATTTGTAAATTTCAGCTTCCTAACTAATTTCATTGCATAATTGCATTACAATCTATTCATGATGCATTTCAATGTAAGGCAATATAATGATAAACCAGTCCATTAGAATAATTCGTTTTTATCAGCAAATTATTAAAAAAACATCATTTTCAAAAGTAATCTTGTTATGGATACCTATTAGTAAGCACTATAATCAGTTAGCAATGAATTTCTCTTTTTCTAACACTTTCAAATATGCTTTTACGGTGCTGCTACTTCACTTGTATCAAATGCTGTGTCACTTCATTTAACACATGCAATGTGTACGTCCTAGTATCTATATCTAAAATTGGTAAATGTGATGTTGAATCAAGCCATTACAATATCTATTCAACAGATCTCATCACAGTTTACAGGTTTGCTGTCTTTAACCTCTTTCATCTGCTCGTATAGATTTTTCATTGCATCATAATATTTACATTGTCATCATATATTTCAAGATAAGTTCACATTCTTTTCACTCCTCACTTGTCCTTTCTGTACCTGCAAAATTTGATAGAGAATATAATCAGCATTATGCACAAAGAGATCACCACTAAAGGTATCACGATGAAAATCACTAATCAGTTTCCAAAATTACCTAACCAGTGACTAACAGTTGATGATCCCTTAGCTATCATTTCCCAGGCACTATCTGCTTTCATATATTTTAAGTCTTTATTTAAGTCAGTAATTTTCTTGAGGTAACTCTCTATGTCTCTGCTCCTGTCTGGTATGAAGATGCAAAAATGTTGGACCTTCAACAACCGACAGACTCCGCCCTCCTACCTAGATGGATATGAAGGACAAGTCGATTTTCAATCATCATCGATTCCGTTGAAATTATTTCTTTATCTATAACAGAAAATCCCCCCGCTGTACTGGTGGATAATTATTCAACTATAGTTGAAAGTTGTCTAATTTAATGTGAGTTAATGCTACTCCTTCAAAAGGTATTAAAACGCAAAAAATATCACCAACTATTTCACTTGCACTCACACTTCTCTTCATTCTCACATTCTTATCTTTAACATGATACATTTGTGGAAAATCTATTCCCATATTACAACCTCTATACCAGCCTTTTGGTAATTTATTAAAAACATTCTTTCCACAAATATAATACATTCCAGAAAAGATGGGATCAACACCATCTAAGTATCTGCCCCAGTTCCCATTAATTTCAAAAGTATGATCACATTCACTAGAACCTACAAAATGTGTGTTAATAATTGATCTTTTTCTATATATACAAAGTTTACCTTTGTTTTGCCAATCTAAAGCTAATGAAGCCATTCCTTGTAATATTTTATTCCCTTCTTGCTGTAGTTTCCAAGATGTAAATTTAAGCAATACATTAGTATTTACTGTTATATTAACTTGTCTACTTTCCACCAAATTAAAATTAAAATCTTTTCACCTCAGACTAATTTACATGTTAGGTTACTTCTAGGTGCATAAGCCATATTGAAAGATTGAGTTGTTCCAAGTACATAGCCCATAGTTTCAGTGTAAGAAGCCTCAGAATATGGGTTTAAGCGTTTTGACACAAAAAATTCAGAAAAGATCCAATCTTTGATTGGAATAATAACACTCTAACTGATCAGTACCATATAATAAGCTGTTAATACACTGCATGAAATTCCATATGTTAGGTTATGCCTATAGGAATTGATGAAGGTATTTGCATACATGCATAGCAATTACCAACGTTCATGGTATTAATTAATTCACTTAGAAATCTAGTATATACATTTGCTGACAAACCAGTTATAGTCATAGCATGATGTAAGCTTTAGCATTCAAAGTAATAGAATCAGTGTCATTAATCTTTTCAGGTTCAGAAGAAATTTCAAGTTTAGAATCTTTTGTAAGAACATAGGGCCAGATGTATGACCCTTTTTTGTGGCCGCATATGGGAGATCCTCCCGTTTGTGAAATAGCATTTGCGACTAACTCTATTTGGAAGGGGCGTCCCTTCCTAATTGTGAGTAGGCCTGGGCCAAAATTCCCTTTCGCTCGCGGAAATTGCGATAATTTGGCATTTTCGCGTTCCGCGGAAAGCACGAAAATGTCAAAATTTCTGCAATCCGCATCTTACCGGTAATTTTTTTCTTGCTCGCGCTGTAAAAAAATACATTCTCGCATGCGCGTGATCGCCTTACCTGAATCTCCGCGTTCGCCGACAAGTTTTCCCGACCCCGTCGCGTTCTCCACGAGATGTTGGATTGTTGGTAGCCATTTTGCGCTGTCTCGCGACAGTTTGCACCCGCATTAACGTCATTTGTCGCGCGATCACGTCATTTGTCGCGCGATTACGTCTTTCTTCTCGCGATCATGCACCGTGAGAGTATGAGAAGATTGAGATCTCGAACACGTCATTCTCCACCGCGAGCGAGAGCGTGAGGACGCGGGCACGTCATATCGAACGCGAAAAGGAGAAAGACACCCCGAACACGTCATATCCAACGCGACAGGGAGCGAGAGAACGCGATCAAGTCATTTTGGACACGCCATCGACAATCCGGCGGAAGTAATGTGAAGCTCGAGAACTCGAACATGTAAAATTTTCAATTTGGAGAAGAATATCCGCTCTAGCAGCATGAAACCTTCTGCAAATGATGATTTTGGATGAAAACAACTCCTCAGATTGTCATTTGGCTGTCCTTTCTTGTGCAAGGAGTCCTTTTTTAAAAAGGTGGGGAGAGGGAGGAAGTGCCACAGAATCTCCAACTTCCTGTTCCTGTCCAGCAGGCTCCTACCAGTGCTTTGTCCATCTCCTGCTCATTCTGCCTTTCGATTTCGAGCTGGAAAGATCACTCTTTTTGTCTGCTGCATCATTGCAATTGGATTTGAGGATTTTTTAATTGGATATTTTACAAGTAAGTGGTTGTTGTGTCTGTTTGATTGGGGGCATTGCAGTTGTTGTAACTACAATTTATTTTTGGAAACTATCATCATTCCTTTTTTTTTTAAATGTTGTGGGTAGTAGTAGTCAGTAGAAGGCCCGAGCTAGTCATGGCCTCATGGGTGTGTGCATGATGAAGCAACTGTTCCTTTGGTGTTTTTGAATGTATTTCATTTTCAAGCATCATTTAGGGCATGGATGGCATTGGATTTAGTTGGGAAATGTGTTTTTTTGGGGTGGGTTTTCTGTTGTTGAGCCTGGCCTTGTGGCTGGTGGCCATTTAGAAGCCTAGGCCTGCAAGCTTGTCTGGACTTGTCTGCCAACAGGCCTGCTTTCATCCAGTAGGATCAGAGCAGGTAGCCACAGCTTTATTAAATAAGTGTTTCTGTGTGGTCTGTTGAATTTAGACATCTTTTAGGGCATGGATGGCATTAGATTGAGTTGGGAAGTGTGTTCTTTTTGGGGGGGGGGCTTTCTGATGTTGTTGGGCCTGGCCATGTGGCTGGTGACCATTTTGAAGCCTAGGCCTGCAAGCTTGCCTGGCCTTATCTGCCAAAAACAGGCTTGCTTTCATCCAGTAGGTTCAGAGGCTGAGCAGGTAGCCACAGCTGTATTAATCAAGTGTTTCTGTGTGTTCTGTTGAATTTAGACATCATTTAGGGCATGGATGGCATTGGATTGAGTTGGGAAGTGTGTTTTTTTGGGGTGGGCTTTCTGATGTTGTTGAGCCTGGCCATGTGGCTGGTGGCCATTTTGAAGCCTAGGCCTGCAAGCTTGCCTGGCCTTGTCTGCCAACAACAGGCCTGCTTTCATCCAGTAGGCTCAGAGGCTGAGCAGGTAGCCACAGCTGTATTAATCAAGTGTTTCTGTGTGGTCTGTTGAATTTAGACATCATTTAGGGCATGGATGGCATTGGACTGAGTTGGGGAAGTGTGTTTTTTTGGGGTGGGCTTTCTGATGTTGTTGGGCCTGGCCATGTGGCTGGTGGCCATTTTGAAGCCTAGGCCTGCAAGCTTGCCTGGCCTTGTCTGCCAACAACAGGCCTGCTTTCATCCAGTAGGCTCAGAGGCTGAGCAGGTAGCCACAGCTGTATTAATCAAGTGTTTCTGTGTGGTCTGTTGAATTTAGACATCATTTAGGGCATGGATGGCATTGGACTGAGTTGGGGAAGTGTGTTTTTTTGGGGTGGGCTTTCTGATGTTGTTGGGCCTGGCCATGTGGCTGGTGGCCATTTTGAAGCCTAGGCCTGCAAGCTTGCCTGGCCGTGTCTGCCAACAAAAGGCCTGCTTTCATCCAGTAGGCTCAGAGGCTGAGCAGGTAGCCACAGCTGTATTAATCAAGTGTTTCTGTGTGGTCTGTTGAATTTAGACATCATTTAGAGCATGGATGGCATTGGATTGAGTTGGGAAGTGTGTTTTTTTGGGGTGGGCTTTCTGATATTGTTGGGCCTAGCCATGTGGCTGGTGGCCATTTTGAAGCCTAGGCCTGCAAGCTTGCCTGGCCTTGTCTGCCAACAACAGGCCTGCTTTCGTCCAGTAGGATCAGAGGCTGAGCAGGTAGCCACAGCTGTATCAATCAAGTGTTTCTGTGTGGTCTGTTGAATTTAGACATCATTTAGGGCATGGATGGCATTGGATTGAGTTGGCAAGTGTGTTTTTTGGGGTGGGCTTTCCGATGATGGATGTCTTAAAGACATGCTTTTGTTGTGTGTGTCTGGTGTGTGTAGGTGTGCAATGCATGCACCCCGCAGACCTTTTTGGGGCCTGTGAATGTTTGTATTTGCATTTTGTTGCATTAAAAAGGCAGAGCAGTGTGCTTTAGCATGCATCTTTTACCTGGCTTTTATAGGCCTTTTGTCAGCTCCTGGTGTTTCCCAGGCCCCCTGCTTGTTTGTGATTTGTGGGTGTCCATGTGGCTGGTGGCCTTTGTTTGTATTGGGAGTTATTAGTGTCCTGTTTTTGCCATATAGGCCTGCATGGTTTTCCTATTGGCTTACTGCTTCCATCCATCCACCCCCTTTGCCAGCAGCAGCTCCATGGATGATGAGATGCTCAAATAATTTAATGGCAAATAGGGTCCACCCCCCTTCCATTACATTTTTATTTTGGTGGTTCTTATTTCTATCCTTCCTGAGAGTGCTGTGTGTGACTGTACACAGTAGTATAACATAGCCCTTGTTGAAAAAAAGTCATAAATGGCTAGACTATATCTTTTGTTTGCACTAGTACACTAGTAAGTAACTGAGCCACAACAACAAATGCAACATTTCACTGATGTTCTTCTCCTGGCTTATTTGCTTTTAGGTGCACAAAAAGCCAGAGGAGGAGGTGTCATCATCATCACCTGGCTACCCGTTGTACTGCCAGCCAGACAGATGTCCTGCTGCGCATCACGTCCACGTGTGACCAGAACTTGTTGTGCATCTGCATCCTGCCTGACATCTGAAGAAGATGGCCCCAAAGAAAGGTACCAGGTCCAGTATCAAGAAAGTTGCCGGTGAGAAGAAGGAACAGAAAAAGGAAGTGCCATTAACCATGACTGGTGTGCCGGTCAATGTTTTTTTTGGCACCAAAAATGTTACACCTGCAGCAGCGTTGTCCGGGAACCAAGCTGGGAGCAGCACCTCAGCAGCAGCGGTCCAATCCCACCAACCTAGGGCCAAGGCCTTTAGTGTCGCAGAGGTAGCCTGTCTACTAACGAGCAGTGATGTTGAAATGTCATTATCGCAAAGTAGTACACAATCAACGCAGGCGGAAACTCAGCAGATAAGTGTGCAGCCGCAACAAGAACAGCAGCAGCCGCAACAAGAACAGCAGCAGCCGCAACAAGAACAGCAGCAGCCGCAACAAGAACAGCAGCAGCCGCAACAACAGCCCACCATACTAGTTGTTGCTCCTGACGTAGGGGCATTTCAGGAAATCGAGCTTCCTGCAGACAAAGTGGAACAAACCACTGTTTCAGAAGATCTATTGTCTTCCAGACCACCAGCAAGGAGAAGGAGGCTTAGTCCATCATCTTCTTCTTCAAGCCCCGCTTCTAATGATCGTGATGCCACTTGGCATCCACCAGCTCAGTCTGAGAGTGATGCACGCCACAAGACAATGCTTCTGAAAAGGAAGGTCCCAGAAAAACTTAGAGTTATAGAGGTAGATGTAGAAGAGGGGGGTGATGTTGATGAAGACGAGCCAGTCATCACGCACATCACTCCCAACATTCTCACCCTATCCAGAAAGGCTGCTACTGAGCGGGATGTAGCACGGATATCACCAACACAGGTTACACCACCACTACCTCCAGCTGCCATATTTTCTAAGGCCCGGAAGGACCTATATCCAGCTCAACCATCTCAGTAGGTAGCGGTAGTAAAAGTCACAGTGTAGCTGCACAGGGTCACATTCCAAGCACACCCTCCAGTTCATCTGGTACTGAAAGTGGCACATCCATCAGTGCCAGAAAGTTCTCCTCCCCAGTTTGGGACTTGTTTTCTGTTAGCACCAAGGAGGAGAATGTTGCTATATGCTCAATTTGTCGACAAGGTGTTCGGCGGGGTAAGCTTGGTACAAACTATGGTACCGGAGGCCAAGCAAGTCATCTCAGAATACACCACACTATTGTGTGGGAGAATCACCTACTTCTGTTAAAAGAAAGTAGAAAAACTCAACCCATTGAAGTTGGTCAGGAAGAATCAGGGGGCGATATTATTGCGGTGGAAGGTGAAGAAGAGGGAGGCATTTCTAGCCCTGTCCCCAGTAGTGTAGTGGTACCGCCCACATCCTCCTCAGTAACATCTGAGTGGCACCGCAGTAAGAGCCATACTCAGAGTCAGGCTGAGACACCAAGGCGACCCAGTACCGCAATGAGACTAACTGTGTTGTTGAGCCTAAGTGCGTTAATGAAAACAACAGCACCACAAAGGAAAGTAATCCAGCGCAACCACCCAACGCAACCACCCAACGCCACGGTTGTACAATGCGAAGCTGGCTAAAATGTTAGCGCTGGACCTTCTCCCTTTTCATTTGTGGAAGGGGTGGGTTTCCTTGAATTTGTGTCAGTCATCTGCCCTAAATGGAAGGTTCCCAGCCGGTCCTATGTCGTAAGAATTGCTATTCCGGCACTACTTCATGATGCGCTGAAATTGGTAGGACAAGCTTTGCAGCAGAGTGCTGTTCAGAATATCCACCTGACAACAGACATGTGGACCAGTTGCCAAGTCATAGATCACATGTGCATCACTGCACACTGGGTCTCTTTTGTGGGGGTTAAAGATAAGCTATCTGCATGAGGTGATGTTGACACAGCTGCGATTTTTAAAGGCACTCGGAAACATG
Source organism: Triturus cristatus (assembly GCF_964204655.1). NCBI lineage: Eukaryota > Metazoa > Chordata > Amphibia > Caudata > Salamandridae > Triturus > Triturus cristatus. The sequence goes on along the minus strand of NC_140589.1, from coordinate 627,667,256 downwards.
CAACTGTAGCCATGTTCGCCATGGAGAAATCTCATACGGCTGTAAACATTTTGCAAGAGTTTCGCAGCAAGGTTTTTGAATGGCTGCGACCAAGAGGGCTTAGTATTGGTTTTGTTGCCAGAGACAATGGCAGTAATGTACTTAAGGCCATGGATCTTGGTTCCTATTTCAGGGTTCCGTGTTTGGCGCACTGCATAAACATTATAGTTCAAGACTTTCTGAAAAAAGAACCCATAGTCAGCAACTTACTGGCCATCTGCCTAAGAATATGCACTCATTTCAGCCATTCTTTTAAAGCTCGGAAGCAGCTGAGGATCATTCAACGTGAATATAGGATGCCAGTCAAAGCACTCATCCAGGAGGTGGCAACACGTTGGAACTCAACGTAATACATGCTTGATCGTCTGTTTGAGCAGTACAGGCCACTCAATGACTATGTCTGGAAAAGAGGGGATGCTACTTTTAAAGGCATGAACCTTCAGATGGAGCAATGGAGCCAAGTTAAATGCCTGACTGAGATGCTTCGTCCTTTTGAGGTCTTCACACGTGAAGTCAGCAAGCAGGACTGTACAATGGGCCAAGCTATCCCATTATTGCAAATGCTAGAGCATCAGCTGAAGAAGGTGTCTGAATCATACAAAGGTGTAGAGGACAAAAGGGAAGCCTATGACTTGGTGGAGAGCTTAGCCCGTCGCTTAGCTGAAAATACAAGGATAGAAAATAAAATTTTGTCACAAGAACATTACATTTGTGCCACAATTCTGGATCCACGTGCAAAATTTGGACTGAAGAGTAAGACATTCTTTGCTTTTTCAGAGATTGATGTTGCCCGCTACAAAACTTGTATAGCTGAGGCAGCCAGTAAGTTGGAAAACGAATGGCTTCTAATTAAAAGCCCGCAAGATCAACCCACAAGAAGTACTGCAGCAGGGCATGCAGCATCAAGTGCAACTTCATTGGCTGAGGGCAGTGCGTTTGGATCGCAACACTCACCATCACTATCAACAACAGCAACAATAACTGGATCATTAGGCCCAGTAGAATCGTTAGACGATTGGTATGTACTGTTAGGCATTAATAAGCACAGTGCTGATGCACAGAGAAAAGAGCCCGAAAGCTTACCAGCAGCACCCCTGAACATTGAGCGGATGGTCCAGGCCTATCTGGACCACCCAACAGAGGTGTACATTGATCAAAACCCATTGCAGTATTGGTATAGGAAAAGGTCTGAATGGCCACTGCTCAGCAGGCTGGCGATAAGCCATCTGGCTTGCCCTGTCACAAGTGTCTCTTCCGAACGTGTTTTCAGTGCTGCTCGGTTCCATTGTAACAGTGAGAAGGACCAGTCTCTCGCCCAAAAACGTGGAGAGGTTAACCATGATCAAAATGAATCAGCACTTCATACCACCGAATTACACAATACATGAAGCAATGGAGGAAAATGAGGACAGCGGCTCAGGTGACGGAAGTAGTGTGTCATATGATTACCTACTAATGGCTGAGCCCCCAGAGTTTGAGGACGAGCTATACTTCCCTGACAATTAGGCTTGCACTTACTGTCTTTCTCCCCTTTTTTCCCCTTTATTTGTGTGTCTGTCGTTCCGGTTACAAACTTGTGAATTACAACAAATCCATTACCACCGTCTTCTACTCTTCTTATTTAATATACAAGTTTCAGGTGTCTGCAATTTGACAGAACAGTCCTCCGAATCCAGCTCCTCCACTCCATCATACTGAATCTCCCGCCTAAATCCATTGCCCTCATGAATGATGATTGGATGATGGAAAATAGTAGAAAAAATAAAAACTTTATTAGTCCCGCCAAAAGAAGTGGAGCATGAATCAGATGACTACTATAGCTATCCTCCTTTCAGAGCCGAGAGAGACTGCCCATTAACTGAAAATGAGATGGAACAGGTATTGATTGATGCCATGCATTGGACGCAGAGTCACAGACTGAGTGATTTTTATGTTGTTTGTTGTGCATGAAGTTATGTCATCGTGCACTAATCATCTTTCTACAGTACACACTAAACGCAACTCAAGGTGAATTTTCCCCTTCTTGCAAATAAGAAATTTGTACTTCTCCTGCAGCTTGATACATTGTTTTTAATTGAATACAGGAAGGGGACTCAGTCTGCGCACTGAGTATGATTGACAACAGCACCGTCCATCATGATGATAGAGAAAAAGACGGCCCGTTAACTTAAGATGGGAAGGAACAGGTAATGACAATTAATGGCATGCATTGGACACCCGACTCTGAGCAATTGCTGTTTGTTTTTTCGTTGTTTGTTTGATGTGCACAAAGTGAAGTCAAAGTGTACTAGTAGTCTTACTGTACACACTAAAGAGTGACTCAAGCCACTAATATTTCTACTCTTGTTGTGTAATAACAAAATTGTACTTCTACTGCAGGCCGATCTTCACAGTCAGTCAGTACAAGTATCGAAGATGATTGATGGAATAATAACAAGTCAGGAGGACGTTTCATGAGTGACATAAAGGCCTAAAGGTAAACGAGTCAACAACAACCCCAGCATACCCAAATGTCTGTGTAGAAGTGGAGTCAAGTGTAGCGGTGGGATGACTGCGGTGCATTGATTTTCTAACTTAAATTGTAAAATGCTATGTTTGGAATGGATATGTGCTTTGCCTTTGTCCAACTCTTTAACAAAAAAAAAGTATTCTAAACGTAGGATGTGCTAAACAACGTGCCGTCAGGCCTGTCACTGTGGGCCTGCTCTCTCCTGTTGTTGTGGAAGGTCAATGCTGGAAACAGACTAGAGTAGCGATGGTGCATACATGCTGCCTCGGAAAGTGTTCTTGTTGCACTACACCATAACTTGTGCATTTGTTTCAACTTTGTTTCTCAATATCCCCTTTGTTTTTCCATCTACAATTACAGGCCGGGCCTTGCCCTATACTTGGGAAAACATTACAATGCACACTTACCTTACCAATAAATCGACATTTTTTCCGGCCGGGCAGTGGCGAGTGGCGACACCCAAGATTGATGGACGAGAGGACCAAGAGGAATGCCAAGCTGCAAATCCAGTCCACATTTTTGATCAGGATAACACAGTAACAGTATCAACTTTCATCTTCTTTTAATAATCTGATTCATTTTTTTGTCTACAATCTTTACAACAGTGTGTTCTTGTTGTTGTTATTATCATCATTAGGTTTGCTCTCTGTTTACGATTCATCCCTACCAATATTTAAAATTTCAATTTGCTATCTGTAAAAGTATTAAAGCCGGAACAACAGAACAAGAAGTGTATGTAATCCGGGTCTCCTTATCAATCATTATCAAGCATGCATTTCCTTTTTCTCTCTTAACATATGGATATGGTAGTCTTACAAATTGTCGTTTGTTTGTCCATTCGTACTGTTTTTCACTGTCAAACCTTTCCCCAAACCCCCTTCCCATCCATTCAACAAACCCTAACCCTCTTCCCCTGGGCTGTGTGACTTATTGTCGAGGTGTGACTAAATTAAATGTACACCAATACTTAATCACACGCTTGCTGGGGCAGATGTGGTGAAAGCAACAGTACTTCAATTTCAAGACAGAGCGATGATCTTCTTCTGCTTGCCCACCCATGAGTAGTATATTTTAGAGGTGATTTTATTTAACAAAGGAACATATACCTCAGCATTAATTGCCGGCATTGATTGGATTTGTTGTCATTCCTCATACACAGCACTAACTGTTACGCTGTAGGCCTAGTCACGTGACTCGACACAACTATAGTTTGTAACTCTGTCTAGTAGGCTATCCCAACCACCATTATGATTTGTTGTAAAATATTTTAGCATAATATTGTTGCTCGGTAAGTTCTGTACTGTACTTCATTCTACTATTCCTCGAACAGTCTCTCAAAGGCGATTGACTGTCTCATTTTCTTTTTTTGCAAATACTGCTGCCCTGCCAGTGTCTACTACTACTACTATACTACCACCACCACCCCAATCATGGCATGTTAGAAAAAGGAAACCATCTTCACCATGCAGCCATTGCTGTGCCTAAGTTAAACATCAAGCAAAGGTAAGAGAAGTTTGGGGGAGGCAGAATTAATAATGGACATGTTTTCAATGAATTCAATTTCACACACCCCTTTGAGTCCAGATAAAGAATGCATAGACTAGAGGAGAGACTGAAAGTACTAGTAGGACAAGTCACTCAGTGAGGGGTGTCGCATCTATCTGTTTGTGTCTTACACAGTCAGCCAATTATTTAAATCAAACACTGGCTATGGGCAGGCCTGCACCAGCAAGGAAACAGTGTGATGTAAAACAGTAACCCCACAAAACATTAACAACATTGCATGCAACATAGAAAAATAGATTTAATTGACCCTAAAAAAAAAAAACTAAAAACCCACAAAAGCTGACCCACTCCCCTCCCTAACCCCAACCAATGTCCGTAAGAAAGTCCAGAAAATAGTCCAAAAACCAAACGCCCAATTCCCACACACCCAAACAAGAATTAAAAAAGGGGCAGAAGACAGGGACTAAGGTGTGGGGCGGGATTGCAGGAGGACACGCATCTGCTCCTCTAGACGGGCGACGCGGCGTCTGAGGGCGCGGCAGTTGCAGCCACAGTGGGGGGGCACCAGAGATGGTATTGTGGTGGCGGCGGGAAGCCGCCAGACGGTGGCGCCGTACAGCTGGAGGGTGGTGGCTGGGGCCCGGGGCACTGGAGGAGGCTTGAAGTGCTGCTGCAGTCTCCTCCTCCTCCTCTGCCAAGACCACCAGCCGCCGATATTCCTGCTGGATTTCCTCCAGCTTCTGGCGCCGTGCCTTGGCGGCCAACTCCTTCTGATTGACTTTGGAAGGAGTAGCTGTGTATCAAAAAGAAAAAAACAAGACAATTGTAAAATATACTCTTAGAAAAACAGTAAGACAAGTTAATTATACACATAGTGGCATGGTAGCACTATAAAGCACAGTACATAACATTTTAAATCTCGCCCGTCCTTCTTCCTTCCACCCGTCTTTCACTTTTTAGTTGAACACCAGGTGATCTGATCTGACTTTTAGTCTTCTCCATAAAACTTTCAAAAGCGGAGTTAAAATCAGATAGCTGAGGCCATTGGTTACTCACAACTCCCGCCCCTATGCCAATTAAAGGGTGTCTAGTCTAGTTCACTCTTCAAACGGTCACAACAACTCTTACTTACTTAGGATATCGGATGGCGGGCGGACTTTGTCTGCCCGCCATCCTCACGCTAAAAAGGGTGGGGGTCCCATGGGGACAATTAGGATGCGCCCGCCACAGTGGTGGGCGCATCCTGTTTTTTTTACATTCTGGTGGACGGTGCCGAAAGCAATGCTAAAAATACATGTTGTGCTTTTCCAAGCACAATGTGACAGGCCCCGCGCGGAGCCTGCCTCGTTTTGCTTTGAAAGGCAGGGGGGTACAATAGCATAGGTACCCTCCATGGGGGCCCGCAAGCATAATCCGCATGCCTTTCCGTGGCGGCCGGCAATGCCGCCACGTAAAGGCATTCCAAAATGCAGATTATATGGCTGACGGTGTGTTCAGACACCGCCACCATATTCAACCCTTTTCCGCCCGGTCGACATGTGGGGGGTCTGACTCTTTTCTACAGAGATCAAGGGAGGTTTGCCGCTGCGGGTTGGCGGTGACTACCGACGGCCCGGCAGGGGCAATCCACCCACCATCCTAATGGGGCCCTAAGTCTCAACAGTACAGTATACATACAGTACACCCTTGCAGTGAGTGCAGTGTCAACAATAGTTAAGGATTATGAATCTAACTTACCACCGCCCGCCACTGGTGTTGGCACTCCCCCTACCACTCCATCGTTGGTATCGGCAACTGCCACATCCTCCTTCTCCGCGTCGCCTACGCTGGCCCCGGCAATGGTGGTCGGTAGTGCGCCTAGAAAACATTACACATTTATTAGGCGTCATATACACCTCCCCCTATTGGTCAGTAGCAAGATTGAAAAATTAGTTAATAGTATATAACATACATCACTAGTACAAATCAGGTAGTAGTAGAGTAGACACTAATAGTTATATATGGTCCCCCCTAGGGTCATTCTAGCCTTTGCTTAGTTAGCCCGAGCCATGCAACCATTTTACCTTTGTGTCTTTTATTTTTGCACATGTGACGTTACCTTGCAGCTTGTTGTATAAGACACCTTTGAGCCCACATGACCTGCCTCACACTGCTACTGTCTACGCGCTGCGTACAAGCGGTCAACAAAAACATTAACAAGCCACTTTTTTATGAAGTACTGGTGTACTGTTAGTCCATATTGCTTATCCATAAATGCTACACTTTTTGGCACGGCTGAGAAATGCTTGCAAGTTGCAATATACTAACACGAACTATTTCATTTTTCGCATTGCAGACGGAAGATTCCCTTCTACGAACCAGAGCTTTGCAGAGCTTATGATGCAACAACTACCAGTACTAGGTTCTTCTAAGGTGAGGGGTCCCTTCACTCAGAGATCTTCATTTATAAATTTAAATAAACTAAATTCCTAGGGGATGGTGGTGCTGCCTTCCACCACTGTTCAGTTATCATGATTTAATTCCCAACTGTATGTAAGTGTAACAATGTTTATTGTTTTAATGTTATTGATTTTCCTGTTAGTGCTGCATTATATAATAGAACAATGTACAGAGCTTCTCAATTCAAAATAAACATTTTGAACTTACATAGACTTGGTGGTATTTTGTGTGGACTTACACGAGTGCGCAAACTAAAGGAAGGGTGTGCATGTGCAGTGATTCCACGACTGAGAGGTTGGGTGTGTTATGTTCTGGGTTGTCTACTTGTTGGGTATCTTGGGGGGAGGGTTCGGAGACCTAATAGTTATGACAAGACACTACTATAGTCGGGCAGGGGATTGTGGTGGGTTCTGAATTTCTGATTGAGGTGTGTGAGGAAGGTCCAACCTACCATCACCAACATCCTATTTTCTTGTGCAAAGGTCTGTATGTGCAAAATCCCTATAACAGTAGTAGTATGTCCTATAGGCTATCATATCAAAATAGTAATAAATCTGGTTGGGCATTTGTTGCTGTGAATTGTCAAAGCCTCACGATTAACAAAGACTCAAGATCAATAAGACTAGAAGTAGTACAAAAGGACGACCCAAATGACTGTACTCAATGGCTCGAGCTACTGGTGAATCTGAGTTTTATTTACAACCTTTTCAATAAAGAGTGGCCAACTGGGCAAGCTTAGCTACTACTACAGTACAGACAGACTGATAGTAGTAGTAGTACAGAGAGTCATCATAGCAGAGGCAGGGATAAAAAGATTTTAGAAACCGTACCGATCGAAGGATAATTGTTGGTAAACTGAAACAATAGTTTGTGAAAAATATGGTGCAGTAAAAGTTATGGAATAAGAAATATTATTAAAAACAAGAAGACTTACTAGGGCCAGCAGAGGAGCCCTCGTTGGTGTCCTCCTGGTGGTGGTGTTCTCCCGCCGACTGCCCACTCCCTGTCCGCCTGCCCCTGGGTGCTGATGAACAGGAAAGATATAAGAAAGAGACAAACATTGATGGATGGTGTCAAACAAATAAAATATTTTTAAAGAACGGTCAAAAAACACTTATGTAAACAACAATTGCAATAACTAAATTGACCGATCTCATCTGGTCAACAAGTAGTATCGGGGGATTCACGGATCGACTACTTAAGTTACTATTTATCAACAGTAATCCTGTCTTCCATTCTGATTCCAGAATACTAAGTTACAACTAAGCCTAAGTACGACGTACCACCCGACCTAGCCCACCTATTCCAGGCGTGCCAGTTGTACATTAAGTATGCATTGCCACTTCTTTTAGTCCTCAACAATACATATGGTCAAATGGAGGACACATGACTACATTTTTTGTATACACCAAATTTTTGGTTTATTGATTGATGCTGATGTTCTGCTTGTGCTAAGCCAATTACCACCACTCATTGAACAAACTAGAAAAGGTTCTAATAAAGACTGGCGTACTAGCAGCACGTGACATAACTGAGGGGGCATCATGCATACCACTAAAAAATTACAAACTCATACAAAGTACTTAAACCTAAGTATCAATCCGCCCCTATCTCTTAGTGACAGGACAAAGTAAGGACTAGAGTCACAGTAGCATTACGTAACTTAATTTCTCTAAAATAAACTCTTACAGAATCACGCTAAGCGAGCGCAAATGCAAAGTTGCAAACAAGTAAGATTAGTAGTAGCGCAGAGGAGCACCTGTGTCATAACAATCCCAGAAGACTTTTAAACTTAATTAACCTGGAATGTAAGCAGCAACATTCTAGCTGGTTGGAAGAAAAAAAGATATTCGCAATATATAACACAGAGCAGAAGAACAGACACAAAGTAGTAATAACTAAATAGTTACTCACCAAGACCAGGGACCTCCACTCCTAGCAGGTCCAGCAGGTCCTGCTCACGGTCCAGGATGTCGGACCACCGGTGCGTCAACTGCTCCTGGGTGCTCCGGACCCCAGAGCAGCGCAACACTGCCCGGCGCACCCTCCCCCACCGCTGTCGACACTCCCGGAGGCCGTACCGGACCCAGGCCTGCCACCTGCTGCCAGGGTTATGGGGAGGTGGCGCTGCACAAAGAAAATGAGTGCAGCCAACTCCACCTCCCCAAATAAGGCCCGTGCCTGCACCCCTTGTGGGCGCCGCCTTCCACAAGGAAGGGGGTCGCGGCTCTCGCTGCGACGAGCCCTACCCTTTGACATGGTTCTGGGGATGAGAGACGGGGCGGGAAAGAAAAGGTAATACAATTAAAAAAGTAAGTAAAGGAAATAAATAGCAGGCAATAGAAAGAGTGAAAAAGTAGCTAAAAAACAAAAAAAAGTAGACAAAAACCAAAAATATAGAAGCAGGAAAATAGTTAGAGTAATAATAAATAAAAAAGATTTTAAAAAGTGGCTTCAAACAATGGATTGGAAAGATGCAGGGAGGATTGAAAATCAGGCCCCAGAACCATGCAATAGAGTGAAAAACAAGATGGTTGCCCCCTTTGCGACCTCAAGTGCAAGTTTGCGTGATATTTTCTCCCCGAGCACGCAAAAAGCAACGCGAACAAGTAAAAGCGTTCACGAACAGGAAATACGTACCGCGAACGGGCGCGAGCATGCATTGCGTGACCCGGAACAGGAAGTAAACATCGCGGGTGGGCGGGACAAGTGAAAACAAGATGGCCGCGCCCGTGAGCAACCGCATGGGTAAGCTGGTGAGCCTCGATCACGCAAACACAGGCAGGAAAAAAACTTCCGTGTCTTCGCAATATTTCCGGCGTGTGCGCGGAGATTTTCAACATTTTTGCGATAGTTTGCAAAAGTGAATTTCAAAAATTCTGCCCACCCCTAATTGTGAGTCACCATGCCATGTACGATTGTTTTGTGACCGCATTTGCAGCCGCAAAACACTAGCAGTTCACCACCTACTTCAAGTAGGTGGTAAACCACTCCCAAATGGGAAGGGGTCCCCAGGAGACTCCTTCCTCTTTGTGAGTATGTGAAAAAATATTTTTAAGAGCAGGCACTGGTCCTATCCCATTTTCCTTTCAGAAAAACAGGCTGCATAAAAAAAAGACTGCTTTATTTGAAAGCCGTCCCACACATGGTGGTCTTCTGACCCCAGCAGGCCACCATCCCTGGTAGTGCTAGCCATTCCTAATGGGGTTGCACATTGCGACAGCCTCATTAATATTCATGAGGCATGCAATTTGCGACCCCATTAGGAATCGCTTACAGTGTCTGAGACACTGTTATACATCCCAATTTGCGAGTAGCAAATGTGACTCAATGTGCGGGTCACAAATTGGTGGGTCTAACATCTGGCCCATAGTGTGGTAAATTTAAAACAATAAGCAATGCAAGTAATATCAGAGAAATAATAGAACAGATTCCAGTATATATATGTTTGCATTTTGGAGAGATTTCAGTTTTAGACTCCATGGCTTCTCAAAAACACAGATTTGCAAAAAAATATCAAGGCACTTTCTTTCAATACAGAAACATATTCATATCTGTTTCGTTGATATATATATCATTCAAGAAAAATTGCATCAGTTCTTCAATTGGCACACCAACGTTGAAATTCAAATTTACAACAAAATTTGTTTCAAGGAGATTCAGGTAGACTCGTAATTTTAAAACAATGGTTGATGAACTCACGTTCCCATTCCTTTGCTGCCATATAAGTCCATTCAGGAGATGAGTAATTTTGGATGGGTACCCCTGCTCTTGTTGATCTCCTCACAGCGGTTTGCCCATCATCTGTATCACGTTGATCAAACTGCTCAGAGCTTACAAGAACAGTTGGGGATACTCATCCTGTTGTCAGAAAAATTCTCAGAATCTCACCTCTTCCAGGCCAACAGTCTCCGGCTCCCACTCAGTTTCTTGCTGCACTGTTCCCTTTGTTGGGATCTCTGACTCTTGCAGTCAACTTTGTTTGCTTAGACCATTCAGTACCTACAGTTGACTCTCTCAGACCCCCCAGGCCAAACAAGTGCTATCTCAGCAATCTGCTGGTCCCCAATAGCTTGACTAACCTGATCTATCTCTTTCACTGTAACCACCGGTACATCAGGAACAGGTGCTGTTGTATCATCATAGGACATAGGACTCTGCGAGTGTGACTGAGATGTACCCAAGTCAGTAGAACTAGGCACTTCGCAATAGTGTTGGTGACTAAGATCACCTGGAAAGGTCACTGTTCCAAACACGTTTTGAGCAAGTGTTTCATCACCATTATCCAGTCACCTGGACTGAGATCATGGCACTGTTCTTGTTGAAGTATAAACAAAGCTTCACTAACCTGGTGAGACACAGAATGCACCACATCAGCTAGACAGTTACAGTAGTACAATATAAGGCCATCTATTATATTTACAAGAACATTAGCAGGAACAGCTGGCAGTCTCATCACTTGGCCCATAATAATTTTGTGTGCCGACAATCCTGCCCATCCTATCTGGTGTACTTCTCAAACTCATCAACACAAGAAGCAATGCAACAGTCCACTTCAAAGATATTGAAGTGCACATCTTTGCCAATCTGGACTTCAATGTGCCTTTTACCTGCTCCACCAATCCACACCCCTCTGGATGGTAACTGCAATAGAGCTTCTGCCCAACCTGTAGTGCTGCACATAACATTTTCAGGAGCTCATTGTGAAAATGAGTTCCACGTTCTGATGTGGAATCATCTCTCTTAACAACAATTTTGCCACAGTCAAGTTGTCATTCATGAGTGTTGGATAAGCTTCAACCCATTTCGAGAAAATGCATATAATAACCCAACGTACCTCAGACCATTGCAAAGGGTCATCTCAATGAAGTCCTTTTGCATTCGGTTGAAAGGACCTTCATATTTACCAGTGTGACTCATGACAACATGAGTTTTAATTCCAGGGTTCTGTTGTTGACAGGCCATGCATCTGTGGCACAGTGTCTCTGCTGTCACTCTGAATCTGGGATTGAACCAACCAAACCTGTTGGAAGAGGCGCATCATTGCATCTCTCCCTACATGTGCAGGAACCATGAAAATGTCTTGCTATGTGTCACAAATTGCTATCAGTGTAAACCCAAACATCATCCTCTCTTTTGTTACAGCCTGCTTGCACCCAAACTTCCTGTTCCACTTTTGTCACTTCCTCCCATAACTTCCTCACCTCATCCTAGGTATCTACTGCTGGCAACAATAAATTGCAATCTGTGATGTCTGATGTTTCTTTCATTATTTCCTCATTAAATGTATGCGCATTTTGTGCACAATACTTCACTATTTCGTCAGCGCATTGATTTCCAACTGTTACATAGTTAGTACACTGCCTATGGGCAACACATTTTACAACTACAACTTGAGCAGGCAATTGGAGGGACCGCAAAACATTTTTCACATACTCTCCGTTTCATTTTTGTGAACCAGAGGATGTCATGAACCCACACTGTGACCACAACTGTCCGAAGTCATACATGACTCCAAAGCTGTACTATCAGTGTAAATTGTAACTCTTTGTTGCTCGGAAATGCTGCAAGCTCTCATTAAAGCAACAAGCTTGCCAACTTGCATAGAGTACACTCCTTGCAACCATGATGCTCCCACAATACCTCTAATTGATCACACACACAGCATAGGCAGCTTTCAGGTTACCTTCATTGTCTCTCAGGCAGGATCCATCAACAAACAACACGTGATCAAATTCAGGCAACAGTTCGTCTAAAATATCAGGACATGGCTTTGTACAAAATTCAGTCAAATCCAAACAATCATCTTCAACTTTATTAACCATGTTCTCCACTCCAGGAAATGGATTCAAAGTAACCGAGTTCAAAATCATGCATCTTTTAAGTGTCACATTTTCTGCACTAAGCAGAATTTGCTCATACTTAGTCAGACGACTGTTTGTCAGATACTGTGTATGGGCACATGTAAACAATATCTCCACTGAATGAGGTACACATACAGTCAATGGGTGTCTCATAACAATACTTTCACACTGCTCAAGGCTCACACATGCAGATGCAACCGCTTTCAGGCAGCCACGTAGAGCAATGGGTAAAGAAAAGTAGGTGATTGGGCTGCGATTTCTTCCATGCATCTGTGTGAGCACTGAAATAGTGCAGCCTTCTCCTTCACTGCAAAACAACACCAGACATTACCAATGCTGGTGCCCTGCAAAGGCTTTCTCACAGCACAGCGAAGACTGTCAGATAACTGCCACCCTAAGGTACCGGATCAGACATGTCTTTATGTGTCAACCTCTGAAAAGGTTTGGCTGTTAAGACAAATTAGGAATTCACTGCCTACTGTATCCCACCATTCCTAAGAACATGTGGACTTCCTTTTGGGTTGTTGGAGGATTCATGTGAAGAATCGCTGAGATTTTCCCAAGACACTTTCCTTGTTCCCTTCTCAATGTGATGTCCTAAGTACAGGACTTCTGTTTTGCACACCTGTAACTTAGTCGGTATGCTTTATGTCCATTCTCTGCCAAGTGATTCAGTAGTGCTATAGTATCAATTCTGCAAGTTTCTCCTATATTTGATACCACCATCAATCTACTCCGCTAAAACTGAGTGATTTGGTATTTCGAGATACTCAAGATTCTTTTTAAGTACCTGGTTGAAAATTGAGGATCTTCCATATACCCTTGTGCGACTAGGAACCATGACAAAACACAGCAGTTGAAATGGAAAGTGGAAAGGTGTTGTCTATCCTCATGTAATGGAAGTAAGAAAAAGGCCTGACATAAATCAATAAGAGAAAAACATTCAGCCTTCAATGGAATTTGAAACAATATCACTGCTGGATTTGGTACCACAGGACAACTTGAAACAACAATTGCCTTTACCCTGCATAAATCCTGCACAATATGATACTTGCCATTTGGCTTTTGTAAGCTCATAATGAGAGAGTTACTTGGACTTTCCATTATCTCCTTTAAGGTCCCTTGCTCACTCATTGAGTCGATCACAGGAGCGATTCTGGCAATATTATCTGGGGTCAAATTGTATTGTGGGATTCTCAGAAATTCTGCATTTGGTTTAATGGTGATTCGGACTGGTTCAACACCTTTGATTATGTATCCTCTCCTGAAGTGAGAGACACTGTGTTACCTAAAGACTGAGATATTTACCTGTAACGTCCCAGACTTTAGGTAACACAGTGTCTCTTACTTCAGGAGAGGATACATTCCCACATCAGATTTATGTCAAGCAAGTTTAAAAACAACGTACTCATCATTGTGTGCAACTGGATACCTCTTGTGCAGTAAATGGAACAATTTAATTTACACAGTAAGTCACATCCAAGCAGATTTACTAGACTTGTATCACACATCACAAATCGATGTTGATTCTCAAAGGACTCTATTTTAACTGTGACAGGTTCTGAAATTGGAGTGGACAACGTTTTGCTCGTAACTCCTACAACATGGATACTTTCTCAGAGAAAGGTAAGTTGGGAACCTCAGCTGTTCTCACATTAGAACGGGTAGCACCAATGTCAACAAGGAATGAGACATGATTCCCATATACTTCTCCATCCACATAGTTATCACTCTGGTCTACCTCTAAGGCTGCATTAAGTATGTAGTCTTCCTCCACTCTCAGGCACTGTCAGGCTAATGGGTCCCGGTCAAAATCATCTAACTGAAACAAATACTGTTGCAGTACATTCTGGTTCTAGAAAGAATTTCTATTCAACTTCTGATTCAGATTTTCATTGTATCTTGAGGCATCAGAGCTTGGGGCATTTTCATTGACTGGGATATATTATTATTTTGTATTCTGTGACGTTGTGCCTGCAAAGTCTACACCATGTTATTTCCTTGAGACTGTGCATATTCTATATTCTGTATCTGCTTCCCTGCATTATTCATAATTGACTTACAGTCACGTTTCCAATGCCCAAAATGTCAGCAAGCATGACATTGATTCATTTTCTTCAAAAGCGACACATCAGCACCAGTTCTTGAATCTACTGGATTATCACAAACTCCGCTCAGGTCTCAAACCAAACACAAATCTGTAAACAAAATGTCCCATATCTTTAAAAGCAATATTATCCAATTCACTTCGTTTGGATGCCTGTACCAATCTCTCATGATAGGCATGTACTGTCTCCTTAAGTTCCTTGATTGCCCTGTCAATCTATACCCAATCAATCCCTTTAGCCGAAATCTTATTCTTCAGGTGATTTATTACCTGCCAGTATTTCTTCAATAGCACTGGAGATAGTGCTCTTGTTCGAGGATCCCTTTCTGTTTCTGTCACAGGCCAATCCACAGTAACTTTACATTTGGCCCACAAATTTCCTGAAACCACAATCTTAAACAAAGTATTCAAAGCAATCCACAAAAGCTTTAAAATCTTCACAAATCTTTCAATCTATCTGTACCATTCCACTGGATTTTTTCTCAATTTCGGAAAATCATTTGTAAATGACAAAATTTCAGGTCTTGTCCATGGCACACCTCAACTGGGTACTTCTCTCATTGGTGGCATCTGAATTTCTCCTACACTTCCATCCAGGACATCAGGTGATGACTGCACCCAAAGTCGATTCATCTCCTACTTTTTTTACCATCTACCTACCCATTTATCTATCTCACTCCACTTCTTGATCAATGTCATCAGTTCTTTAACCTACAATTTCACTGCGGGAGCCCTCAAATTCACAATATCTTTGCCACTAAAGTCTTATCTCTATGACCTTTGTGAAACTTTTGACTTTTTAATATCTATATCATATTTTTCAGCCAATTCAGTAATTTTAGCATGTGTCAATCTTGCTTGTCGAGTAATGCATTTACAGAGAAGCAATAGTTCCTTCTCCCGGCAAGCATCTAGTCGTGAAGGACAAATTGTTGCCAAAATCGTTTATTCTAACTTCACTTTTAGCCTACACACATCAATTGGATTTCAATTTTCCTGAACTAGATTTTGAATCAAACTGGAAATTGGAACTGCAATTCAAACTGGAACTGAAAAATAAACTGACGTTTGTACTGGAACTGCTTTTAGATTCGGGACTGGAGCTGAAACTAAAACATTTTCAACATTTGTATTATAAATCAGAGTACTACATCTTTCAGGCCATTCTTCAATTTCTTGAGGGGCAGATCCTGATTGCTCTGTTAGAGTATTTAAATGAAATCCTCCATTGCTCAAGTGTGCACTTGATCTAGGTTGCATATTTAATGCAGATGTATCAAGAACTGCATTTCCCATTTGCATGGTCATGTCTGTAGCATGGTAAGTCATTTCAGGAGGTCCACTCAGTTTGGGACAATAAAAAGATGGACACCTCTGAAACATTCTGCTTGATGGGTCAAATAGAGTCTGATTTGGAATGCAAACTGCATTTCTAGCATCTGTAGCATTATTGCTTCGAGTCTGAGCCATAGGCATTTGAATTAGTAATCTTGTTGTCAATTCTAATGAATTACCTTGTGCTGTAATTATTCCAGTAGGTACAGACAAATTGTGTGCAGCATTTACCTGTAACCCTGATTTGTACAGAGGTACAATCGGTCCAATAATAATGGGAACAGTTAAAGCGTCTGGAGCATTCAAATCAATTGGGTTCATTGGAGCTGTTATTTCTGTCCACCCTTTTACAGGAATCGCAAGCGTATGCTCTTTAGGTATGTCATGTATTAAAGATATTGCCTCACAAGGAAACTAAAAAGTATGGTGTTGCCCCTCCTTTGCGGTTTCTTCCTTTATAGTCTTTATGACGCTTTAGTGATGTGGTATCATTCCACTAGACAGTCCACAGCATGATTAGTTTACGTATGAAAACGCGAAATATAAAATAGTTATTCAGCATATTTTCCCATTCTGATCATGAGAAAGATCTGTCTCTCTGGGCCTCACAGAATTGTCAGTGGTACGAACTTGACATTGTAGCAGTCCATGGCATTGGTTTATGGTTCAATTTTTAACCAGACTACTTCACGGTGAACTCTAAAAGAATGTCTTTTAAACGTAAGTTGATACATATATAGAACAAATAAGGCAACATTTGCAGAAATGCCAGGGGACCATTCTACTTGGCTAAGTGGAAAAATGCAGCTTAGGAAAGAACACGTTAAAAAGGCTTTAAAATGCATATTTCAGCTTTAAATGAATATAACTCAATTAGAATCAAATACAATGCATTAAATCATCATTTTATAATAAGAGAAAAATTGTCATGCTTCACCAATGTATTAATACACTAAATTGATTAACGTTATCTATGGACTACTGCCACAATTTTCAGCATCCATACATGTAAATTATTCTTAAAAATTATTTTACTAAAATTATTTCTTGTTTTCTATGATCACTATGATCTCTACCATCACATTTGTAAATTTCTGCTTCCTGACTAATTTCATTGCATGATTTCACCACAATCTATTCATGATGCATTTCAATATAAGAAAATAGAAATTCACAGCCAGTCCATTAGAATTATTAGTTTTCATCAGCAAATGAATAATAAAACATAATTTTCAAATATAATCTTGTTATGATCCCTACTAATAAGCATTATAATCAGTTAGCAATTAATTTTAATTTATCTAACACTTTCATGCATGCTTTTACTATGTTGTAACTTCACTTCACTCAACTGCTGTGTCACTTCATTTAACACATCCAATGTGCATGTCCAAGTTTCTGTCTAAAACTGGTAAATATTTTTCTGTAATATGTTTTGAAATATTTAGTGTCATCGCCACCACACTTCAGTCAAAATTGTATCAAATACCAGGAAAAAAGTGAGGGTCACCATGTAAAAAAGGGGCTTTCCCAGAATTGTTTACAGAAATATTGCCCCATTACACCTAATAATATAAAGGTTAAACTCAATGGGGCACTATTTTTGTAGATACAAATTAGGTAATGATATGGATGTCAGAACATAGGTTTGATCATGATATTCTCACATGCAGTCTCCAATATTTACAAAATTGGATTAAGTATCTGTGGAAAAAATCCTATTTGTTGTAGGTGTCTTAAAATCAGTTTTCCCTTGCACTGGTGTGTCTCTTATCTGTTCACAGTATACCTTAAGACTTTACCTTTCTGATGAACTTAAGGGCCTCACATGGAGTATGGAAATATGAAACACTGATTGTAGGCACACAAGTGTTTCATCTTTCTAGAGCTTACTGTTCTAATTTCATATGCTTGTGATTTGATATGTTTACTATTACATTTCCTATATCGTGGTTCTTCTGTTTGTTCTGTTTTGTCCCCTATACCTTTGTGTTCTCTTTCTTTTAATCGCTTACATTTGCTCCCTTTCCTAAAAAGTAAGATACTGCTTTGATGCAGAGCGTGGTCCTGCTTGTTTTCATATATTGCTTCTAAATCTACTGTGCTGCTGTATGTATCAAGTTATCTGCATATCTTCAATATAACTATCAGTAAAACTTGAACTGATGTGTATTGTTTTTGTTCTAGTGTGGTGTTATTTACATTGTCCCACTATCTGCAATCATGCAAGTCTCTTCTGTACTTTCTAATTATTTTCATGCTTGTTTTCCTTTTTGGAAATGTAAGGTTATCAATTGATTCATTCTAACTCTTTGTCCAAATCTGTTCTGTTGAGAGATACAATATTTGATTTTGTACTGTACCTATTACTTGCCGCACTGCTGTTTTTTTTTTTATTACAAAGTATAATACCAAAAATCCATACAAGCTGTACACTTAGCTAAAGAAATTCATAGATGGAGCAGTACATACCATCTACATTATATAAAATACAATATTACTGTTTAATCAATCCACTGGCTTGACAATCCCATACCTTTTTGCCTCACTTCTGAGCTGTCTTCTCCTTATACTTGTAAATGACACTTTCTAAGTGAAAGATAGATAACAAGCTCTCCATTGGTAAAATGTAAGTGGATGTGGATCTAGCTAACTTGGTGCAATACAGATTCATTTGATAACTATAGCAAAACATTTCATATTATGAAATGTGGGTATGTCATTACCAATGTAATCAACTGCAAGCATTATTAACGTAGAAGAACCAACAATCTGTATGCTTGATTATTCCCATAAACTCAAAGAATTTCCAACAAAATTATTGCAGTTTGGGGGAAATCAGCAAACCAAAATATTATGTCAACATTGTTAACCTTGTACAGCAATCATTGGTTCGGTGACACCACTTAAAAGGTTTAACCAGAGTATAATATAAAAAAGAATGTCTTCCAGTGATATACTTTAATATTTGCTGATAGCAGTAAGATAGTTCCCAATTTTATGGCCTCACATAAATTATTATAGATATATTTGTGCAAGGTACGTTACTTCAGTTTGCAGGGCATGTTTCTAATTCATATATAGCAACTTCAGAAAATATTTTGTAATGGATTCTATATATTTGGTTTCTGGGTTTAGCCATATTAGCTAAGCGTTTACACAAGTGGTTGTGGTCTATTTTTTGTATGAAATGTCTGCTTTGGATGTATTTGTAAAATGATTCTTTTGGGAGCCCATATATCTCTTGTAGTTTGGAGAATGAACATATAGCAGTTTCATCACAAATTTCTATGAGCCATTCAATCCCAGTGTTATTCAAAATTAGCATATAGCCATCTCAAGAAATTGGCTGTAACTCCAATGGATATAATGTTTATTCGGGGTATTATTAAATTGCTTACTCTATATCTTCGATATTGCACTACTTTTAACCAGACCTTTTTGTAGTAATTTGGTTCTGTGACATTAGAAAACGATTAACTGTGTTAGCAAAACTTAATTCATATATTGAAAGTTGGCTATTTAATCTCAGAATAGCTGAGGTATGACCCATAATTTTAAAGCTTGTAGGATATATCACAAATAAATAAGAGTAGTTCCTACAATTGGGAAATGCCAATCCACCTCTTACAAGAGACAGTCTAAGATATGTTATAATGCTTCTGGCACATCTATTCTTTCATATGAAACTAGTGCACAACAAATAATTGTTTTAACCATGTGGTATAGGAATCAAGGAGCAATATGTGAAATAGGTATAATAATTTGGATAGAACCACCATCATAATGATGTTACACTGACCGATTCCCTTCGTTTCTTTATTGCATAACTATGGTAGTTCAACAAACAGAGCTTTCAAAGCATACCAAACTATATGCTGTTCATTTCTGCTCTTCTGGTTCCTGATGGAATTGTGTTGGATAGGGTTTTGCATGACATATTCAGTCCTACAGAACTTTTGCAGGTTCCATATATATTTTGCATATTTTTAAATGATTTTATCAGCCATAGTACCGTCTCCGGTGATTGGAACATTGATACAGTGCATAAAATACTGTAAGATCTTGAGTATTTCACTATCTTTAATTCTGAAGAAATGTATGAAGGAACTTCTAACTCTGATGAAATGTTCTGTTTTTAGCTTATGGTGATCTCTTCTTGCATTAAGCAAGTACTCCATGTGAACCATTTAATTGCATGCAATGGGAACACTGCCTGACACAACCAGCACAGAAGTTTTCATATTTATCTGGTCACAATACAACTGATCCAGTGTTTATTACTACAAGCTTGCACCATCACCAGCAAAGAAAAACATGCTCACTACACGAAATTGATATATTCCGAATCTATTATTTTCCAATTGTCCACAGAAGTGTTTACATTTTGGAGGGACATGGATGAGTTGAAATCAATTTGGGGAACTAAAGACTGGCAGGTTTAAGGTAACAAGGCACTATTCAGAGCATGCCAGATATCATACCAAATGATTTTCCTGAAATAAACAGTGCAACAGAGGTCCTGTCTTGGCTTGGCTAAGATAAAAGATTTAGATACACCTAAAATTCCCACATTTGCACGTCTAGCAAACTGGCAACAGTTCAAAAACCACATGGAAGGAATATTAGACAACATGCTTTGCAACAGTTCAACCAATTCTTAAGGGACCAATCAGGTGGGATGGTTAGTGTAGCCATTAAATACTAACAAATGCCCTTCACGTTTCCTGGGTAAAAACAAAGGGTTTAAGATCAGCAGACATGACCCATGTAACGTTCAGACACAATACTCAGGGGTGGTAACAACTTACAATGTTGGGAAGCTGTACCCTGATTGGCTAAAAATCTCCACATTGTCCACTGCGAAACAACACTTGTCCCTTCTTTCTGATGACATGGGGCTACAGAACTTTCTTTTAGGTCCTTGAAAAGCATGTCAAAAGTGCTTCTTGTACGCAATATACAACAAAGTGTGGAACGTTTCCCAGCAGGAGGCTGCTGAGGGACTTAGCGAGTTTGACAGAGATAATTAAGAAAGGGCCCTTGTGGCAGTAGATATTGGTATGACTACATTTTCTACTAGGATATACTCTCTGGGTAACATTGTGTCATCTGCAATATACACCATACAGAATGATGTGTCCTCTTTACAACATGGGAAGTCAAAGCTTAGATCAATTATGTTACGAAGTTGGACTTTGCAGACGCTCCATTGCGGTTGCGTACCATGGCAATAACTTAATGCCACAAGCTTATTTTTACCTCACAATCTGACAAAACAGCATCATGGCAAGGATAGACACAACATACACCATGTTACACATGGAGAAGCTAGAGAAATTACCATTACTGTTGCAGAAACACCTTCCGTGAATTGGTTAATCTACAGGTTTATTTCTCTGCTGGTATCAACATTCCACTTTCATTACACTCGCAGTACTATCAAGTAGGCAGATATGAAGCGCTAGGAGAAGGATATGCGCACACATCATAGAACTTCTCTTTTAGATATTGGTATAAGAATGGTGAAACTGATATCCTTCTTAGCAGCACAGACTGCAAGAAAACTTTAGGACATTCCTTGGTGTGAAGAGAAGTTTCACTTCATGGTGCATGTACCGCGTCAATGGCAATTGTTCTGCTAGCTGAAGGGTTATCCAGCTGCTGTGATACATCTGGCTTTCAGATTGCTCAAGAATGAGAGTTATTTGATGTTTACTGATCAAAACTGCACCTATCTGATGGCGATTTCTGCAGTTGTGACTTGTTGTACACAAGTACTGTTTCCACCTGCCCGCACAGTTAGGTAGGCGATGCTTTG